>NC_051846.1:25806461-25833951 GCF_002237135.1 Teleopsis dalmanni
TAGATATAGCATTGAAGGTTAAAAATGGTTTGAAAGTTTCGACTTATTACGCACTTCAATTCGAAAAATATGATTTTGAAATGATAAATAATAAAAACAAAATAAAAGATATAAAAGATAAATCTTATAGATATTTGCAGATATTTTTATTTGTAGTCTTACTAATATTCCAATTTTTTTTTGTTTGAATTTAAATTTAAAAATTAAATCTTAATTTTTATTTCTGTTCACATGACTTACAGTTAAATAAAATAAAAAATGTCAAATATTTGTCGTATATGTAATATTGTCATAAGTACCATATATTGTTAAATTTGTTCTACAACAGTCTACATCTAACATTTAATATAATTCTTCATATATTGCTTTTAATTATTTGATATTATTTAATATAAATATATCTAACACAAAACAAAACTCCAAAACTTCATGACACTTTTGCAAGGTTTGTAACCCCAAAAAATATTCAACCTTAAGCTATTTCTAGTATAATGTTATTATTTTCTATTATTCTCTTATGTTATTGTTATGTCGGGAGATTAATACTGCGACTTAGATATTTATTGTGAGTAATTCATGAATTAAAAATTTTTTTTTCAATCGAATTCAATTTATAAAATGTGATATTGAAGCTACATCACAGAAATTTGTTGCGAGATACCCATCTAGATACTTCTTTTGTATACGATTTCTTCTCTTTCATACATAACCAGCAAGTTCCACTAGAATAAAATCCGAGTTTTGTAAGGTAATATTTTATTCTACAATATCCTGCCAGAAATTTTGTAATGATACTTAAGTTATTTTTAAATAATTGCATACAATCCATAAAACGTTTCAGGTTGGAAGTTGATATAAGCAAGTTAGCCATAGTAAATTATTCCAGCATAACTTTCTTTGTTTATCCTTTTCTTTTCTCTTCTTGTTTCCTCTTTTTCTTTCCTCTTTTTCTTTCCTGCTTTCCTTTCCTTTTACTTCACTGCTTTCTTTTTTCAGTCGTCCTCCTCTTTCGTCTTCTTATTTACTCCATTTCTTTATTTTTTTCTTTTGTCTTTTTTTCATCCCCTTCTTTTCTCCTCTTCTTTTCTCCTCTTCTTTCATCCTCTTCTTTTCTCCTCTTCTTTCCTCCTCTTATTTCCTCCTCTTATTTCCTCCTCTTATTTCCTCCTCTTATTTCCTCCTCTTTTTTCCTCCTCATCTTTTCTCCTCTTCTTTCCTCCTCATCTTTCCTCATCTTTTTTCGTCCTCTTCTTTCTTTATCTTCTTTCGTTATTTTCTTTCGTTCTCTTCATTTCTTTCTTTTATTTCTAGCCTCACAAATATTGTAGGCTGCAAAGCTGCCTCTTTCCCTGCTAGGAAAAATATGTTATTATAATACTGTGTATCTCATAATACCATCTTTATAGAGCCTCTGGAAGTAGGATTTATAGATCACATAAACTGCACCGTACTAGCGACAACACAAGCAACCAAAGCAAGTATTCTGTATTTATCTGCGAATTTTAGTATCAGTAATGCTGTAAAACAAATAGGTATTAGGTAGGTATACAATATAATTGTTAAGGAAACAAAAATCCGACTGCTTCGTCGTTCTGCTATTACTTCAATTACCGCTCAAAACAAAGAAAAAGACAAACAAAGATAGTTAGTTTGAAAAAAAAGAAGTTAGTTTGGTATCTAGAACCAAATACCTTAAATAAATGAGTATACCAAATTGGCTGATGCCAAAGCCTATAAATAGCGGCTAGTATAGACTAGTATAACAATAATAACATTGCATATTAAAAGAGTAGCAGCAGTAGCTATAATAAGACCCGTCTTATTATAACTTTTAGCGCACTAATTTTGGATTAGGTTAGGTTAAGAAGATTGGTCTTATACAATTATCACCATTTCAACACTTCCACATCTATTATTCTTTTCGATGTCCTTAATTAATTTTAGGTTATAACCATTCTAGAACCTATAATTATTTATACCTCACAATAGCAATACTGGCCACAGCAGTACCAGCTATAACTGAATGATTTGTTTTACTTTTCAGTTAATTAAATTTTTAATTACATTCATATTTACGTATACACGCATTCATACGTTACAGTAGCAATAAAAATCATAGCAATAGCAGCATTTATTACGTTTTTTATCTACTATTGAACTGTTAAAATTGAAATCCTCAACAGCTATAGCTATTTTACTTAAAGCGTTCATATCGCCAATATATGTTATGTAAATTGTAATTAATTTACAATTGACAGCCATTTTGTGAAATAATTGATTGAAAACCCTTTCCAATATGTTATTTATTAATTAATTGCATGTTAAGCAAGTAGAGAAAATAAAGTGAATTCAATTATAAAATATCTTCTCTACGGTGAAAGGATGCTTGCTCTCGTCATCGATTATGTACAATCAGCCATGAAAATTGTAAATCATTGTGAAAATTTTTAATGTCTTCTGGCATAATTGATAAATTATATAAATTTATTGGTTAATTACAATGTAATTTTATGAAATTGTATAAATATTAAATTTAATGCTTTAGCGCCGGAAAGTATGCACCTGAAAATATGGAAGTACTTCTTAAACTCATTTTTGTGCACTGTATCTAATATAACTACATAAATCCACGTATACATTTTCCTCTGCTAATATATCATTAGAAGCATTGAATTCATCATCGGAGTGTCTTTTGGTCGGTCTGCTTTTCTCCCCCTAAGGTTAGACAACATTTTGGTTTTTGCGCATTTGACCCTTAGTATGACAACTGTCTGCTTATGATTTTTTTTTGTTTTCAGTTTCCTTTTTTGTTTTTGGGTTAATACTCGCATTACTTCAAGTTTCAATAGCTTTGTGTGTTTATTTTTATTTTGATAAATTTTGCTGTTGTCGCCTGTATCATCGTTTGCAGACGCTGCTGTTATTTTGCTGCATTAATACGTTTTTCTTTGTGCGGAATTGTATACAACAATTTTCGCACTTAATTCTCTTGGCTTTTCGAGTGCCATTTTGACGACATTTTCGTTGATTTAATTTGCTAGAGATTTATTTTCGTTTCTTTATTTATTTTTGTATTTTGTGGTTTTAATTTTACTTTCCATTGAATAAATTCAATTTATTGCATGAACAATTTATTTTAGCTCGTTTGATCGCATAAAATGATTTGGAAACTAGCTTTTAGCAATGCTTTTTTCATACATTTTCTTCTATTTTCCAATTGGCTTTAAGTAGAAATGCACAGTTTTGTAGATGTAGGAAAATTCAAACTATTTATCAAAATCCTTAAATATGTACACGCACTTTGCCCTTTAACAAATGCTAACACTGTAAAATATTTTATTGCATATCTTTAGGCAAATCGGATTTATGCGACTGTTAATATATTTTATTGGTTTTATAGCACAGACACATATGGGTGTGTTAATTTCGAAGGATGTAGACTTTACGATTTATAAAGTTATAAAGTTTATGTTTAGATTATGAGATTAAGTGAATGGAATATTATAAATTCTGTTCTTAAGTTGTGTTGTTTATTGTATTTTTTAGTGGTTTGAAATTATAAGTAAAATTAAGTACATTTAACACATGAAATTATTAACAAAAATTATTGTTAATTCAAAACAAAATTGTTTGTCATGTTTGAAATTATTTAAAATGTAAAACTCTACAACTATCAAGAGGTAGAGGTTATAAACCAGTAAAAACTTTACAAATAGTTATTTTCAAATAGTTGACTTTCTATAACTTACCTGAGTGATTGTTCAACGAGTATACAATATTCAATTGTTAAAATTTTTATTATATCATTTTTCTATTTGCATTAAAACTTAGTCTTCATATAAACGATATCAAAATTAAATCCCCTTTAAAAGCAGATTTAATTCTTGTGTGGTAATTAACTGACTTAACATCTGAATGTGAGCCTTGATCTCGATAATTTCTTTAATCTACTTTGATGTGAGAGTGTTTCGTATTATGACAAACTTCATTAAAATCATAAATTAGGTATATAAAACGCAAATGTTGGTATTTATAAAATACTTATGTATTTAATGCATAATTTGCAGTTTGCACAAACAAAAATAAACTCGATTTTAATAAGATTTAATATTAGTATTTGTTTACAAGAATATTTGATTTTTGTATGGTTAATCTGCAATTCGCCAGTTTTAATCTTGATGACTGTATTATTCTTCTTTAAATGTCAAAGGTTGAACTTAGTATTATAGACTTTATTATATGTATGAAATTAATATATAAAGAGAATATTTTGATAAGTTATTTATTAATTTAATTTTATGAATATTATTAATGTATTTTACATGTAATAAATATTTATGAATATACAAGATTTGGTTCTAGCCTTCTTTAAAAGAATATAAAATTTTTGTGATTAGGATGAATCTAGAATTGAAGAACTAAATGTAAGCTTTAACCCATGAATTGTTTTAATGTCGTAGTGTAAATATAACATTATGGAGTTTATTTAAAGAATAAATAAGGTAATGTATTTAATATGAAATATGGCTGTATGGTCGCCAAAAACTCAATTAATTAAAATAATATAAAACGAATTTTTGTTGTTGTAGTTCACTACTGTTCAAAAAACCTCTTTAAGAATAAATAAGGCAACAGAGAGCGTTTGTCAGTTTAAATAATGTTATTAATAAATTGTTAATTTATGGTTTTGAAATGATAATATAATTTCATCAAATAAGTTTGTTTATTGTGTGAGTATCTCACATTTCAGAAAAATGTTGTTATAATTATATTTAAACTTTTATTATTCATAATTTTCAGTTTGTATATATTTTTCACTTTATTTTAACGAGATTTAATAACTGAACTATGAAGAGTTTTAATCTTGATAACGATTTAGGTAATGTACTTCAAGGTTCAAAGTTTTTTGGAAACGTTTTTGTGTATATGGTTTTATCAAAGCATTTACTATTGGATTGATTGGTAGCTCTTTTAACATAATATTAGATTATATAAAATGTTTTTGGTATTATGGATTTTATTAAAACCATTAATTAGTCATATAAAAGTCATATTTGAATATATATAGAAGAATCTAAAAAATCTTTTTAGTAAAACGTTACTTATTTATTACATACTCATCCATGTTGTATTGTTTATACGAGGATCACTATTTATATTTTGAGCTTTGACAACAATGATTGTTGTCATGTGTCATCTAATGTTTCTATACGATTTTAACTTAATCTTGTTTAAAAAATGATTTAATTTATTTAAAAAGTGTTATTATAAGTTGTTAAACCATTGTGAAGAAATGATGAAGTATATTTTTAGTACTGCTTTTAAATTATTTTTGCTGTATAATTTTAATTTATTTTGATAATATACTTTTTTTTAATAATATTAATTATTATGAATATGCAAGTTATTATTTTATTCTGAGTTTTTTAATTACAAATAAACTTAATGGCTGTACATTTCTCATTCTTTTCTTAACTTCACTATAATATAATAGTAAAAAGCAATTAAAATGAATTTGTCTAAGTACCTGCCCATTACTTATTCCTGTATATTATACCCATGTGTTAGCTATTTTATGCTGCTATTATTAAGAAACTGGGTTATATCCATAATTACAGTTGTTATCTTTTATTAAAATTTAAATGAAGTCAAAAGGCGAAACAATAAATTAAAACATTTAAAATATGTATTTTAAGCCCCTCCTCTGCCAACAGACTTATTTAATTGTTAAAACAGGAAAAATAATAAATAAAAAAAGAATAAAAAACAAAAAAATAGTAAAAAAAATTTTAAAAATAAAAGAAAAAAAATAATAAAAAACAAAAAAATTAAAATCGTGACTTTTATGATTTATTGACTCGCAAAAGTGTAAAGCACAAAAATGTTGTATGCAAAACAGATTTTGTTTTGAGCTCCCGGAACTTTTTGCTTTGTGCAAAAGGTCGTAATCCATATGGAAATCCTTTTACGTAAAACGTAAGATCCCATTACACGTAAACATGCATCCGCGTATATATCGTTTACAAATTGCTCCTTTACAAAGGTTCACTCGGCGATACACTCCGCCACTTTTTTGGTAACGTAAACCAATTTTTTGTTTCGGTTCGCTATACAAAATTTTGTGTTGTGGGAGTTTTAAATGTTGTAACATTTGCTTTTTAGAGAATTGCTTTTAGGTTTTGCAACAAACTTGGTTATTCCATATACATGAGTTTTATTTTTCACTCTACATTTTGAAATTTGTAGTTTTTGACTATGTTTAAAAGCTTAGCATATCCTGTCGTATTTATAGATGTGTACCTCTTTGTATGTCCTTTGGTTAACAATTTTCAAAATACACTCGCTCGTTTGTACATTTTGAAGTTTTTTCAATTGAATTGAATTGTATTTTCATGTTGTTGGTATTTGGCGCTTTTACACCAACTTTTAGTTTTATCGCGATGCTGGCGAAATCCTTTTTTTTTCGTATATACATATATATATATGTATATATATATATATATGTATATGTTACTTTGCATACTTGAAGTTGAAGTTTATAACATTTTATTGTTAGTCCTTTTCTAAAAAGGGGTTGTAATGTTAGCAATAAAAAGGTTTTGTGGCAGCTATTCGCTTTATAACTAATTCAGTGTCGCTCTGTGGGACCTTTAAAATTTAATTCCCACTTTTTGATTTTGTTGTAAGATTTTTTGTTTTATATCGGTAAAAAAGAATACAGACCATATGAATATACCAATGATAAGCCTTTTATGTGAATATTGAAGTAAATTTGTACTAAAGCTTAGCATTTAAAGTATATATGGGTTTTATAGTCAAGCGTTTGTATAAGGATTACTTGAACTTTTATTATTTTTATTGTACAAATAAACTTCTTATTGAAAAATATAATTGAATATTAATTAGATCAGTTATGACGAAGAAGAATTTTTATATTGTAAAGAAATATTTAGGAATGCATTCACTTAATATAGGTGCGATAGAAAGTGATTTCTGTTGACTCTGTCATGAGGAGAAGCAAACATCAGAATGTGTTCTACGCAACTGTCCAGCGGCGGCAAGATGTAGACTTATAAGCGGGATCTTGGTCCCAAATCAATTAGGTAAAATTAAGCCCACAACACGTACGGGATTTAAAAATAGTGTAGAACTGCTTTAGTTGAGTTTTTAAGCACACAGTAGATCTGTTAGGTCGGGGTGCATTTATAGCCTATTATTTAATAATAAACAGTAATGGATTACAAAATTTTATTTTATTTAACTAATATTTTTGGCTGACCATTATTAGAAAGTACTTTGTCGCAAATATATCTCTTGTGCTTATTCGTGATCATTAATCCTGTATATTTAATCTTTGTATATATATTAGCACAGTTTGAGAGTCGTTGTTTCATAATTTTTAAATAAGGCATAATATCACCTATGTGGTAAAGTCTTTGTCTACCAAGAGCTGGTCATTCACAGACTTAGTCCTCTGAGCTTTCGATGTTTATTTTACAAAAATTACAGGCATTAGTATCGGAATGTCCCAACTTAAATATGCTAACTATGCATATAATTGTTTTAGGTATTGACAACTATCTATTATCAGTCACAATAGCAGTAACCAAAAATGTGTTGGATATATTTTGTATGAAAGTTTTAGACTGCAAGTACCAAGTGAATATTAATTATTATATATACAGCTATATAATCATATAAAGGTTTATGCATGACTAGTAGGGCAGATGCCTAGGGTTATCACAATCTCGTAGCACATCACATGAGGATATTCACAACACATGAGTTATTAGTTTTTGCTCAGCTATAGTACTTATTGCCACATCACTGATATTGTGGAACCTTCTTAAGAAAGAGTAAATAATGTTCGTGGATAAACTAATTATACTAGTATTTCATAGTAGGAAAGGATAAGGTTTCATTACGAAAGAGAAAATAAAGTTAGTCAAGCATTCTTATCTCAATAGTCCATATTGAAAATTAATACAGCATTTCAAGAATTTTATTTACGTATAACTTTAATCACTGCACACAACACAAATCGTGCTTAAATGATAGCACGTTTTAAGTGAGGTGGGTTTTAAAAATACCGATTGTTTAGCTGGCACCAAGGTTGCTAATACTAATATTAGAAATACTAACTATTCCAATTTGGTGGAAGTGACATATATTTTGCAGTTCTTATATTAGACATTAAAATTTAAGAGACCAATTTAAGAGAGTAAAACATCTTTGATTAATATATCAAGTTCAGTACTTTGGTAAATTCCAATAACTTTTTATTTAATCGTCAAAATCTCTGCTATACTGGACTTCATTATTTCAATATATAATGCCGATGGTTTGCATAAATTACATAAATAACGTTTTCAAACAAACACAGGATTTTAGTCCCAGTTCTTATATATATATTAAAGTATAAAAGTGTATTTATCAACATGTTTGTTTTTTTCCATACTCTTGAAAATTTTTTTGTTTAAGAAATCGTTTTTAAAACAAAATATATAATTTAGTTCAAAATTTACCTTAAATCATTTATCGACTGAAAATTTTTTTTAAATATTTGTAACAATATCCATAAAATTTCGTTAAATTTTATATATCTCGTAAAGTTTCTTTTGCTTTAATTTAAGATATCACCTTATGGACCATAAATTTTTATGTAACATAAAATAGAATTATCTACTTTTATTTAAATATAAAATATGCTTTTACTCATTTATTAAGTAGCTACTCTGAACACCAATTTCAACCATCAGCTTAAAATGCTATCATAAAAATTTAGCATAAATATTTTCTGCGCAGATTACAAATTTAGTAAATCAGCTAACAAAATTTTGCTATTAAATTTGTTAAAATTTCCAGAATTCAACAAAAATGTACAAATTATGTAAATTATTTTAACTAATTGCTTTGCTCCTGAACTTCAAGTTAAAAACGCCTAAAAATATACAGTAAATTAATGTTTGTGCGCCTAATTGCAGCCTACATAAATTTTTGATTGTCAGCTTAATGACCGCGAGTCCTTAATTTATTTTCAGTAGCGCAAATATTTGCAGTTATGAGTAATTCAAAATAAATTCTGTTGAAACGTTACAGTCAAGTCGTCGTCAACTGGTAACCACTCAGTCTTTTGCTGGTATTTAACCCAAACAAGCTGTAAATACTGAAGGACATGGTTTAAAGTCCGTGCCTTTAATTTTTATTAGCTTTTAAGTTACTTTCAATTTGACAAAAATAAAAAGAAAAGTACATGAATAAAAATAAAAATAAAAATGAAAATCTTTTTCCCTCAATTTTAATTTTCAAATTGCGCTCAGCTGTCGCGCTGGTTTTACATTTTATGTAAAATAATTTGTACACATCCGTTCTGAAATACTTTTTCATATTTTTCTGACCATTGGCATATAAATTATTGCTTTATATATTTTTAATATATATATTTTTTTTTTTCTGCTTCACTCATACTCGTTCATACTCATACGTATACGTAAATATCGCGTTGGTTCTGTTTGTTACGTCTGTTACGTCTGTTACGTTACGCGTTCAACAGTGAAAAATGGTAATTACGTGTCACACTTACTTTGCTGTGGGTTCCTTTATTAAAGTTGATCCTGTTTTATGGTTAAATGTGTACTTTATAGAACTTAATTTGCTTTTCTTCTCTTCGCTTTTAATATTTGCTTTTATTGCGTTTTTATTTCATTTATGGTTTATTGAAATGTTGCGTTAAAATTTATGAGTTGTTTTCTTGTTATTCTTACGTATTTCACACTTCAGTAAATTCATATTCAAATATGCTTGCTTCAGAGAATACCTGACGTGACCTTAAATTGGTAAAGGTTAAAAAGAAGCTGTCCCACTACTAAGCATTTTTTTGTTTTAAGTTATAATAAAAGTTGGAATCATTTTTTATTACCTTCACACAATTGTGGTTAAGATTCTGAAGTTGTATATATAGCAGTGAAGTGCAGAAGATGCCATATAAACTCTACCCTCTTGTCGAATAGAGTATAACCAATTCAACATGTTGCATGTTACGGACTTATATAGTTTATAATTAGATAGATAGATTGATAGAAAATTTTTAGAGCAATATCTGAGAGTTGAAAAGACTATGTATTGACGTTAATAATGTCAATAATTCATATAGCCTATGAACTATAAATATTCCTAATCAGTTTCCATGATTCCAAGATGGAAAGATTCCAAATAAACTCTAATAATTCTTAATCGGATTATAAAGTGGAGATGTACTAAGTTTACCACATTATTGAAAGAAAATTGATGTATATATGTATTATATATAGCAATCTGTTAACATTGTACCGGACTCAAAATCTTTTCCACAGGTAAATCGTGCCATATTTCCGATTCTACCGATTAGGATGACAGAAATTTTCCTCATCTTAAGAGCATGTTCTGTTACTTTAAACATGGACTTTCGCGGAAAAGAAGTTTGTATTCTTATTGACAATTAGACATTTATTAAAGCTGCAGCAGAACTCTATATGTAATCTAGATTAGTGCAATAATGTGGGCAATTTATTCAAGCACTAAGCGAAAGGCCCAAGCTACTCTAGTTTCGGCTCTCAAACATTCTTATATAAATAACATGAGTGAAAACGACGCAGACGAGCTTGCTAGACTGGGCGTCTCTTCTACGGGTACCACCTTTTCAATCTCTGCCTCTGCTAGCTACAGTCGAGGTTGCTTTATGATCATTTTTTGCGACAGGCAAATAGTGAGTTGGTTCGTACTGCTCGATATATAAAAGCAAATCACAGGTATTTAGGTTAATATCTGTCTTTATAGGACACGACCATAAGACGTCAATAAGCTGAGCTCGGCCTACCTTGTAGTAATGCGTGTATACCGGAGCTCGAAGAAATGACACAAAAACACCTGTTTTATCTATGTTCAGGCTTGTCCAGAAACAGGTTTAGGGTTTTTAGGGTCGATAGGAGGAGTGGACTTCTTTAACACACTCAACACAGAATGTTTTTGGCTGATTCTTGCTTGACCATTCTTCTACCCATTGTTATGAGGAATTGTGAAATCAAGACGGTTTTCTTGGCTAATTAAGGATGATTTGTTCCTGGTTCGTTGGGTTAATGTACAAGCAATTTATCACTTGAAAAATATGTTTCAATGATTTTAAAATACACGATAATATTTGCAAGATAATAGTCATTACCTTTGGATCACTGTTTATTTTGATAAATTGTGTATACACTAAGCAGTACTTTCGGAACATAAAAAGCTTTTTAAGGAAATCGGAGAGGCAGCGAGCCGTTCTTCGTTTTTCCTACAAATTTTAATTTTATATTTTTCCTTTTTTTGTTTTGAAGACATAAACTCACTAATATTTTTCATCTGCCTCTCTGTTTTAAAAATAATTGAATTTTATTATCTACTTTATTTCCATTAAAATTCATTTAGCATGAGAGCCAAATATTCAGCAAACCATTAGCCCAAATATTGACTGCAGTAATGACAACACTAATGAATTAATTAATTTATTTTCGAAAATACGAAAAGATAAAAAAAAACAAATTCATTGAATCACCTGACACCCAACCTTTATTCTTCGGCCAGACGTGGTGTACATAACCTACAGCATCATTACCTCTATGTACGCTTTAGTCATTAAATCACCCACTTGAACTGGGTTTCAAATACTTTGCACCCTATTTTAAGGCATTGGATGGTGGTATAATTTGGCCACAGCTGTACTGACCTAATTTTAAGATAGGATAAAAAAAACTTCACTTGAGTACTTAAAACTACTTTGCATACAAATTATGTCAAAATGCAGTGTACCAATTGAAATTGAATTGAATTTCAGGGGTAGAAGAGAGTGAATTTGATAAGGGTGAGTCCGGTTACAAGAGGTAATTTTCAAAATTTTACGTCATATTTGCTTTCAATTCAATGAGTGCAAATCCCTTGGGCGAAATTTACTAAATTTCCGTACTACTTATGGCTCAGTAAGTACAAGACACAGGCTAACTTGGTACGGTGCCTTTAGTGCTGTGGATGTCGATGCTGTCTTACCAAAATTTCGAAGCTAATAGAATTACAGCGAAGGATTGCATGAATGAAGTCAGTTTGTAGGAAAATTGAATTGTGGGCAGATATGGTAAAGAGCAGTTCAATTTTCTATTGTGGAATGTTAAACTTGTTATTTCGCTTGTAAAGGGTGTTGGTGATATGGGTATGGACTGTTGGAATATGGTATAGTGACTGGGTTAGCTGTTAATAATGGGCGTGCTGATAGTAAGCAGTGTAGTATATTATATTGACCGATATTTACAATTGGCCCGTAGGTCATTTACAAAAGTCAATTAGTTTGAAATATTTTCAAGTTGGAAACAGTAAAAACAAATTGAAAAGTTAATTTATTTAATTGTTTTGTAAAGTAATTGGGTTTACATAATAATTAAATATGTTAAAAAGAATTATGAAATATTTGAGTATTTTAACATAGAAACCGTTTTATGAGTACGTTATAAAATTTATTTTATTTCGTTAATTCAATTAATGGACATACTTAAGGAGTAGTTAACAAACAACAATATCCGGATACTTTTTGAGCAGAAGGTAGATTGGGATGATACTGAGAACATTTTTTTCTACTGCAAAAAAAAGGCACGGAAAGCAATCGTTACGTAAAGAGAATATAGGTCACTTCATGTCGAGAATATCATTAGGAAATTGAAAGAACGAGCAGAAAATTAGAATAAAATCACAGAATTAATCGTCAAATGTGCTTCGAAAAAAAAAAGCCCTAGACACAAACAAACGAAAACAAATATCAATCTGAAAACGTTATAAATCGGAACAGGACTGAAGACGTGAATGCAATCTCTATAATAAGCATAAACATGGATAGCCAATGAATAAGGAATTTTCCCTGAAGTAATGTGAACGTGGTCCCGAGAGGAGTAATCGCGATGAAGAAATCAGATGTTTGTGGTGAAGATTGGTTTAACAGTGTCTAAGGCATTCCATCTCCTCACCTATAATAAAAAACAAAATTCTTTCTATTGGTGTATGCACAAATATAAATGTTAATTAAAATCTAGTATGCTACAAGGGTAAATATGTCACTGCTGCTGTTCTTGTTGTTCTATAAGTTCGCGGATTAGATATAAAACAATCGATATATAGTTATAGAAAAGCTTTTTATTTTTCTGTATTATTACAATTATTTCAAAAGGCTTATTCCAACTGTATTCCGGTTCATAGATTCCACTCTCATACTAGTTTTGTCAATATATTTGTCAGTACAAAGTTCTGTTTTAATATTAGCTTAAGTGTATTTTACATATAAAGATATACCTACTATTTATAATTTTCTATATTAGTGAATATATTCTTAATAATTATATAAATTTAATTATTTCTTGCTTACTCACATTTTCATTTTTATTTTGTTTTTTTTTTAGCAATATCAAGAGAAGATGGGGAAGAATCAAATCATCATCATCATCATCACCACCATCACCATCATCGCGGCGGTCATGGGCATAATCACGGTAATAAAGTTCCATACAATGGTTATAACTCAGAAGAGTATTTGGACAGGCTGGAGCCAAACGGAAACATACCAGCTGATAAATCAAATTGCAGATATGGAGGTAAATCAATGAAAGACGTAAACTTTAAAAAATCCTTCACAAAAATATGTTTCACAAAATTTTTCAAAACTTTATTTAACCACAACGAATCGAAAAAGCTTGTCTATCTTCCTAAACATTTCACTTTTACTGAATAAATTACCAAACTCCCTACAATAAGTGTTCAATTAATGCAACCCCCAAATATAGTACTAATTTATAAACCTCCGATCCGAAAGCATCACTCCAGTCTCATATGTTCCCACTTAATATTTAATCTCATCAGTAATCTTTTCAAACTAATTTAATGACTGCGAATTGCTTTAACGTATGAAAAACATACTATTCGAGAAAAAGTATATACAAACCGGAACTAATTATAACTTCCGCCCCCAACGCATGCACAGATGAATATGAATGTTATGTGTTATTATTATTATTTTTTTTTTCGTCTGCAACTTTTGCCCTTCTAACCAACAAAGTAAATAATACAAACACTCCTAATGTAGGCCAATTTAGTGCTCCCTTTGAGCGCATAGTAATTTTTGGTTCTTCGACTGTTTCGGTGTCTTTAATCTTGTGATGCAATGCGAAGTTCGGAATAAATTTTGCGCACAATTCATAACGACTTTTGTGGATAAAAAGCATAAAGCGAATTCGTTATTTCATTCAATTTTTATATTTGCTGCCATACTTATTTCTTCCTTTTTGTTTCTGCGTTTTTTTTTTCATCAAATAAAAGTAATTTATCAAAAAATGAGCTTTTTCGGCTCATTAATTATTTTTAAGGATGCTTTCAGTGTTAGGCGCTGATTTGTGGGTAACAAATGCTTTGGCATGTGTAACGTCGCGTCAAGAACCGTTTTGAAAAGCCCCACCAAAAAAAAAAAATGAGGCAACAAATTCCTCCACACCCAAATGTAACACGCCATGGCAGAGCATTAGCTCCGTTCACGCTTTCCCTTGAACCCAGTTGTGATTTGATTTTTTATTTTTGGTTGTGTTTTTTTTTATTTTTATTTATGTTTGATAATGAACTATAATAAATTTAATGTTGCCATCAAACATTAAAACACTGAAGTACTTTAAAAGATTTTAATATTTTTGATCTGTTATTAATTGTGGGTGTTTCATAAAGTATATAATATAAGATAGCTAAAGAGGCTGAAGAGTCTGAGTAGAGGCTGTTAAAACCCAATCGATGCTAAATGGAAACTAATTGATAGAAGACGAAAATTAATCGACAGTAGATAGAAATTAATCGGTCAGAGATTGGAAAAATGTCTATTATTCAAAATTATTTATTAAAAAAAAATTTAAATGCATTAAAGTTTCAAGCTGAGTTATATCAAACAAATTTCAAACATTGGGGTATTATTTGGTCTGAATTTTTTTATTTTAACGAATGTGACGTAAAGAAACTAGAAGGATTCGAACTATCATGAATAAACAACAACAAAAATTTGATTAATTTATTGAAATATGGTTGACCATATAACGCTGTTTCGATTATTGTCAAGTACTCATCATCAGTGATCTTAGGAAATATTCGTATTTTTTTAATGTAATTAGTTTATTGACCATATATCATTTAGTCTTGTTTTAATTTACACAAGGCATCAAGAGAAAATATATTATTTGAATGTTTGGTTTTTTTTTCTTCTTTTAGACATTCTACACAGGTTTGAGTCTGTCAGTCCTATTTTTGGCATAGACAGATGCGATCATATAATGATCTCTGAGTACCATTATTATTCCATAATTTCTGCAATTAACTAATAAACTCAAGTTTATAGGTTTAAGTTGTTTCAAATCATAAATCCTGTTGTTTTTAGGTAATTAGATGCTTGCATCTTGCATTTGTAGTCATTGTTCCTTTATCATCTTATTAATTATTATATTATTAATGAAAGATGAGAAAAATGTTTTACTACATAGAGGAAGTGTATGAGAAAATATACAAGAGTTAGAGTCAGAGAGAGTGTATGATAGCGTATACGAGAGATGGAGTCAAAGAGGGTGTATGAAAGAGTATACGAGAGTTAGAGGCAGATAGAGTGTTTAAGAGTGAGAACTCGAAAGAGAGAGTGAGAACAAAGAGGGTATATGAAAGAATAAGATAGAGATAAAGAGACAATATAATATGTTATGTCTACGTCTTGTATATTTAATAGAGCTCACAAACCTAAAGACTTGTTGTTAATTACCATTAGAAGTACTATTTCTAACAAAATGAATGTTAACATAAATATTTCCTAGAAACATTTTTTTGTAAAATTATGATTTCTTCTGTTATTGCTATTAGCTGAGACCGTTATGAGCTTGCATTGCATTTTCTCTTATATTATTATTATCTTATACTGTTTATTATGTTAGTTCTTACTGCTTATTTCTTTATAATAATATATACCTACATTTGTGATAAGCTGAGCACTGACTGTATGCGTAAGGGAATGGGTTTGCTTATCAATTAGTTCAAAATTAGTTCAAAACTTAATTTTGCAATCAATTATAGTTCTAATTGTTACGTATTGAATACATAAAGGAATAATAATTAAGTTCACTTCGTAGTTAGTATAGCAAGTTTTCTGAGGATAGTTTGCTAGTTACTAGAGCTTTTAGCAAATCTTTCTCTATACCACATTTAAAAAATTTTGTTTTTGTTAAAAAATGAAGTGACACGTTTATAAAGATAGAATTGATAACTCAAAATAAATTTTTGTCCATACATTTGTAGGCGGTTTAATATTTAACGGGTATCTAGTATTTCATCAAGTTGGTGCTCTGCAAATATATATTATACTTCACTCTAGTATATATTTAATTTGAATGTAGCATGGTCAGACACTTTTTCATTTTAAATAAAACTAAATTGGATGTATTCATGTTCATGTTCTAAAAAATAACTATCCATATTGATACTTAGTATATATATTATATATACTGATGAAATCATTGTTATTAAACTGTAGGTTATGTCTTATGATAAAATAAATGGTTTTTATATAATTTTTAATCTATCTATAGGCCTCTTTTTTTTAATCGTCTATCGTCTATAGTCAATATAGATGATAGAATAAAGAGGATGACGTATATATAGTTTTAGTAATATTAATTATGTTAGATTATGATCCTAATAATGACTCTCAAGGAGAGTCGATATATAGAGTATAATAAAAAATATTAAACGTTGAATTATTTAACAAAAAGGGACCTAGAGCCAGATTAAAAAATATGTGAAAATCATTATAAAAAACAGGTCGATAATTAATTCAAAAAATTTTATAGATAGAATATATATTAAAATTTTGAAAACAGATCCAACACCAAAAAAATTTATTCAACTCTTGAATAACCTTTAAAAATATACAAATCGTCATAGTAATAATAAAGCATAATTTTATTTATCGCAACATTGACATTACAAGTTAAAAAATTACAATAAGACAAAAAGTTGTTTCAATCTGATAATGACCTCTACTCCAACGAGAAGACAACTACTGTGCTCATGTAGCATACACATCAGAACAGAAATAATAATACTTAGACAAGATAATGAAATATCCTTCAGTGTGCAAACTCTTCTTCTACAAATCCTCGTATAAACCCAGAAGATAACAATAATGACATCCTTATAATGTAAATTGCACTATTATGCAAAACAATTCGTTACTGAAATGACAACATCATTCCAGCAGTTGGAGCTGCTATGAAATACTGCATTTTGGGGCGGATAGTTGACATTTTTTTGCTACAAAGAGTAGTGGGTAATATAATAATACAACGGAAATGAAAATATTAACAAACAATCATAATATTCATAATGGCATTGTGCCGTCGTTCATAGATAAAAACAACAAATTCAGCGGCTTGTAAACTATACAAAAGCAATGTTTAAATTATTGTTTGGATACAAATGTGCAAATGTGCAATGTGAAAGCACAATTAAATCGCATGAAAGCTGTTAATTTCGTTCTACAAATCCTTGCCATGCGACGTTATTAAGCGATGCTCTAATGTACGAATACTGTATCTGAAGCGTTGTATCTTTGAGCGTATAATGCAATCAGTGGGTACAACGGAAGCTTTAGTTACCGTTCGTCGTTCATACATATTATAAATTACTCATTTTCCGACTGAACTGACATTGAAGTATGAATTTTGTAATATTTATGATTATTGAAGCGATACTCACAGTGTGTAATGGTACTGCTGTCGAATAATGTCAGTAGCGATATATATTCTCTATCAGAGATGCATACACTACTGTCAATCTTACCTACTTGCGTGTGGGTATAGCATCGCATAAACATAGCAATCATTCAAGTGCTGTCTGAGTAGTTTAATAGTATAAATGGCAAAGTTTACTTTGAGAAAGGATGCCCATATAAGGAAATGTGTTGTGTTAAAAAACAAAGAAATTGAATATATCGTGAGTGCTTTTGATGTTAAATGTGCAAAAGCAAATTAAATTACTTCAGTTCACGAGTAACAAAAATCTTTATTGCATTAAATGAAGCGGTATGAAATGCTCTTGTCTGAAGATGATAGTAGGTAACTGACAGATAATTTGATAAGCAGCTTACAATGAGAGACTTCGAATAATTTCACAGACTTTCTTTTTATTTTTTTATTGTTATATATAAGTTTCATATCGTTTCAGTTAACTTATTACAAAAAAATTTTTAAAAATTCCGATGTTTAACATTAAAATAAATATATTTTGTTTGTTTCTTTAAATATCAATATTCCTGAATGCCAATGCTATACACACATTAAAATTAATAGAGTTTTAAAACTATGGAAACGATTTGTGGCTATACATGATAATCTGTCTTAAACCTATCATCGTCTTCAATGACAGTAGTCAATGGTAGTTGTAGTAGTCTTAATTTCTTATGTACTATTTAGTTGAGAAAATGCTGAGAAAATGCTTTATAAAAACTATTAATCAACTTAAATTAAAATCGGTAACAGATTCATCTCTAAGATTTAGATGATGAAAGATTAATACAGAAAATTCTCTTTATGAGGTCTATTTTTGGAAAGTCTATCAGATTCAGTTATTTGTGGACTTTAATATAGAAATAAATAGAAAGTTTTTAGTTGCTTATTTATTTCTCTCCACAGTTTAATATTTCTATTTGGGTATCTACTGACGAGTATTCTCTCAGCATAACTCCTCCTTTGATTTTTGTCCTATTAAGCAAAATATTTGTTTTAAATTCATATTAGCTTTGTGAAACTAGTTTGCGCTTTTTATAATCCACTGTAGTTTTATATATATCTTCTGCTAATTTTCAAAAACTCGTCCCTCTGATCCTACGAGTGAAGTTAATTAACGAAATAATAATACAAAAAAAATTTGAAAAATAATTTTGGATGTATTCTTAAGCACTTTCAATAGAATCTAAGTATTTATCTAGTATTTTCTGTTAAAGAAACTACTAGTCCCTTTCTTTTTTCTCTCTGCAATTTTATTTGCTTGGATTTCGCAGTGCTAAAGAACTCACCATAACGATATTGTGCTGTCATTGCTCACTGATCTCAGTTGATTTTTATTTTTCTATGCTTTTGTTTTGCACCTCTCCTAGGCTGGTGCAAACATTAACGTTTAGACTCGGAGACAGCTATTGTTCATTGTCATTCTCTTGAAGTTAGCATTGTTTCCATTGCTTCCAAAATGTGGCTACATGGTATCTTTGCAAAGTCATTTGGTTTTCCAAATGAAGCTAAGTTAATCCGGTAACTCTACTTTTGGTAGAATAAGTAAAAGAGAGACTGCTAAAGAAACGTTATCCTAAACTTTGGAGCCGTCTTGCTTAATCTCCTAAGCGGAGATATGAAAGTTAATTGATAGAATTCACTTCGACTGTATTATTTGAACACCTGTATAGTCTGTTTTTCGAAGTGCGTTTTCGTTAAAGCTTTATTGCAATAATAAAGTACCTCGTTCGTACTCCAGTTAAAACACGAACTGTAAGTTTGTTAAAGTCTAGGAAATCCTTTATTTTTCTTTTATGTAATATATGTCAGAAGGTCACATTATGGCTACAATATAAAATAATCACGTAACCCTTGATCACTACAATTAGTTGGTTTATATTCCTAAATAATTCTACCATCAGGGATTGTAATAGGATGTTGCTTCGTTAATATCGATTACGGAGTTTATTTTGGCTGTTTCCTCTGCTAGTTCGTTACTTTTAATATCTATATGATCAGGGACCCAGCACAGAGAAATTTTTTGTTACTTAATTTTTATTAGTGAGGTACGACATTTCAGTACTTTTAATCTCTATATGATCAGGGACCCAGCACAGAGAGATTTTTTGTTACTTAATTTTTATTAGTGAGGTGCGACTCGATTGTATTTCTAGACTTCTCAATTTTTGTAAGATAAAGCAGTTAAGAAAGTTAAGACCTTCACTGTCGACAAAGACAGGTCATCTTTTTCATGTTTTATTTTTTTTCAAAGAAAACATTTAAGACACAGAACGTTACCTAGTAGTAAATGACAATAAATTCATCTTAATTAAATAAATTATTTTTTTCCAAATAAAAAATTTAATTTAAACAATAAATTCATGTAAATTTATTAAATTATTGTTTTCAAAATTTCAAAATTTCGAAATTTAAAATTTAATCTAAATTATGTAAAGCACATAAATGTTACTCATACGCACCGTGTCAATTTTTATTATGAAATTGTGCTGTGAAAAATGTAATTTATATTAAATATTTTTGAGTTCGCTTTTAAATAGTACTGTTTTTAATTAAATATTTTTGCAAATACTTAAACGGGTTTTGAACTTAATTACTTTGAAATTGAAACAAAAATCATAAAATATTTGTGTTTTGTGGTATTTTGTCTAGAGTTAAATATGCCAAAAATGTGTATGAAAATAGTTAGTAAGCAAAAAACAAAACAAAAAAAATATAAATAGAATAAAATGCGAAATACTACCAATTATTTGAAAACAAATGAATTGCTTTAACTATTTAACAAAGAATTTATTATGCAAATAAATTTATGCTTGTCCTTATGACAGTTACAATGCGAAATAATGCAAATTTGTAGACAATGTACAGCTTCAACATTTGAAACATAAATAATAGTTAACCAAAATTGTTTTAATGCAATAAAATGTCACCAATAACCGTAAAAATGTCAAAGCCAAACACCATACATAAAGGCAATTCAAATGAGAGATACCCGGTCCCCTACAGAAAAAAATGAACAAAACCAACAATAGCGCGTAAATGCCTAATAGATTTTAAAATTGTGGCTTTGTGTTCGTAGTCGGAGGAGCACAAAAAATGTACCCATATAAACATTAATATCAACATACAAAACAAATTTAACAATTTTTAATATTTTATAACTGACAATGTTTAACAAAGTGAACGCATCTACAACAACAACAAAGAATGCGTTTTATACAATTTTATTTAATGTTTCAAAATGTGTCACACATGCCTCTTGCCGCCAACTACAAAATAAATAACAGACGATGATCCTGGATGGATGGTAAAGGATGAATGCCAATGGTGCAATTTTGTGGATTCGAAAGCATGCTTAAACTTTTAGAAGGCATATTATTTTGTAATATTTTAGCTTAAATTATTAAAAACATAAACTTTATTGTGCATGCTTTATATTTTAAGTGTTCCAATAAATGGTTTCAGCTACGTCTGGAAAGAAAATTTTTGAAATACTTGAAAGTAAGCCTTAAGCCTGCAAATATATGCAAGAGCAAAATTATATAGCCAACCAAGCCATGCAGTAAAAGTCGTAAATCCTTTTAAAGTAAATTTACGCGCCTGGCGTTTAAGTGTTTATTAGTGCAAATAGGTGTGGTAAGGAGGGAAGCCGTTGTGACGTTTTTTATTGCGTATTATAAAACCTTTACTTTACTTGTATTTATAATAATAAAAAATTACAAACATATTACAGTGTAAGTCTTAAAGAATTACTTGCTTTGCAACTTTATAAGGCTTTTGTTTTAGTATTTTTTATTTTGCAAATATACTTTACATATAAACATTTCCTTTTATTAATACTTATATGAGTATACCTACTTCTACATATTTTACTTGGTTTTTATTATTTTTATATATATTTGTATGTATATTTTCCTTTATACTTTCTTTTATTTTTGTTTGTTCATTATAAAGTGTTTGGGTGTAAATTAAGGATTTGCCTGGTTTTTTCCTTTTTCGTTGCCTTGGCAGTGATTTTATATATATATTTTTGTTCCTTTTTGTTTCATTTATTTTTCCTGTACTTCTTGTGATTTAAATTTATTGGAAAAATGGTTAAAATGACTCCTTCCTTCCTGCCTTTTTTCTTTAATTTTTAAAGAAAAGGGTTAAAATCTTCATACCTTTGACATTTTTATTGCTTATTTTGTGTTTTATTTTTCGCTTAATGCTAAGCTACTTTATTTCTTGCGGTTTTTAATTTAGTCTTTTGGGTGGTTTTGTGGTTAGTTAAGGGGTATAAAACTTTATACAGAAATTTTAATAATGTGGAATTGTTATTTTGCTTAAAAGTTGCAACCACTTTTATTAATATAAACTCTGAATAGAAAAAAATAAAATTTCATTAAGATTTTACATCAAGTAAACATAATAGTGAATGTGCACCGATGGTTCACATAAAATTAAATTTGTATAAAGACAACATTGCCGTGGTAAGCAACTGATAGTCTAATTAAAATTGACTTTTTACTAAGAAAATATTATAATTCTTAACAGTTAATAATTTAGTGATGAATTAGTTGTAAAATTTCTTTATTAGATAAATTGGTTTATGAGTTTTGTTCTCAAAAGTAATAGGTGCGAAATGAAAAATTTAAAAAAAAAATTTTTTTTAAGATAAAGTAAAAAGAACAGTCCAAATTGTTCTTGCATTTAGAAAGAGACGATTTCAGATTACTTTCTCGAATTATTACTGAACACAATATAAATGTTCACCATATGGTCACTGTAGGTATCAACATATATCTCATAAACTTTCCATCTAAATTGTAGAGAGCATAGAGCACTTGGTTATTATTTAGAATAAGCAAGAACTGGATTGGGGTCTATGGACAATAATATTCTTAGAAAAAAAGAACTGAGAAAATCGAAGTATAATAGCTTACAAATTTTCTTCTGGATAATATTCTGTACATGATCTTGCATTTATTAATAAAACTAAGAAATTCAGAGAATAGATGCTTACGATCGTATTTCAATTTTAATTCTTCCGTATTTCTTTTACTTATATTAGCTAAGAGAAAGCAGGAACTATTTTGGGTTTACTGGGTCATAAAGTTCTGATCCTCAAAAGTACACATGCCATTTTTATATTTATTAAGGAAAATAAGATAATCAAGGTAGAGTCAATTATTTCTAATTACTTATGCCCTCAAGCTTAAACACAACAGTCAATTGATTGAGTGCCTTGGTTTTCATACTTCCCTAAACTAAAGCAAAAAAATTTAATATTTAATTACAGTTTTATTTGCTCATTATTTAACATTAAATTTGATTTTAGCGCTAATGCGATAGTAGTGAATTTGTTAGTGAACTTCC
Organism: Teleopsis dalmanni; assembly: GCF_002237135.1. NCBI lineage: Eukaryota > Metazoa > Arthropoda > Insecta > Diptera > Diopsidae > Teleopsis > Teleopsis dalmanni. Next base: position 25,829,666 of record NC_051846.1, read on the forward strand.
ATAGCAAACTACTAAAGCTCCAAGTTCGAATATACAAGCCCAGTACGGTCTTGGGTCAGTTGACTAATGAACACTGATATTAAGCTTCAAACTTGGCATCGCACGAGTTCAACTCTTGCTATCTCAAAAAATTATTTACGAATAATGAAATATAAGAAATAATTCTAAGAATACTGATGATGGATATTTGGCAATACTTAAAACAGTTGTATGGTCAGCCAAAAATTTAATTAAATAAAATAATATAAAAAGAAATTTTTGTTGTTGTAGTTTACTATTTTTCGAAACCTCTCTATCATTATTTAATGATATCTTTATAAAGAATGAGTTTAATACTCTTTATCAGATACGATAAAAGCTGCTAGATATTATAGATATATATATATATATATTTACAAAATAATTTTCCAATTTTATATTTGATGTATATACCAAGCTTCCAAATGGACTTCTATTTAATATTTTATGACTTATCACATGGCTTTTTATAACTGCTACCATGACAATAATTTACGGAGCCAACCCAGTGTCAAGAACAACCAACGTTGTGGGCATCTGGATCCCGTACCAATCAATTTTAAAGCGAGTGCTTACGTGCTACCATTCATATTCCAAAACAGTACTGGATGATGCCAACTAGATTTCAATCGCCTTTTACATAGGCTTGCCTTAACTCAGGAATATTTTAAACTCTGTCCCGAGGGATAGCGTGCAAAATGATTTCACTAACCATTCAGTTTCTCTTTTATGGGTGAAAGGCTTAAAAAATCTTTTTTTTCGAAAAGTAATTTAAGCTCTCGTTTATTTCTTGCTAGTAGCGCCTGTTTAAAATTAAATATCGTGCAACGTTATGCTACTGCTGCAGTCTTCAGTCCACAAACCTTGCTGCCATATAACTTAACCGAATTTCAATCTATTAGATTTTATAAAACCTCTTAAATATTAAGCTTACAATTTCACTTCATTCAAATCTGTTAAAACCAGCAGCTTCAATATGTTATATCTCACTTCTAATATATCGTGAGAACCTATTTAAGCAAAATAATCATTTAAATATTAAATTAATGGTTTTAATTAGACTAATTAATACATAAGTTAAGGTATTTGAAGTTTTTGAGATATTAAGGACTTTTTCAATGAGAGTTTTTTTCCTCGAGACTTTTCTTTGGCACTGTATCTCGGTAAATGTTGTAAATAATTATCCACTGCACATTCTTTTTACTTGATGAGTGTTCTGAACTTTTATAATTTAAAAAATTATTTATTTTAATTGTATAAATCCCGTTCACACAAAGTTTTTCAGTCTTAAGTATCACGAACTGCTTTCTTGTTCATGAGGAAAATGAAGATTATTTTTTTAAAACTACTTTTCCTTATGTAAAGTTAATTTATATGAGGCTTTTGAGAGATATAAAATCGTGGGAAATAGATGAAATATGTCTGCTACAGTGTGTACTTTAACTGTTTCTCATTATTTGCAAAAACTAAGAATTTCGCTCAAAAATAAATACGAAGAAGTACAAAATTTACTTTAAAATTTGTTTCACAAAACTTTTACATTAAAATAAAAGAAATGCTATTAAATTTTTTTCTTTGCTTAATATTTTGCAATTTACAACAAAGTATCTTTGAGACATAATAAATGTGAATAGGATAGGAAGAAGGTCTGCTTGAATATACAAATGGAAGTACGAGTGTTGGCACATTTCACTAAATTGCACATGTGGGATGCTTGCAACATGTGAAGATGTTGGTACTGAGAATATATGAGCCATATTCACTATTTTATTGCCTGTTACTTATAAAAATGTTGAATGTTGCAAATGGAAGGAAAAGAGCATTGTATTTGTCTACTCCCACAATTTCACTTATGTGCTATTTAAGGATGTATAAAAATATCTTGAAAATTTTAAATTCTTAACATTTATTTTCTTGTCGTTCTTTTTTATTGTATCTTCGTCCTTTTCATTTTGTTGTTTTATATATTTTTTATTTTTATTTTTTATTTTGAATAATGAAAACATTAAATATTCATTTTTCACTCAATTTACATCCTCGCTGTTGATCCTTATTAAAATTTTAACACAGCAATCCTCAACAATTCTGAATAATTCTGAGTGTTCTCCAATTTATATGGACATGATTTTTTACTCAACATTATTTTATTGCCTTAAAGGAATGTTTTTTGTATTGTCGTTTTTAAGGAGCTTAAGTGGCTTATTATATGTCAGGCAATTTCTTGAAAAAACAGAAAAAAAACCAAATTTCTTTTGTAAAATTGTAAATTTGTAACTGTAGGCGGCGAACTTTTTCAATGTCTCAAAAGTTATATATGGGCATTATTTGGTTAAATCTACCCTTAAAAATATCAAATAGTTGTTAAACAGACCCCATTTTCGTTAAATTTCATTTTAGTTAAATTTCTTGTCTGTGATTCCAAATTAAATTTCTATATGTATAAAGTCCAAAGTATAGAATTTAATGGATTTATAAATATTACAAAATTAAATGATAACTATCTCCTGCTACGCATGGCTACCGGCGCTACAAGAAAGGATACCAGAAAACCTGTTGTTTGCATCTCCAGGCATGTCCGGAACTAAGCTGGAGGGTTTCTAAGTTTTTGGGATCCTCCTTCTTTATCACACTTTAGCATTAGCAGACTCACCTTTATAAAAACTTCTGGCTTGTTCTAGCTTAACCTTCTTCTACCGAGGATTTGTGAACTTAAAACGGCTTTCTTAGTTAATTGAGAAGGAATCGGAATGGAATAAATAAAAGAAAACTTCATTCTAAAATTTTTTTTCTACATAGTCTCCTTCGAGCTATATATGTTACAATGTTATTTAAATACTCGTGTTTCCATACTTTTTGAAATATATGATAAAGGGTTTTAATTGATTCGTCCGCATTCGTGAATGCATATCTATATCATAAAATGTGACAGCTTTACTTAAATTCGTATTATTCTCATAATCCACATCCATAATCCATTCGCATTCTCATTAGATTTATGTCTATTTGCATATCATTTGCATATATCAAGTGGATGCATATCAACTTCAGAATATGTGATAGACTTACACCCATCCGTATCCTTCTTATAATCCATAAAGTTGTCCCCAATTTTTTTTGCTGTTGATGATAAAAGTTTCTAATTCTTTCAACTATTTTACATAAAACTCACAATATGTTGATAAGTCTAAATTTTGGGAGTAAAGTAGTATTTTTTCCCAGTTTTGGGATTATGGTTACCGCCTCCAGAGTTTTGAAATGTGTCTAAAAGAAGGATTAACTACGAAATTCTATTCAGATCATTGTCCGGTAGATTCTGAATACAGCACTTGCCAATTTCACCGTAGCCTAATGCGGATCTTCTTTAAACGTTTTTAACCAGATCCCTTATTTCTTGAGAATTAGTTTAGAGTAAACAGATTCAAAGTTTTGGAACATAATGTTATTGAATTCATTTCTGATAGTTTGCTCATTGTCTGAAACATCTGATGAATCGATGTTCTCGTGAAATTCTTGTTCCAGAGAATTGGCATTTACTGCAGCGTTATCTTCAATTAAGAATTAAAGTCTATTTGTGTCATGTAGAGGTGGAGGTTTACAATTGTTTTTCAAACGAAAGTAGCTGTTAATACTCCAAAACGATTTTCTTTCTGGTTTTAAGCTTCTCTGAAATTCTTCTCATTTGTTATTTTTGAATAATGAAATTTATTTTGGGGTTTAATTGATTCTCGGTTCGATTTCATTTGACTCATGCAGTTTTCAGATTTCATATCTGGACTCAACTGATTTCAATGTTAGTCGAGAAAGAAAGATAGATTTGACCACAAAGTAAGTTGAGTTTATAGCAGATATTTTGATTTTCTTTATAAATGATAAAATAGTAATATAGAGTTTCTAATTTTTAATACAAAAATGTAACAATATTTTTTCTAATATTATAACTTTGTTTTACATAAATATGATAAACTTTTCAAACTCTGAAACTTCCCAATTTTTGTCTTTTGTATTTAATTTTTCTAGTTATCTAATATCTTCTTGTAGCCCCAAATACAAAAAACACATTTCACTTGTATTCAAAGGAAACTTATATGACACGCACGCAATTCTAATGTCTATCTAAATTTTTTTCCCTATTGACAGACAAACCACAGCTAACGAGTGTAATAATAGATCCATGAACATTAACAAGATCATAATGAATATGACGGACAACTTGCATGACCAACATGTTAAACGTGGTAGTAGTAGATGAGCCCATGCTTGTCGAATTT
>NC_051846.1:25834051-25854750 GCF_002237135.1 Teleopsis dalmanni
TCTCTTTCCGACTTTATCTCTTTATCTTTCTTTCTCTCTTTATCTTTCTTTCTCTCTTTATCCTTCTTTCTCTATTTATCTTTTTTTCTCTCTTTATCTTTCTTTCTCTATTTATCTTTCTTTTTCTCTTTATCTTTCTTTCTCTCTTTATCCTTTTTTCTCTCTTTTTATTTCTTTCTCTCTTTATCTTTCTTTTTTTCTTTATCTTTTTTTCTCTCTTTATCTCTCTTTTTCTATTTAATTTCCTTTCTCTCTTTATTTCTCTTTCGCTCTTCATCTTTCTTTCTCTCTTTATTTACTTCTTGTTTATCTTTTTTCTAATTCTTTTTCTCTCTTATCTTTTTTCTTCTTATCTCTTTCGTATTCTATCTTTCTTTACTTTCTTTCTATTTTATATTCTTTCATCGTATCTTTTTCTTTCTCTTTCTTTCTATGCCCTTTGTGGATTGCATACTGTTCCTTCCCAAGAGATAGTCCTCTTGTATCTTGCTGTTTCTCATTTACTGTTTCTCTATTTCTATTTCATGCTCTTTCTCTTTGTTTCTTGCTGTTTTTTTTCTGTGTCTTGCTCATTCTCTATCTGTTTCCTTATTGCTTCTTTTTGTCTCTTGTTGTCTCTCTCTCTCTCTCTCTCTTGCTTTTTCTCATTCTTTCTGTATATTTCATTGTTTTTTTGTGCTCTTTCCTCTTTCTATTCTTTTTTTTTTTTTTATTTCATTTTTTTTATTACACTGTGTAAAGAGATTTTATTTACGTCCCTCGAGTAGAAGTTCTAGCTTATTTGCAATGTCTTATCGTTTCTCCTTTTTCATAATTTTTTTAGTTTTTCATTTCATGTTAATGTAAATAGCATCAAATAAATTTATTGAAAATGAGTTTTATAATACTATGAAAGGAATTTATTTGTGTTATCAGATATTTACAAGTTATCCTATTATTCCCTTCATTAGAACAGATTTGACCAATGCCAATGGTAATTTAGTATTTACTATTAAGTCTTAAATACTATAATTGTATTACTTTTACTAATTATATTATGTGTATGCTTTAAATTTTTTTTGGTATAAATTGCTTTAAACTCAAATCCATCATTAAAATTTAGACTGTCACTGTAAGCAAAATTCCATTTAATTGTTATTAGAAATTTCTTCACAAGATACTTCAACTAAAATTAATATGCTTGTATGCGTTTGTACTAAAATATCAATTGATGCAGATTATGTTTGTTAATTAATTCTAATTGCACCTTTGAGATTAGTGTTTGGTTCCTCATCTCTGCTTCCAATACAGTGCGCAAATAGAATTTTCATTGAATTTTGTTTCTCATGAAATCTTAATGTAATCAACAATGTTTTTGTAGTTGCAGTGAAATATCAAATTATTCATACACGTCACACTAAATACATATATATGCATAAATAAGAATATTACATACTGTACAGACTCGTTAAGTCCGATAACAATGGTTCCACCAAAATAATGAATATGAACCCCAGGGCAAGCTTAACTTGCTACTCACTCCATCCAAATTATTCGATATGTACCGTTCATTCCTCTTACAACAATTGTGTCGGCTGCAACATCTTTGGACCAAACTTAAATATGTGCATCAACAGTTTTGCATATACATGAACTGCCATGATGCATTTTAATGGCTTTTTGAAATTACAAAATGTGCAGCGTATTGTTGCTGATGCTGCTGCCATTGCTGCTCTAGCACATTTAAGGACCGTAAGACGAGCTTAAAGATGATAATAGAAAGGTGTTAAAGCAAGGCTCTCAGCATGCACGTATACCTAAGGGTAAACATTGGCATGTCAAAGATTGCAATTCACACACTACCTCCATTACCTTTGACACTATTACAAACAAAATTACAGACAAAATGCCTGTATCTATGTTCGCGTATATGCGTTTGTGTAGGTGTTAGACATTCTTTTTATGGGTAACACATATTTAATGTGCTGCTGATGACAATGTGAAATAGTTTTGCGCTTTTATCAATTTTTTTTTGCTCTATTGTGTCTCCCATTTTTTAGATTTTCTGCTCATCTAAGCTTTTATAGCACATAACAGCAGATACTTCATGTACCGTTTTACTTACATGCAACATAAGCTTTTATATTATCTATAGTCACAAAGTATAAAAGGATAAGGAAATCATTTCTGCTTTTTTAAGCAATTTTATTCATATTTTATCGTTCGTAAAAAATAAATAAAAAAAATGAAAGCAAATAGTTGTTATTGGATTTAGCAAGATAATATTTAGGTTTTTATCTTAAAATCGTCTTATCATCATTTTTGAATAGTTTCTTTTTGAAGGAATATGAGTAGATAATAGCTCATCCTTTTGTAATTTCAAAAATATTTTGGAAAAAAAAGTATATTTAGTTAAATGTTTTGATAGTGGTTTATACAGAATTTGAATTCAATATAATCTGATGTCCTCGTAGTACCATTAATCTTTGTGTAGTACTAAAATAATTATTGATGTATTTTACAAGAGATGGTTTTCAGCTCGTTAGAACACTTGGAATATGCTAATTGAGAATGTGTTAACTATATCATAGTAGTTCCAGAGTAATCTGAAGTTTCTGTAGCGATACTTCTAAGAAGCTGATACATTTTACAAACACCTGGTCAGAAGACCGGGAATAATCTAATTGGTAACGTGTGTATATTATATTATAGTTGTTGCAGCCTGTAGAGTAATTTCAGCTTACTGTAGCTTAAAGGCGGATTAGATATGAATATATTGAAGAAAGGAGCAAAAAGGATAATGAGCATCGCATATTAGGTTGCAACGTTTCTTTGTATTTGATAAGAAGCTAACAAATTTGACAGTATCAAATCAACTTCTCGAATATTATAACTAATGTGTAAAGATGTATGATTTTTCTAAAGCCAATAAGGTTAGATATGCTTTTATTTAACTTGAAATTAAATTAAATTTCGTATATTTACGTGGATACTAATAAAAATTCATACAGTTGTCTACAAAAAAAATTGGCAAAAATAAATCGATTTTATAACTTTATAATTTATATCACAATAGATTTTTTTCAAGGTAATTTATATTTTTATTTATTTAAATTCAATACAATTTAAAATGTACTATCTAAAACAGTACTTATTAATTTCCATATCTTTTTAAAGCCACTATCTAATAGTACTAAAGAAATAGGTTTACCCGATCGAGATCAACTACACTATTTTCTCATAATTCCCAAATACCTTTTTCCTTAAAATTTATTAAATTTTTGAAAATAACCAATAGACACATGGTGCAGAAACTGGGGAATGTGGAGCTGGATGAATTCTTTAATCCTTGAAAACCCTATGCACTTTTCCCCCCAATTTTGTTGTTAAGTCATACCTGTACTATCTAGGTTTATTACTTCATACACTTTTATTAAAACTTTTTAAATTTTTGTGGAAATATTGCACAAAAGGTCCGTGTGCTTGTTTTGGAGCTTTAGTCAAAATTCAATTCATCCATCCGGTTGATTTCTTCGTATATCCAAGCTTATTGCTTAATGTTCGCGATACAGCTATCCTATAGTTCCTATATAGTAACCTATATGTACTCAGTTCATTAGCAGTTTTTTTTGTGTCAATTTTGTATCTTAATCAATTTTGAACTTTATTCATAAAATATGTTTTTTCTAAAACACAAAAATAGTAGGAGGAGAGGTGTACTGCCCTGAACTAGATCTCAGTATGATTTGCAGGCTACCAGATCACTGCAGCGTTTTCCTGAAATACAGCTATATTGGAAGTTTCAGATTGGCAGGAACACAATATTTCCTCCGTTAATTTTATAAACATATTTACTGACAGCCAGGCAGCTATAAAATCCTAAAACTCGTCGACCATTAACTCGAGGTAAGAACTGAATTATCTTACATCACTTATGGTTGAATATTTTCGGATACGAATTATTTGGGTCCCTGGACATAGGGATATCCAAGGCAACTGTATAGCAGATGAATTAGCAAGACATGTTACAACATCACAAATTCTTCTGGGAAAAAAAAGGGTGGGTATACCAATTGCTCAACAGTAACCAACTGCATAAAAACCAAGGAATTTTGGCCAAAAATTAGTAAGAAAAGATCGGGGAATTAAAAACCTATCCCGAGCAAATTTATTGAAGATAGTAGGAATTATTACGGGACACTGCCCGTTGGGAGGACATGCCGTGAGGCTTAACATCAGGACCTCTTTACATTGTAGACAATTCATGGAGGATGATGAAGAGCAATCACCAATACACCTTCTTCTACAGTGTCCTGCTCTCGCAAGATATAGACTCTCCTACTTAGGGTCACACTTTTTCAATTCACTAAGAGAGCTAGATTCTATTTCCATAGCTCGTGTCAATGACTTTGTGGCCAGTACCAACTGGTTATAGGGACAGGTGTCAAATTTTTTAGGGTGTCACAATGGACCTTTTGGTCTAAGTGAGTCTTTGGACGGCCCAGTAATCTAACCTAACCTAAAATAAAAAAGTAACTACGGTCAGAATATTTAATATTAACTTACAAAAAAAAAAAAAATTAAAATAAAAATTTCGTTTATTTTCTTTAAACTTATTTAATTTTACTTCAACAGAGTCTCTCAATAGAAAAGGTATTTCATTTTGTTTCTCGTTTACATTCACATCAAAGACTTAAAGACAAATAGAAGGGAAAAATATTTAAATATAAAACCTTTATCCACTTGTTAATCCATGAAGAGTATTTGCAAACTTAAACCGTTAAAGTACACTCATTGGCGCACTTCCAGGCTACCTCTTCAGTGCGGAACTGAACAGTAAACTCTACTAAAACTTCGCATTATAATAATAATAATAAAATGATAATTATTATGCATCCAAAGGAAAAAGCGCATAACTTTGTACGAACATGGGCTCGCATTTGCATCAGCAACCAAATGCAGCAAAGCAGCAAAGGTTAAATATATAAAGGCTTCATCCTGGCACATCCTGGCGTATCCTGTTATTCCGACAGCACTCAGACAAGTACACAACGTTAAATTAAATTTTGAAGTGTGCGTGCAAACAACTAAAAAAGAAAAAAAATAGAATAGAATAAAAAAAAGTTTCTCAACAATCTTCCGTTAAGGAAATCTTTTGCCTTATCCTTTCACTCGCTTGCTTACTCATCCCTTTACTCTCATATGTTAATTTTAACTTTTTTTATAATATGTGTATGTCTTTATATATTATTTTTAATTAAATGTTACATTATCTGATGTTAATATTTTTATTGTAAACTTTGACTTTTGCTCGCCTCTCACATACCAAACCAGTGAGTTGCACTTGAGAGTTCACACTTGAAAATATCAAGTACATTTGAGACAAAAGTTAATATGAATGACAGATACAAAGATGAACATTTAGCAATAAAATGCTGCAGTCGCTGGCATATTCACTACAGCAACATATAAAGTGTTTACAAGGTAGTTAGAGAAAATGTGAAGATATTTTTAGAAAGTTTTCTTAGTTTATATTGTCGTAAAAATCATGCACTGCAGAAAATTGTTCTCCATTTTATAGTTAACATCTCATAAAGTTTTCTTAGAACTACTTCGTTTATATTATTTAATTAAGAAATTTAATAAAAAAGTATGATAAAGTGACTTTTACCAGAAATGGGAATATATTTGAATTTAAATGTACATCCAAATTTAGTTTGATATATATGTAAATACATTGTGACCGAAAAGTTTTCGGGAAATTTTAAATAAAACGCAAAATTCTTAACCTTCATCAATATTTATTTTATCTCCTTTCAAAATATGCTCCAGTTAGAAGCGATACACAAATGGCCAACGTTTCTTCCACAATCATCCAAACATTTTTATAGGCGCTTTCCGGTATGGCTTTGAGTTCCCTCTGCGAATTCTGTTTTACGTCTTCTATGGATTCAAAACGCGTTCCTCTGAGTGGTAATTTGAGGTTGGGAAACAGGAAAAAGTCACACGGTGCAAGATCAGGTGAATACGGTGGCTGTTCGATGGTATTTATTGAATGTTTGGCCTTAAAATCGTTGATAATGTTGAACAAATTGAGGTGAATCGGAACAAGCCGGGCGTTGACACGTCGCATACACAAATTGTCCACCAAAATCAAACGAGCCATCTCACGACCGATGCCTAGCTCTCGTGCTATCTCTCTAACACTCACATGAGGATTTTTGAACACGATTTCCTTTGCCTTTTCAATGTTTTCGTCGGTGGTAGAGGTCGAAGGTCGTCCAGAACGCGGCATGTCTTCGACGGTCGTACGACAGTCCTGAAAGGCTTTGTACCACTCATAAACTTGAGTTTTCGATAAAACTGATTCCCCATAAGCCTTTTGTAGCATTCGCAACGATTCTGCACACGAAATTTCGTTCGAAAAACAAAATTTGATGCAAACTCTTTGTTCAATATTTTTTTCCATTGTTTTTTTCGCAACGCACTACTGAGGTGAACTGGTTTCAACAGCTGCCGTAAACGATAAACTGTCTGGACAGATGCGCTCATTTTTGGCAGGTAGTAATTAAGGACCATTGCTGCCAAACTACATAAACTTAAAATATCGAAAAATATACAGCGCGCGAATTTTAAATGAGAATTTCCGAAAACCTTTCGGTCACAATGTATATATTATGCAAGGTGGTCCTCACTAATAGGTTGTAAAGTACGCATCCATTTTCCAAGCTTGAATGTCTCTGTCATTGTTGTCCAATGAATTTCTGGGGCGGTTGAAAACCACGAGATTTTGATAATCCGAAGCTGGACCTTCTCATGGTTAGCTAGTTGACTTTTTTGGTAGGACAGTTTTTTCTGTATGTGCTGTTTTGTTGCCAAAAACAGGTGGGTATATTAATGTAAGTTCTTAAATCAACTTGCGTGGATACTAAACTAGATTATTTTTTGGCAGATCTATACTTGGTCTAGTCGTCAGTATTAGTAGTTCGCAGACTTTCCAAGCGAAATGTTTTAACCTTGTCCGGCAAGGACACTAATGACGTTTTCGATTTGTAAAACTGTGGATTAATGTTTTCAATCGAGATGCACTTCTAATGCAGTATTTTTTTTTGATTAGTAAATTTGGGGCAAAAAGTATAACACTCGATATTAATTTATAACACTCGATATTAATTTATAACACTCAAGATATTTTTCCAGAGTAGCAAGATTACTTTGAAATTAACAGTTGGTTTGTATGATTTGATACATGTATCAAATGTATTCATGAAAAATATAAACGTCTATTAACACTACTACATAAATGTTAGATTACTCTAAAAACGTATCAAAATTTGACAAATCGATATCTTGATATATCTTGATTGAATCCCGATTTATCAATTGATTTGTTAATCTAGCGATGTTCTTTCAATGTGCTTTTAGTGCTATATTATTTACAATTAATAAATCTGAGGCAAAATTTGAATACTCGAGATTAATTTATAACACTCTAGATATTTTGTCAGAGTAGCTAGATTACGCGGAAATAAACAGCTTTTTTATGGGCAACAAAATTTGACAGATCAAGAGTAAATCTTCTTTTGTTCGTGTTTAGCGTCTGTATTTCTAATTGAAGGGATATCTTTTTTTTTGGTATAAATACCTACTCGATAATGGCTTGTCAGTATTGCCACGACTTTTGTAATTTCGATCCTTATCTTGTCCTGCAGAATTTTTGTTATTGATGATTCCATAATAAAATAGAGTCTTGATTACTATTTCCTAATGAAGGTAGTAGTTGTAGTTAGGTATATACCTTAAACTGATTCACTTAATTAACTTAAATTCATATTAAAATTCGTTTTCAATTTTTAATTTGGTATTTTATCATTTTCACTTTTATTTTTCATTTTTATTTCATTCATTATCATATTAAAGTCGGCAACATGATTCAAGAAGCCACTTTGCGTTAACACTTAAAGTGCACTTTTAACGTTCGTCTATTTTTCAATTAGTTGTAAACCCTCTTTGATGCCATTTTCACAGTTTCTATTCAATTGAGATACTTTAGTGTTTTCTGTGTAAAAATATTCTATAAAATAAGCGCTTATATATTGTCAAAGCAGCAGCATTTGCTGATTTTGTAGTTGAAGTTGCAAGTTTTACAATTTTCCGCAGAAGTCATCGTAATCGTATGCTAAATTGACTTGACTTGGCTTGGCTTGGCTTGGCTTGGCTTGACTTGATGTGCCCTGACTTTAAACACCATTGTAAGGTGAAAGCTATCACATCACAGCACATCCAAATACAAATATACAAATTTTCCTATATACATACATATTCGTCTCTGACTTCAACTTTATTCATTAAAAAAGTATCTATGAAATTGTGTTGGTAGAAATTTCTAAATTAAGTTGTAAATAATAGTTGTAGTTTTGTTGCTGTCAGAGTAGTTCGTGGTAGTTGTGGGAATTATATTTTACTTCTATTTTGCCCTTAGCGAAACTATTTTTATTTATATTTTTATTTTTATTTTTATTTTTCTTTTTTTCAAATATTTTCTTTGCTAATGAGCTAAATTTCTTTATAGTGGCTTCTTTCAGTTGCACTCTCGAGACTCAGTTATAATGACATTTATTTCCTTGAGGCATCATCATAGTAAAATTAGTGTCACTTATACAAACAATTGATATCCTTTAGTAATTTCATTATATACTTTCGTAAATATATGAATATAAGTTTTTATTTACTTTGACTACTTTAAATTGTTTCACGAGTACAAAGTTAAGTTAAAATCTATGAAGTGCGGAAAGTACTTTAACCCTTTCATTTTAATTATAAAATTTTCGCTCAACTGATTTTGACTTTGATATGTATATGGAAGTGATTTCAAAGGAGTTCATGTTCTGTAAAATGTTTATATAATTACATTAAATAATTTAAGTATCAATTCAACTGATTCCAATTTATTTTCTGATAATGACTTTTGCTTTCACGGCAGGTAATTTTTCCCTTTGATTTATGAAGCGAAATAGTTGTAAGTAAATACAGGGTATTTTTTAAAAGGTGTCAGATTTCACGTTGAAAAGAAACCAAACCATATTTGAATAATTGAGTCACATATTTTTTGGTATTCGATACACAATTGTATGGCATTATTGATAAAAAATGTTTTTAGCGCTTTAGTTGCGAAGAACACATATTTTATTGCACAGATTTTCTTGCGAATATACCAGGCTGTATCTTAATTATGGCTCTTAATGTTTGCTTCTGTAGCTGAAAACTTTTCTGAGCATTTTCTAAAGACCAATGACTTCAAATTGATTCATAAAAAGGGTTCTATCGGCGAAAAAAGTATACGCTCAAATTTTCTGCGCTATTAATACATTTCCGGTAACAATATAGCTATAAGATACTTCCTTTCATTAATTGTTGATTTCTCTAATAAAATTAACGTTATATATTGGATAAAACATAGTTTTCTTGAAACCGAAACCGATTCTTTTCTCATACATAAAAAAAAACTGACTGCCTGGCACTTGCAACCCAAACAAATTATATACGTAGTATAAACTAATTAAAAAAATTCGAATATTTCCTAAGACCACTTATGATAAGTATTTGACACACGTCGTTTGCCTATGCGAGACCTTCCAGTTGGAGAGATGCTAATCGTTAAATCTCATAGTGGCGATCTAATGACGATCTTAAAGTTTCATTTACGACTAATAGGAATAATATTGGTAAAGGAAGATAATTGTGTTGTTTGTCTGATTGTCTGTTTTGATTGATCCTACATTTTGAATGTTGAATATAAAGAAAATGTACTTTTTAATAACCCCTAAATTTGGAACATAACATTATCTTTGGAAGATAACACGAAACACGATTCTCTTATATATAAAAATGTATGTATATTGTTAATGCTTGAATCTGTTAATAAGTACGAGGTCTTCTAGTATATCTTTTTAGATATACTAGAAACTTTGTATTTATTTGTAGTATACCTTTTTATCTTTCTAGATAATCCCTAAATTTGGAAGATAACATGATTTTTGGAAGATAACATGAAACACGATTTTTTTTATATATATAAATGTATGTATATTGTTAATGGTTGAATCTGTTAATAAGTGCGAGGGTTTCTACTCTTTTTAAATATGCTAGAAACCCTGTATCTATTTTTAGTATACCTTTCCATCTTTCTAGATATGCTAGAAATTCTGTATCTATTTTTTTGTTACTGTTTTTCATATCTTTTTCTTAATTTATTTTTGTTTCTGTCTCTCAATTTTTATTTTTCTAACAAAATGAAAACATCAAGCTCGACTTAATAGATATCGACATGGATAACAGATATCTCTGGATGGAAGTGTTGATACTTGCATAATCATACGACCTGTCAACCTAACTAAACCTAAAGACAATAATCTCTGAAAAAAGATTGTTAAATTAAAAAAGCACAAAAAATCAAATGTAATAAATTTACATTAATTTATTTTTTTTTATTAGTCTACATTTAAAATAAATCTTATTTATTTCTATATGAATTTTTATTATAAATTAAATTTCTTATAAAATAATGAGAAAATCTTAATCATTCCAATGCTTATATTATCAGTTTGATATGAATACTTTTGAACCTATTACCATATGTATAACAAATCGATTATATGCAAAAAAATTCTGTCTCTACAGAATTTTAAAATTAATTTAAACAATTTTATTTTGGAATTTCGTATTTTATATTTATAAGAATTTTGATATCGTACTACGTTGGCACACCTAAAACCAAACTGATAAGGGTTCTCAATACAAGAAAAAAAAATGTCCTTTTTCGTATTCGATATAGAAAACCTCCAATTCGTTTTGGTGTGTTGATATACTTTTAAATATTTATTAAAATTGGAAATTGTCGATATAAGAAAATAAAGTAAAAAATATTTGTTAAAAATATGCATTTTTATATAGAAAAACAACCTTGTTGCCTTTTTTCGTCCTACGGACGTATATCATAAGTTGTCGTATTGCAAATACCAAAGGAAGAAGGCACAGAAGTCTTATCAAATAACCTTTTCAGCAACCATACATGTGCGCAACACAAAGTATTTTGGTTGCCCTTTGGCAATTTATTGTCAATTTGTACAATTCGTTTTGGTAGTCCTTAAAGTCCTTAAATGCTCATATGAAGATACGATGTATCCTAAAATGTTTAAATATTTAATGGCAGGCTAAACTTTCTCTGACTATCGTAGATAAGTATACATACATATAATATACCAAAAAAAGAAAAAAAAAACCGAAATCGAATTTGTGTTGACACCCATGAGCATATCAATACTGAAATAATGAAAGTTTAAGACGTACTGAAGTCACACTGTAGCTATCTAGATACATGGCTTACATATGATAATTTCTTAGTTTGACATTTTAAAAGCTATAGCTTAAGTTTTGTGTATTTGCTTTGCCACAGGGACTTTTGTTCCTATAAAAAGGTATGCAGATTTTTATTTATATTAATAAAGGAACTTCTTTTTTCTGCTTTAAAAACGCAACAATTTTTTATGTTATGCCGTTTTGCATTACCTTTTTGATTAACACTTTGATTTATCTTTATAAAAAACAAGTCATGAATTTTTTCTTTGATCAGAAAAAGTTGCTACATCATCACGAACTGTGAAAAGGGTTTACAAATTTCCGCATTGGCCAAAATATGCTAAACGGAAATACTGTCGCGTCATCTGCAAATATCAGTAGTAGGAAGTATGACGAAAAGCTTTTAAACCATATCCATTTGCCTTACCACAATTACTTGTGTGGTGGAAGAAGGCACGACAATGGTATTACATTTGTGGCTGTTAGGGAGATTGTTTTTTCTTTACGTTTAGCACTGAAAGTGTTGGTATTGCCTATGGAATTTGCCATTTACATTGTGTGCCGGTAACATCTTCCCACCCTATTTAACGAATACTTTCACTTTTCCATTTCCTTTTCCTGTACATTTAGACTTTTATTTTTCAATTTTGTTCTACTGTCTACTGTTTTACCACAGTGTAAAGTAATTTAAATGCATAGGGCCATATGAAATTTACAAAATTGTAAATCGAATACTGATGTATCTAGTATTATTTACACTTATTCGGAACGAAACACATGTAAATGCATAAATAACGTATCATCCAGCATGTACAAATTTTCCAACATTTACATGCAATGATATTTGTAGATACTCGTACATTGACAGATTTTTACATTGTTCTACATCTGTAGCAGCTTGTTTGTTACCTCACCGTAAAATTGATTGATGCTGTTGTTATTTTTGCAGCTATAAGGATACTGTAGTGTACTGTATCTGCAATATTTTATGCCCAACAGAGATACATTATTTTCAACTGACATAACTTGCATATTGGTTCATTTCATTTATAATTTCACATGCAATGAGTTATTTATTTATGTTGAAATTGCAAGATATCGACGTCATGCTGCATTTTCTCATATTAAATATTTATGCATAATGCTTTGCTATTGTAATACCTTTACTTTGGACTTGTACTTTCAAGGATTTGTTTACGATTTGCTTTAAGGCAAAGTTGCTTTGTAATCGGAAGCAGATATTAATAACACTGTCTCCTGTATTCTAACTATATCTCTTGATATTTGATATCTTTCGATACATTTTGAAAATTTCAAACCTTCTTGCAATTTTATACTTCTCACTGAGTTTAAATTCGTCTGTGCGTTCCATTCTGCCATGGCGAAAGTTTCAATCCCTGTTGGAATTTTATACTTCTCACTGAGTTTAAACTCCTGCATTTGTTGCTTTCTTAGCGTTTAGCATAAAGTTCACAATATCGAAGCATTAAGGAGATTGCAAATGAAGTTTTTGCATTTGTCGTCTTTTACGAAAGCGCTAGGAAAAAGTAAAGGCAGTAGAAAAAGTACTTTCTACTTTTTCACTAATTACTCAAGTATTTGCGTACTTAGGTGGGTTTTTTTATAAATTTTTTTCTTACTACATTAAATAAACAGTTTAGTTACGTTGTCCCTTTATGTTTTCTTGTCGCCTTAAAGTAATTTTGTGCTATCCTAACACTAACCGAGTTGCCCTGCTTCCTAAAGGTGTGTCAAGAACATTCATATTTTGTTTGTTTTCTAGTTTTTTTTCGCCCTCAAAGTAAACTATGCGCGTAATTTGAAACTCAAGTGCAATTAATTAAATTAAAAGCTTTCTAAGTAATGAAGTCGTCCTAGCAACTATGTAAGTTGACACCCTGTCAGTTTCATGTCATTAGTAGTTTGTGCTTTATATTAAGAATAAATACTTTTTCGAGTAAAGCTACTAAATGACTTCATGGCGAGCACAAAACATTGTTGGGAGAAACTAATAAAAATATATTGATTAAGTATTTTTTTTAACTTAAAGCGATTGCAAACAAAAGGAAATATTAAGAAAATAAATATAAAATTTTTTTTTTCCTTTATATTTCGTTATTGTATAGAATTAATATAAAATATTAATAATATTGATAGATATAGCATTGAAGGTTAAAAATGGTTTGAAGGATTCGACTTATTATGCACTTTAATTCGAAAAATATAATTTTGAAATGATAAATAATAAAAACAAAATAAAAGATATAAAAGATAAATCTTATAGATATTTCCAGATATTTTTATTTGTAGTCTTACTAATATTCCAATTTTTTTTTTGTTTGAATTTAAATTCAAAAATTAAATCTTAATTTGTATTTCTGTTCACATGACTTACAGTTAAATAAAATAAAAAATGTCAAATATTTGTCGTATGTGTAATATTGTCATAAGAATATTGTTAAATGCTAAAACATCAATGTATTATCCTTTTTGTTCCACAATAGTCTATATCTAACATTTAATATAATGCTTCCTATATTGCTTTTAATTATTTGATATTATTTCATATAAATATATCTAATACAAAAAAAAACTCCAAAACTTCATGACACTTTTTCAAGGTTTGTAACCCCAAAAAATATTCAATCTTAAGCTATTTCTAGTTATTGTTATGTCGGGAGATTAATTCTGCGACCTAGATATTTATTGTAAGTAATTCATGAATTAAGAATTTTTTTTTTAATCGAATTCAATTCATAAAATGTGATATTGAAATTACATCACAGAAATTTGTTGTGAGATACCCACCTAGATACTTCTTTACTTCACTTCTTTCTTCTTTCAGTCGTTCTTCTCTTTCATTTTCTTCTTTACTCCAGATCTTTATTTTTTCTTTCGTCATTTTTTTTCATCCTCTTCTCTTCTCCTCTTCTCTTCTCCTCTTCTCTTCTCCTCTTCTCTTCTCCTCTTCTCTTCTCCTCTTCTCTTCTCCTCTTCTCTTCTCCTCTTCTCTTTTCCTCTTCTCTTCTTTTCTCCTCTTATCTTCTCCTCTTTTCTTCTCTTCTCCTCTTCTTTCCTCTTCTTATTTCGTTATTTTCTTTCGTTATTTCCTTTCGTAATTTTCTTTCGATCTCTTCATTTCTTTCTTTTATTTCTTTCCTTCTTTATTTCGTTCTTTTCTTTCTTTCTCTGCTCTTTTCTTCCCTCTTCGAAGCCTCACAAATATTGTAGGCTGCATTGCTGCCTTTTTACTGGGGAAATGGAATAATATTGTTATTATTATACTTTGTATCTCGTAATACCATCTTTATAGAGCCTCTGGAAATAGGATTTATAAACCACATAAATCGCACCGTACTAACGACAACACAAGCCACCAAAGCAAGTATTCTGTATTTATCTGCGAATTTTAGTATCCGTAATGCTGTAAAACAAATAGGTATTAGGTATTAACTTAAATAAATGAGTGTACCAAATTGGCTGATGCCAAAGCCTATAAATAGCGGCTAGTATAGACTAGTATAACAATATTTACTTTGCATATTAAAAGAGTAGCAGCAGCAGCAGTAATTGGACCGTCTTATTATAATTTTTAGCGCACTAATTTTGGATTAGGTAAGGTTAAGAAGATTAGTCTTATATAACTATCACCATTTCCACACTTTCACATCTATTAATCTTTCCGATGTCCTTAATTAATTTTAGGTTATATCCATTCTAGAACCTACCACAGCACTATCAGCTACAACTGCATGATTTGTTTTACTTTTCAGTTAATTAAATTTTTAATTACATTCATATTTACATATACACGCATACATACGTTACAGTAGCAATAAAAATCATAGCAATAGCAGCCTTTATTACCTTTTTTATCTACTATTGAACTGTTAAAATTGAAATCCTCAACAGCTATAGCTATTTTACTTAAAGCGTTGATATCGCCAATATATGTTATGTAAATTGTAATTAATTTACAATTGACAGCCATTTTGTGAAATAATTGATTGAAAACCCTTTCCAATATGTTATTTATTAATTAATTGCATGTTAAGCAAGTAGAGAAAATAAAGTGAATTCAATTATAAAATATCTTCTCTACGGTGAAAGGATGCTTGCTCTCGTCATCGATTATGTACAATCAGCCATGAAAATTGTAAATCATTGTGAAAATTTTTAATGTCTTCTGGCATAATTGATAAATTATATAAATTTATTGGTTAATTACAATGTAATTTTATGAAATTGTATAAATATTAAATTTAATGCTTTAGCGCCGGAAAGTATGCACCTGCACCTGAAAATATGGATGTACTTCTTTAACTCATTTTTATGCACTGTATCTAATATAACTACATAAATCCACGTATACATTTTCCTCTGCTTATATATCATTAGAAGCATTGAATTCATCAACAGAATGTCTTTTGGTCGGTCTGCTTTTCTCCCCCTAAGGTTAGACAACATTTTGGTTTTTGCGCATTTGACCCTTAGTATGACAACTGTCTGCTTATGTTTTTTTTTTGTTTTTAGTTTCCTTTTTTGTTTTTGGGTTAATACTCGCATTACTTCAAGTTTCAATAGCTTTGTGTATTTATTTTTATTTTGATAAATTTTGCTGTTGTCGCCTGTATCATCGTTTGCAGACGCTGCTGTTATTTTGCTGCATTAATACGTTTTTCTTTGTGCGAAATTGTATACAACAATTTTCGCACTTAATTCTCTTGGCTTTTCGAGTGCCATTTTGACGACATTTTCGTTGATTTAATTTGCCAGAGATTTATTTTCGTTTCTTTATTTATTTTTGTATTTTGTGGTTTTAATTTTACTTTCCATTGAATAAATTCAATTTATTGCATGAACAATTTATTTTAGCTCGTTTGATCGCATAAAATGATTTGGAAACTAGCTTTTAGCAATGCTTTTTTCATACATTTTCTTCTATTTTCCAATTGGCTTTAAGTAGAAATGCACAGTTTTGTAGATGTAGGAAAATTCAAACTATTTATCAAAATCGTTAAATATGTACACGCACTTTGCCCTTTAACAAATGCTAACACTGTAAAATATTTTATTGCATATCTTTAGGCAAATCGGATTTATGCGACTGTTAATATATTTTATTGGTTTTATAGCACAGACATATATGGGTGTGTTAATTTCGAAGGATGTAGACTTAACGATTTATAAAGTTATAAAGTTTATGTTTAGATTATGAGATTAAGTGAATGGAATATTATAAATTCTGTTCTTAAGTTGTGTTGTTTATTGTATTTTTTGGTGGTTTGAAATTATAAGTAAAATTAAGTACATTTAATACATGAAATTATTAACAATAATTATTGCTAATTCAAAACAAAATTGTTTGTCAAGTTTGAAAATGATTTAAAATGTAAAACTAGTAGTACAACTTTCAAGTGGTCGAGGTTGTAAACCAGTAAAAACTTTACAATTAGTTATTTTCAAATAGTTGACTTTCTCTAACTTGCCTGAGTGATTGTTCAACGAGTATACAATATTCAATTGTTAAAATTTTTATTATATCATTTTTCTATTTGCATTAAAACTTAGTCTTCAAATAAACGATATCAAAGTTAAATCCACTTTAAAAGCAGATTTAATTCTTGTATGGTAATTAACTGACTTAACATCTGAATGCGTGCCTTGATCTCGATAATTTCTTTAATCTACTTTGATGTGAGAGTGTTTCGTATTATGACAAACTTCATTAAAACCATAAATTAGGCATATAAAACACATATGTTAGTATTTAAAAAATGTTAGTATTTGAAGAATTTTTAAAGTTGAGTTTGGCGCTTGGCAAAACGTTATACTGCCATAGAGTAGTCCTGGTTTAATAATTTGGTTAAATATGCTAACTCTATTCTTTATGTTGAGCTTTTTGCTGCTGATGAGCGGGTGAAGAGAGTGTAATATTCGGGCAGCTTGAGCTCGTTTGGACTTGAAATGTGCTTTCCAGGAGTGCTTGTTATCAAAGGTTATGCCTAGGTATTTGAGAGTATCGGCCCATTCTATTTCTTGTTCTTCTACCTTTAATTTTCTGGGAGCTTGGCGGCGCTTCCTGGTAATAAAAATTGCCCGAGTCTTTTCTGCGTTCAGTTTTATTTTCCACTTTTTAAAATACTGAACAAGCACGTCAATGTGACCCTGTATGGTATTGGAGACATTGCAGGCTATTTTGTCTGAGTACACAATACAAGTGTCGTCAGCATAGAGCGATAGCATAGAAGGCTCGAGTTTCGGTATGTCTGCAGTGAACAGGCTATAGAGCAGTGGAGATAACGGCGACCCCTGTGGTACTCCAGCCTGTATCGATTTTACTGAAGAGGTTGAATTGTTCACTTTGACTTGAAACGACCTTTTATTTAAGAAACTGCCTATGAGCTTGATAATAGACGGCGGAAAGTTCTGAGCAGCCATTTTCACAATTAGGCCCGAGTGCCAGACTTTGTCAAAGGCTTTAGCGACATCAAAAGAGATAAGACCAGTCGACATCCTTCTTCTAAGTGCAGATTGTATATGTTGTGCTATTTTGGCCAATTGTAATTCCGTTGAGTGGTTGTCTCTGAAGCCAAATTGCTCATCAGGGATTATATTACTTGAGCTTAGGTGGTCTTTCAATTTTGCCAGAATGACTCTTTCTGCTACTTTCCCCAGAGTAGGAAGCAAGCTGATGGTTCTAGCCTTCTTTAAAAGAATATAAAATTTTTGTGATTAGGATGAATCTAGGATTGAAGAACTAGATGTAAGCTTTAACCTCATGAATTGTTTTAATGTCGTAGTGTAAATATAACATTATGGACTTTATTTAAAGAATAAATAAGGTAATGTATGTAATGTGAAATATGGCTGTATGGTTAGCCAAAAATTCAATTAATTAAAATAATATAAAATGTTCAAAAAACCTCTTTAAGAATAAAAAAGGCAACAAAGGGCGTTTGTAAGTTTAAATAATGCTATTAATAAATTCTTACTTTATGGTCTTGAAATGATAATATAATTTCATCAAATAAGTTTGTTTATTGTGTGAGTATCTCACATTTCAGAAAAATTTTGTTATAATTATATTTCTACTTTTTTTATTCATAATTTTCAGTTTGTATATATTTTTCACTTTATTTTAACGAGATTTAATAACTGAATTATGTATAGAGCTTTAATATTGATAATGATTAATGTACTTCAAGGTTCAAAGTTTTTTGGAAACGTTTTTGTGTATATGGTTTTATCAAAGTATTTACTATTGGATTGATTGGTAGCTCATTTAACATAATATTAGATTATATAAAATGTTTTTGGTATTATGGATTTTATTAAAAACATAAATTAGTCATCTAAAAGTCTTATTTAAATATATATAAAAGAATCTAAAAAATCTTTTTAGTAAAACGTTACTTACTTATTGCATGCTCATCCATGCTGTATTGTTTATACGAGGATCACTATTTATATTTTGAGCCTTGGCAACAATGATTGTTGTCAGGTGTCATCTAATGTTTCCATACGATTTTAGCTTAATCTTTTTTAAAAAATGATTTAATTTATATAAAAAGTGTTATTATAAGCTGTTAAATCATTGTTAAGAAATTGCTTAAAAATGGTAACTTATTTTTTTTTGATGAAGTATATTTTTAGTACTGTTTTTAAATTATTTTTGCTGTATAATTTTAATGTATTTTGATAATATACTTTTTTTTAATAATATTAATTATTATGAATATGCAAGTTATTATTTTATTCTGAGTTTTTTAATTACAAATAAACTTAATGGCTGTACATTTCTCATTCTTTTCTTAACTTCACTATAATATAATAGTAAAAAGCAATTAAAATGAATTTGTCTAAGTACCTGCCCATTACTTATTCCTGTATATTATACCCATGTGTTAGCTATTTTATGCTGCTATTATTAAGAAACTGGGTTATATCCATAATTACAGTTGTTATCTTTTATTAAAATTTAAATGAAGTCAAAAGGCGAAACAATAAATTAAAACATTTAAAATATGTATTTTAAGCCCCTCCTCTGCCAACAGACTTATTTAATTGTTAAAACAGGAAAAATAATAAATAAAAAAAGAATAAAAAACAAAAAAATAGTAAAAAAAATTTTAAAAATAAAAGAAAAAAAATAATAAAAAACAAAAAAATTAAAATCGTGACTTTTATGATTTATTGACTCGCAAAAGTGTAAAGCACAAAAATGTTGTATGCAAAACAGATTTTGTTTTGAGCTCCAGGAACTTTTTGCTTTGTGCAAAAGGTCGTAATCCATATGGAAATCCTTTTACGTAAAACGTAAGATCCCATTACACGTAAACATGCATCCGCGTATATATCGTTTACAAATTGCTCCTTTACAAGGGTTCACTCGGCGATACACTCCGCCACTTTTTTGGTAACGTAAACCAATTTTTTGTTTCGGTTCGCTATACAAAATTTTGTGTTGTGGGAGTTTTAAATGTTGTAACATTTGCTTTTTAGAGAATTGCTTTTAGGTTTTGCAACAAACTTGGTTATTCCATATACATGAGTTTTATTTTTCACTTTGTATTTTGAAATTTGTAGTTTTTGACTATGTTTAAAAGCTTAGCATATCCTGTCGTATCTATAGATGTGTACCTCTTTGTATGTCCTTTGGTTAACAATTTTCAAAATACACTCGCTCGTTTGTACATTTTGAAGTTTTTTCAATTGAATTGAATTGTATTTTCATGTTGTTGGTATTTGGCGCTTTTACACCAACTTTTAGTTTTATCGCGATGCTGGCGAAATCCTTTTTTTTTCGTATATACATATATATATATATATATATGTATATGTTACTTTGCATACTTGAAGTTGAAGTTTATAACATTTTATTGTTAGTCCTTTTCTAAAAAGGGGTTGTAATGTTAGCAATAAAAAGGTTTTGTGGCAGCTATTCGCTTTATAACTAATTCAGTGTCGCTCTGTGGGACCTTTAAAATTTAATTCCCACTTTTTGATTTTGTTGTAAGATTTTTTGTTTTATATCGGTAAAAAAGAATACAGACCATATGAATATACCAATGATAAGCCTTTTATGTGAATATTGAAGTAAATTTGTACTAAAGCTTAGCATTTAAAGTATATATAGGTTTTATAGTCAAGCGTTTGTATAAGGATTACTTGAACTTTTATTATTTTTATTGTACAAATAAACTTCTTATTGAAAAATATAATTGAATATTAATTAGATCAGTTATGACGAAGAAGAATTTTTATATTGTAAAGAAATATTTAGGAATGCATTCACTAAATATAAGTGCGATAGAAAGTGATTTCTGTTGACTCTGTCATGAGGAGAAGCAATCATCAGA
>NC_051846.1:25854850-25863096 GCF_002237135.1 Teleopsis dalmanni
TTGCTTTGTCCACTCTTCTGATAACATTTTTCCTTAAAAAATTGTTGGTTTAAAGAAATTGTCTTTTAAAACATGAATCATATGACATATTTAATTGTATCCTTTTCAGTAAACATATATACAAAAAGGTATATATATGTTACTATGTTTTACATTTGCATCTCTTTGCGTTTGCATACATTTATGTCTATTCTTACGCTTCTGACTTTTATTTGACGTGAAAGCCTTTAGGCAAATTAAGCAGCAAATAATAAACTCACCGACATATCTTTCATCCAATAACAAGAATTCGTACCGGTACGTAATGGTTGAGTCAGCATCTCCTCAAAATATTTTATTTTATAATGGTCCCTTGTTTTTTTTTTTTTTGTGGTATTTTTTATTTTCATTATTACATTTGCCATTTAGGAATCAAACTCTTAACAGATTTGCATATAATTTGCATATAATTTGCATAAATTGAATGTTTCCTCCTTAAAGCTTAAGTAGTACGAGCACAATAATGAATTTAAATCTTTTGTACTTCGAAATTTTTGTTTCGTTTTTTTATTCATTTATTTTTTTTTTATTATTCATTGTACAAAAAAACCACTCAAGCATTTTTTCTCCCACATTTTAACATATGCATGAAGTTAATGTTTCAATTGTGGCAATCTTAAATTGTACTGCCATGAAATATCACACAACGACGAACGCATTAGTACTTCAATATATATGATTTTGTATTTGTATATATATAGTATTATATATCTACGTATTGTAGAAAGAAAACATACATATATAAATATATAAATTTATACAATTAATGACGGAGTAGATTTGGGCATTATTTTAAACTGAATTTCATTGAGTCATGAACCAAATTTTATATTTCACATCCAATCAAATAAATTCGATGACTTTATTATGTTCTTTTCTACTTAAATTAAGAAAAATTTCTGTTTTGATTTACTCAATCTCATACACACTCGTCTTACTTAAATTAAGCACTCTAACCGATACGTTCGAATTAAGGATATGTATGCTTTTCTTCATACTCACATATAAATACTTACTAACAGACTTGTAAAGGCATATAATCCGTTCTTACTTTGTGATTTCCTTTGTAGTTTGTTGCCTTTTGGTGTTATATCCCGCAGGGATTTCGCCTCATGCATTATTATCCTAACAATTTGACAGTTTAGTCAAATTGTTTGATTTGCTCCAGGAAAGGGTTTACTTCTTGATTGCTTTTGTTACTGATGTGGATGATTTATTTTGAGGGTTCAGTATCAAAAAGTACAATTGAATAATTTTCTAGTTGTCTTGCAGGAAATTGATTGCTATAAAAACCTTGAAAAGTTGTAAGTTTTTGGGTTTAATATGCATGTAATTGCGTTGTGTGGAAAGTTGTGATTTTGATTAAAAGCAAACTGAGTGATACTAATGCAAACTAAATGATATCCTTGTGGCAAAAAAAAAATATTTTTTTTTTTCATATTCAGCTGGGGTTATTTCATTTTTTATATATTTGATTATTGGTAATTTTAAAACGGTTTCCCTTTAAGATATACAGTTAAACTTCCATAAGTCAAACTTCTATAACTGGAATATTCTATAACTCGAAGCAAAAACAGTTCATAAAGGTTTTAGAAAGGTTCAATAGGAATATGGAAAATGTGCATTCCATAAGTCGAATTTTTGTGTTAAGTATAAATGCATTTTGCTGTTAGGGAAAGTCCCTTTTTCCAAACCAAATGTTTAATTTTTTCTTTCTTATTTTTCTTTATTGTGCAGCGTGGTTTAAAGTAAATAAAATAATTGCTAATGCTACTCTTAACGATTATATTAAGCTTGACAATGAAATTTGTACATCAAGCTTTCCTACATATGACGATATTATTGACCACTATAGCTCTAACTTACTGGATCCAATTCTAAGCGGAACGAAAAGTGATGATGAGTGTTTGCTGGATGAAATTGTTCACCAGCCTTCCAAGAATGAAGTAGAAGACTTATTTGAAATTCTGAATTTATATTTACAAACGAATGATACTACAACTGATGATTACTATAAAGCTTCAAATAAATTGGAATCTCTTTTTACTGAAAATAAGAAAAAAATTAAAGTACCAAACCTTAATTTTTGAATATTTTACTTCGAGTTATGGAAGTTTGACTGTATTTTAAAAATTTAATATAAAATATATACTTCCTAATATGATAAGAGTTATATATATGTTAGAGCAATATAAAGTTGAATATAATGAAGCGGGTTGTATAGACAGGTAGTAAATGTGATTGTCTATACACATTTAGGCAAATTGATCTATTGTGACACCACAATGAGCCAGAAAGGTCTCTTAATCCTCGTTGAAATATTGTGTTAATGTACCAATTCTCAGTAGTTTTGGATAGAACGCGCAGGCAAGACATAACCTATTCTCCAGCTAATACCAGCCTAATATTTTCCATATTTTCTTTTATTAGTGTATATTTAGTGTTATTTTAGTATTATTTTAGTGTCAGTCACATTCAATAACATAAGAATTATTGATATTTCATACCGAGGTCTTGTAAATCACTTACTGTGTTGTTATAAAATAATTTAATATTTTTAATAATTTAATATTAAATGTATTTAAATTCTAACATTTGATATAAAATATTGTTTACTATTTAATTGTGCGTAAAATTAATTTCTTTCATATATTTCTTTAGATCGTGAGTTGTATATAAAATAAAATTATCTTCATTATCTACTGTGTTTCTTCGTTTTTCTCTTTTTTCCCTTTTTTTATTAGATAATTTCTTGTATCTTTTTTGCTACTATTTTTTATATGTTTCTATTACTAAATACCATCATATAGTTCAAATATCTGCAATATTTCCGCTTTTAAATTTCAACTAAGTTTTCCTTAATCATCCATAAACGCAAAACTTAATCAAAGTACATATCCAAAACAAATTAAGTAAAGTAGTTTGTTAATAAAAAAGAAATGTTAGACACTGATTTTTCAAAACAACACTAAAATATATTCAACTACGTATAAAGTATCTTGAACAACTCTGCACTCCAATGAAAGCGAAGCCAAAATGCCCCAAGTGTTAGCCAAGTATAAAATACCATTAAGCACGTTTCGAAAACTACACAAAAATGAAGACAACACAAATAACTTCTCCAACTTAAAAGAACAACATATCATCAGAAAACAACGGCAACATCGGCAGCAACAACATCTTGTTCAGACACCAACAACAGCACACTACACAACTATTGCCAACAACTCAAATGCCGAACTAACAAATACAATAACCAACAAAGCATTGTAGACTTAATTACTTAATTTCAGAAAATGCACTTGAATACTGCAAAGTGTTAAGTTAAAGTTGAAAAGTTAAAGAGGAGCATCGAATGGATGGATAGGGAAGAGTTTTTGGCTTGCTTGTGGTGTGGACAATGGAGGGACAGCAGAAATATGTTCAGATCTGCTCGTAATTACTGAATTTTTGAAAATTGTTCAAAACTACTTACTTGAAAATTTTTCATTTAAGATATTTAATGAAATTACTCGAAAGCTTTTAGCCAGCACAAGCATAAACTCCGTACTGCATAATAGTAATGTTCGTTTTTTATTATTTACATTTAATGCTAATAAAACATGATGTAAAAAGTGCTAAAATAAGCTTATCTACTGAGCGAAGCATATTTACAAAACTGCATTTTGTACATGAAACCACAATTTTTAAACAGCTTTTCATCGCTCCGTTAACTTTATTTACAACAAATTAACCACAAATAAAAATCTACATGCTGTGTTAGATAGATACTTTTGCCCGCCGTCGAGTGGTGGCAGAAAAAATCATAAAAAATGTGTGATGTGTTAATATAAACTTAATTAAATTTATGAAAAACATAATAAAAACATGAAATATATAATATATGAAATATATAATAAAAACATAAAAAAAATTGAAACTAATAAATGGTGTGAAAAACAAATTGTTAATATTAAAACAGAAAAAAAATTAAAAATTATATTTTGATTTATTATAAATTCAAATTAATAAAAATAATAAAAACTTTATTATTAATATTATATTAATAATTTATTATTATTATTATATTATTTTTTATAATATTTAGACAGTTCATATTGAGTTAGTCTGGTGCTTTTGTTGGGACACTAGCAGAAAGTCAAATTTTATTTTCTTTTATCAAATTGTACTATATAATAGGTGTACTAAAAATAAATCCTTTTTTTTCACGAAATTGAAAGATTATTTACCTTACCAGTCACTAAACTCTACAGAAATGTCTATGTCGTTGCGATTTCGCAGGATTTCGCAGATGGAAATTCGGTTCATGGGGTTTTTTTTTGCGTTAGCTTTTATGGCACCCATACATCGAACTACTTTTTGTATTTAGCTTTATTCAAATGGTTCCAAAGGTTTTTTTGTCCAGTCTTTAGCTCTTGGGCAATCGAAACAGTGTTTACATGACGGTCAGACTCGACAATTTCCATAATTTTTATCACCATTTTCTAAAATTGACTTTTCAGAGCGTGGTGCATCTTTGACATCGAAATTACCGGAATGGAATCGACGAAGCCGAAATTGCGTTTAATTTTCTATTACAGTATCAGGACAATAAACACTATCCACATTTTTAGCCGCTTTTTCGCATTTATCACAGAAAAACTGTGAAATATGGCTGCTTAAATATTTGAATACATCTGTATTTATTAATGGACGATTCTCCAAAGCCGTGTCCTATCTTTATGCAACGATATATGTCTATACAGTTTTTCGGCTTTTCATATTGTAATAATACTATATATAAGTGGCATGCAATTGTTAGTTTTACTGTGTATAGATGACGAATAGATGGAGCTCCGAAATATAAATGAACAAGCTAGTAGTTATAAGCTTTATATTAAATTAAGATTTTGTTTAACTAAATTAATGATACTGTTAAATGGTTTTATGTATGAAACATAACTAGCTCTATTTTGCGTTACTGTCCGGTAAAATGTTTGGTTTTAATATAATATATAAAAACATTATAACCTTTTATTGTCGGTGAATGCAATGTAAGATTTCTGGACATGTATGTCTTTTATTAAAATTAAATTTTACTTTATGTGAACATTTTTTTAACACGAAAAAAAAATGTGCTTAAAATATAAATCAAGGCGTAAATACATATTTTATTTATAACAATATATTTCAATCACGCGACTATTATTAAAATGAACTGCTTTTGAAAATATAGCAATCAACGCGTTTTTAAATTATTTCCGCACATTCGTTTGTACACAATTTATTCACTTCACTTTTTCCCAAACTACGAACATTTTACACTCTTTTAGATTTGATAAGAAATCTTCGAAATTCACTGCACAGAAGTAAGTATATAAGTAGTAACTTGCTAATATATGCAAATGTGTACTTTGACAAGTTATGTATTAACACGACTCGCGTACGTACCGTACATCTAAATTTTATGCTGAAGTGTATTCTCACTGGGTAAGTAGTAGGTATCTGCCTTTTACGAGTATATCGCACAATCAGTGTTTTCCCTAAAAAAAAATAAAAGAAAACCAAAATAAAAAATTGCATTTTGCATATAATTTGCATAATAGTGTACAAATATTGTGTGAACTTCAAACTATGTTTAAACTATAAGAAAATGCATGTATATATGTATGCATGTATATATGTATGCATGTATATGCATGCGTGTATGTACTAAATATATATACCAAGATGTGCATTTTTGTTAACTTTTTAGATGATTACAATAACTTATTTTGTTATAGAATTGCATTCTTCATATTTTCTTTACTCTTTCAAAAGAACTATTTCAAATATAAGTTCTTTGGTGTTATATATTCTTTTCTGTACATTTTGTAAATTTGGCATAATTTATTACTTGTACATATTAATACATATATAAGTTACAAAATTAATATATCTTATATAATTTGTCAATATATTTGTGACGTAGTACTGAAGAATCCATAGGGGTTCTACAAAGTACTTAGGTAATCTGAAAATGTTTGGTGTTACCTATTGGAGATGCTTTTTGAAAGATCTATTTTCTCGTGTCAAAGTATGTTTACGATATAATATATCAAAATTTGATGATATTTCGATCATCACTTGATCGAAAATTTGCAAATACGAAACACACGTCTTGAAAGGATATGCATTATGGGATGTGCAGTATACAATATTCATAGTTTATATTAAAACTGACGGAAGTTACCATTAACAACTATTTTTATTTGAGTTTGAAGTATAAAAAAACAGAAACGTATCCACATGAACAATAAAGTTATCTTTCAATATGCTAATGTGCGATTTAAATAATACTCCACCACGTAGTGACTATTCAGAAATCCAAAGGGAATATCCCAGAGAAAAAGATTTAGATCGAACAAAAAAGTGATCATGATGGTTTTGATTAATTGTTCATTAAAAAAAACCTTGGAAATGATCATATAAGTATTAAAATATAAATATTAATACTTTTTTATGTTTTAGACCAAAACTTTTCCGTGTTCTCAAAACTATACATGAAAACGTAAACAAAACAATAGAAAAGAAAGAAACATATCACAAATACTTAGTTTTTCTAACACCTAAACAATGATTTGAATTTGTTTTTTGACTCAAGCACACACTCATTCGAAGTCGATTCATTTACTTGATACTCTTGATATTTACTAAGTTTATACGTATATCGTAAATAATATCTATTTTTCCATGTCGTTATAACTGTTGCTTGAAGAAAAGAAAATATTTATCTTTCAATTTAAGATTTTCTATTGTATTGCAGTACTAATAAAACTGTGCTTAGATTTTTTAGTATATATGTGAATTAAATTTTAGGTTAATAATATTTTTGAACAATAACTGCTAAAAACTTTATTAGTAAATTATAACTGATTTGTTATATAACTATCTGTGCGCTTCATATTGCACCTTATGTCAAAGTAATATATACACTAATCTTGTTTTTAGTCTCCTTAATTTATTTTTTCACATCTGCCTTAAAATTCATTGTCACGTTTATCATATTTCTTAAAAATACTGCAGTGTATGTTTTCGTAATTCACCTGTAAAAAAATGTAATGTATTTAGTGTACAGAGAAAAAACTAGTCCGTTTATCCTTGACCTAACATAAGGTTAGAGTATAAGAGAGTATAAAAATAAGTAATTTATTTCTAGCGTTGCACTAATAAAAAAAATTCCTTTAGTGTTTAATAAAGCCTTTAATTGTTGAACGTGATCTGTAAAAGTGTCAGAGATTAATTAGATGATTTGAAGAATGAACATATTTTTATTGAATTAAAAAGTAGATCTATCTCATTAAAATAAAAGCGGTGTGAAAAATGACAGAATAACGTCCCTTTCTGGAAGTTAATGATATTTTCATTTATTTTTAGATTGATTCGTTTTAATCTGGTTGGAAGTTATAAGACTTGAGCGTGAACTTTTGTTTGCGTCTGATATTAGAAAGTACCCAAGCGAAGTTATTCTGGTCTTCTTTTGTATGATTAAAATCAATTTCTGGACAAAAGCAGAATACGGTTCGGCTCAATTTCTGGACAAAAGCAGAATACGGTTCGGCTGACAGCCTTGATTGATCCCTTCTATACTAGTTCTGCATCTAATATCGTTAAAAAGGAAAAAGTTGTTCTATTTAGTGTACAGAGGAAATTCGATGAAATGTATTCAATATTAGTTTAAAAGTATGCAATAATATTAATTATTTCTTATATTTCAGTAATGAAATAATTTGGAAATAATGTAGATAATAGAAACAGAGACACGACACTTAAATTTGTTTGTAATACAATTTATAATATATTTATATAAATATTTTTTTTTTTAATTTTTTTTTAATTTTTTTTTAATTTGAGATATATTATTATATAGATATACATTTAAATAAAATAAATATTGTATTGTATAACTTTTCCTTTACAACAATTTATTATTTGTTGCATCTTTTAGGGCTGACAAAAAATTAAATAAATCTTCGCTTTTGAAGTGTGCAATAAATAATAAATTGTTACCGGAGGAGAATACATACATATTTGTACTTGTATATTCTACATAGA
Source organism: Teleopsis dalmanni (assembly GCF_002237135.1). Classification (NCBI taxonomy): domain Eukaryota; kingdom Metazoa; phylum Arthropoda; class Insecta; order Diptera; family Diopsidae; genus Teleopsis; species Teleopsis dalmanni. The sequence goes on from NC_051846.1 coordinate 25,862,963, forward strand.
TTTAATTAAATGCAACTATTAATATTTAATTTTAATGGTTACAGAAAATCGGCAAAGCAACACCACTAGTTAACTAAAAATGTTTTTTTCATTAATATGTTGACAATTAAAAAAAAAAACAAAAAAAAAAAAAA
>NC_051846.1:25863196-25904115 GCF_002237135.1 Teleopsis dalmanni
AAAACGTCATTAGTGTCCTTGCCGGACAAGGTTAAAACATTTCGCTTGGCAAGTCTGCGAACTACTAATACTGACGAGTAGACCAAGTATAGATCTGCCAAAAAATAATCTAGTTTAGTATCCACGCAAGTTGATTTTAGAACTTACATTAATATACCCACCTGTTTTTGGCAACAAAACAGCACATACAGAAAAAACTGTCCTACCAAAAAAGTCAACTAGCTAACCATGAGAAGGTCCAGCTTCAGATTATCAAAATCTGATGGTTTTCAACAATCCCAGAAATTCATTGGACAACAATGACAGAAACATTCAAGCTTGGAAAATAGATTCGTACTTTACAACCTATTAGTGAGGACCACTTGGGATAAGATATATTTATATCTATATCAAACTAAATTTGGATATACATTTAAATGCAAATAAGTTAAGAAGTTAAGAAATTAATAGTTAGGAGTTAGTAGTAATAAGTAAGTAAGTAAGTAAGTAAGAGTTTATTAATTTATCGCTATTACAGAAATGATTTTATAATACAATGATCCTAACAAAGAGTACATAAAATAGATAGATAGATTAATTAGATTATTTGAGACAATAACTATTAAGTTGTCTATCTTATTTAAATGCAAATATATTCCCATTTTTGGTAAAAGTCACTTTATCATACTTTTTTATTAAATTTCTTAATTAAATAATATAAACGAAGTAGTTCTAAGAAAACTTTATGAGATGTTAACTATAAAATTGAGAACAATTTTCTGCAGTGCATGATTTTTACGACAATATAAACTAAGAAAACTTTCTAAAAATATCTTCACATTTTCTCTAACTACCTTGTAAACACTTTATATGTTGCTGTAGTGAATATGCCATCGACTGCAGCATTTTATTGCTAAATGTTCATCTTTGTATCTGTCATTCATATTAACTTTTGTCTCAAATGTACTTGATATTTTCAAGTGTGAACTCTCAAGTGCAACTCACTGGTTTGGCATGTGAGGGGCGAACAAAAGTCAAAGTTTACAATAAAAATATTAACATCAGATAATGTAACATTTAATTAAAAATAATATATAAAGACATACACATATTATAAAAAAAGTTAAAATTATATTTTAACATATGAGAGTAAAGGGATGAGTAAGCAAGCGAGTGAAAGGATAAGTCAAAAGATTTCCTTAACGGAAGATTGTTGAGAAACTTTTTTTTATTCTATTCTATTTTTTTCTTCTTTTTTAGTTGTTTGCACGCACACTTCAAAATTTAATTTAACGTTGTGTACTTGTCTGAGTGCTGTCGGAATAACAGGATACGCCAGGATGTGCCAGGATGAAGCCTTTATATATTTAACCTTTGCTGCTTTGCTGCATTTGGTTGCTGATGCAAATGCGAGCCCATGTTCGTACAAAGTTATGCGCTTTTTCCTTTGGATGCATAATAATTATCATTTTATTATTATTATTATAATGTGAAGTTTTAGTAGAGTTTACTGTTCAGTTCCGCACTGAAGAGGTAGCCTGGAAGTGCGCCAATGAGTGTACTTTAACGGTTTAAGTTTGCAAATACTCTTCATGGATTAACAAGTGGATAAAGGTTTTATATTTAAATATTTTTCCCTTCTATTTGTCTTTAAGTCTTTGATGTGAATGTAAACGAGAAACAAAATGAAATACCTTTTCTATTGAGAGACTCTGTTGAAGTAAAAGTAAATTAATTTAAAGAAAAAAAATTAATTTTTTACTTTAATTTTTTTTTTTTTTGGAAATTAATATTAAATATTACAAATTTTATAAATAATTTATAAAATATCTTAAGTTATATACTTGGCAAGTAATTTAGATAATTTATCACATAAATATAAAAGTTGAATAATAACATAACAACAGTATAACTCATTATGTCTGCTATTCAACTAAAAGTATGCCGTTTAAGTCTTTATATACCTATATTCTTTATGGAGATATTAAAAATATTTCAGAAAACATTTTAGGGAACTGTCAGCTTGAATTCTGGAAAGAGAATCTTGCAATTTTAGTTCACAGACTTGTAAATAATCTTTTAAAAACATTGACAGATCAATAATATAAACAGTACTTCTCTTGCAAGACGTTACCCGATAAATAATATCGATACTAAAAATCTGTTGAAATATTTAATGAATAAAGAATGGACTATCGCTTACGACTGTCCAGCAAATATTTTGATATAATGATATGTGCCAATCTGATAAAGTCCAAAATTGATAAAGATCCAAAATTGACACAAGAAAAGATTGCTAATGAAGTCAGTTTCAATAATATAGCTGTATCGCGAACATCTAGCAATAAGCTTGGATATACGAAGAAAACAGCCGGACGGATGAATTGAATTTTGACTAAAGCTCCAAAACAAGCACACAGAAGTTTTGTGCAATATTTCCACAAAAATTTAAAAAGCTTTAATAAAATATAAAGTAAATATAAGGCATAATATATAAATATAAAGTATAAAGTAATAAACCTGGATATTACAGGTATGACTTAACAACAAAATCGGGGGAAAAAGTGCATAAGGTTTTCAAGGATTGAAGAAGTTCATCCAGCTCCACATTCCCCAGTTTCTGCTCTATGTTCCTATTGGTTGTTTTCAAAAATAAAATAAATTTTAAGGAAAAAGGTATTTGGCACTTATGAGAAAATAGTGTAGTTAATCTCGATCGGGTAAACCTGATTCTTGAGTAATGTTATAGATAGTGACTTTAAAAATATATGGAAATTAATGAGTACTGTTTTAGATAGTACATTTTAAATTGTATTGAAATTAAATAAATAAAAATAAAAATTGCCTTTGAAAAAATCAATTGTGATATAAATTATAAAGTTATAAAATCGATTTATTTTTGTCAATTTTTTTTGTAGACAACTGTATGAATTTTTATTAGTATCCTCGTAAATATACGGAATTTAATTTAATTTTAAGTTAAGCAAAAGCATATCTAACCTTATTGGTTTTAGAAAAATCATCCATCTTTACACATTAGTTATAATATTCGAGAAGTTAATTTGAAACTGTCAAATTTGTTAGCTTCTTATCAAATAGAAAGAAACGTTGCAACCTAATATGCGATGCTCATTATCTTTTTTGCTCCTTTCTTCAATATATTCACTTCTAATCCGCCTTTAAGCTACAGTAAGCTGAAATTATTCTACAGGCTGCAACAACTATAATATAATATACACACGTTACCAATTAGATTATTCCCGGTCTTCTGACCAGGTGTTTGTAAAATGTATCAGCTTCTTAGAAGTATCGCTACAGAAACTTCAGATTACTCTGGAACTACTATGATATAGTTAACACATTCTCAATTAGCATATTCCAAGTGTTCTAACGAGCTGAAAACCATCTCTTGTAAAATACATCAATAATTATTTTAGTACTACACAAAGATTAATGGTACTACGAGGACATCAGATTATATTGAATTCAAATTCTGTATAAACCACTATCAAAACATTTAACTAAATATACTTTTTTTTCCAAAATATTTTTGAAATTACAAAAGGATGAGCTATTATCTACTCATATTCCTTCAAAAAGAAACTATTCAAAAATGATGATAAGACGATTTTAAGATAAAAACCTAAATATTATCTTGCTAAATCCAATAACAACTATTTGCTTTCATTTTTTTTATTTATTTTTTACGAACGATAAAATATGAATAAAATTGCTTAAAAAAGCAGAAATGATTTCCTTATCCTTTTATACTTTGTGACTATAGATAATATAAAAGCTTATGTTGCATGTAAGTAAAACGGTACATGAAGTATCTGCTGTTATGTGCTATAAAAGCTTAGATGAGCAGAAAATCTAAAAAATGGGAGACACAATAGAGCAAAAAAAAATTGATAAAAGCGCAAAACTATTTCACATTGTCATCAGCAGCACATTAAATATGTGTTACCCATAAAAAGAATGTCTAACACCTACACAAACGCATATACGCGAACATAGATACAGGCATTTTGTCTGTAATTTTGTTTGTAATAGTGTCAAAGGTAATGGAGGTAGTGTGTGAATTGCAATCTTTGACATGCCAATGTTTACCCTTAGGTATACGTGCATGCTGAGAGCCTTGCTTTAACACCTTTCTATTATCATCTTTAAGCTCGTCTTACGGTCCTTAAATGTGCTAGAGCAGCAATGGCAGCAGCATCAGCAACAATACGCTGCACATTTTGTAATTTCAAAAAGCCATTAAAATGCATCATGGCAGTTCATGTATATGCAAAACTGTTGATGCACATATTTAAGTTTGGTCCAAAGATGTTGCAGCCGACACAATTGTTGTAAGAGGAATGAACGGTACATATCGAATAATTTGGATGGAGTGAGTAGCAAGTTAAGCTTGCCCTGGGGTTCATATTCATTATTTTGGTGGAACCATTGTTATCGGACTTAACGAGTCTGTACAGTATGTAATATTCTTATTTATGCATATATATGTATTTAGTGTGACGTGTATGAATAATTTGATATTTCACTGCAACTACAAAAACATTGTTGATTACATTAAGATTTCATGAGAAACAAAATTCAATGAAAATTCTATTTGCGCACTGTATTGGAAGCAGAGATGAGGAACCAAACACTAATCTCAAAGGTGCAATTAGAATTAATTAACAAACATAATCTGCATCAATTGATATTTTAGTACAAACGCATACAAGCATATTAATTTTAGTTGAAGTATCTTGTGAAGAAATTTCTAATAACAATTAAATGGAATTTTGCTTACAGTGACAGTCTAAATTTTAATGATGGATTTGAGTTTAAAGCAATTTATACCAAAAAAAATTTAAAGCATACACATAATATAATTAGTAAAAGTAATACAATTATAGTATTTAAGACTTAATAGTAAATACTAAATTACCATTGGCATTGGTCAAATCTGTTCTAATGAAGGGAATAATAGGATAACTTGTAAATATCTGATAACACAAATAAATTCCTTTCATAGTATTATAAAACTCATTTTCAATAAATTTATTTGATGCTATTTACATTAACATGAAATGAAAAACTAAAAAAATTATGAAAAAGGAGAAACGATAAGACATTGCAAATAAGCTAGAACTTCTACTCGAGGGACGTAAATAAAATCTCTTTACACAGTGTAATAAAAAAAATGAAATAAAAAAAAAAAAAAGAATAGAAAGAGGAAAGAGCACAAAAAAACAATGAAATATACAGAAAGAATGAGAAAAAGCAAGAGAGAGAGAGAGAGAGAGACAACAAGAGACAAAAAGAAGCAATAAGGAAACAGATAGAGAATGAGCAAGACACAGAAAAAAAACAGCAAGAAACAAAGAGAAAGAGCATGAAATAGAAATAGAGAAACAGTAAATGAGAAACAGCAAGATACAAGAGGACTATCTCTTGGGAAGGAACAGTATGCAATCCACAAAGGGCATAGAAAGAAAGAGAAAGAAAAAGAGATAAAGAGAGAAAGAAAGATAAAGAGAGAAAAAAGGATAAAGAGAGAAAGAAAGATAAATACGAAAGAAAGATAAAGAGAGAAAGAAAGATGAAGAGAGAAAGAAAGATAAAGAGAGAAACAAAGATAAACAGAGAAAGTAAGATAAAGAGAGAAAGTAAGATAAAGAGATAAAGAAAGAAAGAGAGAAAAAGAAAGAGAAAGAGAGAAAGAAAGAAATTAAATAGAAAAAGAGAGATAAAGAGAGAAAAAAAGATAAAGAAAAAAAGAAAGATAAAGAGAGAAAGAAATAAAAAGAGAGAAAAAAGGATAAAGAGAGAAAGAAAGATAAAGAGAAAAAGAAAGATAAATAGAGAAAGAAAGATAAAGAGAGAAAAAAAGATAAATAGAGAAAGAAGGATAAAGAGAGAAAGAAAGATAAAGAGAGAAAGAAAGATAAAGAGATAAAGTCGGAAAGCGAAAAATATAACGAGAAATATGGAGAAAGAAATATAGATGAAGAGCTACAAAAAGAAGCTGAAGTATCAAAAAGATTAAAAAAAAGATATAAAGAACCAGAGAGGTATTAAGTGTTTAAGCGAAAAAGAAACAAAACGCGAAAGCGAGACAGCAAGAAAGCAAGAGCGAAAAAGTAAAAGAACAACAGAGAGAAAGGCAGCAAGAGATGGACAGAGACAACAAGAGATACAGAGAGAGAATAAAAAAGAGAGAGCGAAAAATAAAAAAATAAATAATTAATAATTAAATATTGGAAATCTTTAGAAGTTATGGAGAGGGCTTGTTTTCTCATTTCAAAATCCTTCGCTGCAACCTCACAACCGATTGCTAACTTCAGTTTAATACTAGTACACATGAAACTCCATCAAATGCATTACATCTTTGGTTTGCTATGTGTGTGCGAATCGTGTATATATAGCACAATAAGCCAAAAATCTCGTTTTGAACTATTTTTTGGAATATGGTAAAAAATTTCTAATTTTTGTGTTCAAGCATAAATTTTGAATTTTCCAATTAATGAACTATTTGCATATCTGTCTTCCAAATAGAAACAGATACGAGCAATAAAACAACTGTGAGCAAAAACATTTCTATGCATAAAATTTTCAATTTTTTTACTATGCTGCAATCAACAAAGAAGGTTCGGTAGGCGCACATAAGTTCTACAAAAAATTCAAAACAAAAAAAAATTTTAAATTGCAATAATTTTGTTGATTTCTCGTGTTTCGTGAAAAATGTTTAAATTTTTTCCAGTGCTTTACTGCTCTCACAACAATGCTGTTATCAGAACAAATGGTAACAAGCGTCATTGGAGAATCGCCTGCAAGTGAGCTTGCATATGCAAAGGAATTTGCATGAATTTCAGCATAGGAAAGCACATGTGAAATGGTGACTAAAGAAAAAATCATACTACACTGGTGTGATTTGCATAAAACGCTGTGACACGCACCGTAACGTTGCAATGAATGCACATGTTACGGAAGGATAACAACTGCAGCGCACCAGAAATCTCCATAAGTGTTGGCGGTATTGAGTTGTGAGATAAAGCGCCACAAAATTTTAACTACTGGGCATACAGGCGGATAGCACAAGTCCGAATATGCAAATGGTTATGAAATGGCATGGGAATATGATAAGGCGCTGTTTTCGTGATGGCCAGTTTTCATTGGCAATTGGCAAAGAAAAATGCAAGAAATTTAAGGATAATTTAAACTAACAGCATCAATAATTAACAGGATTATGCATATTAATGGGTTGAAAGTATTTGTTTGCACTTTGGACATATTAATATTTTTCATATATTGTCATATGAACAATTGCTGATACAGCAAAATTCTTTGTCACGTAAAAAAAAATACCCAGAATTCTGTTATCGCTTGACAATTCTGTATACATTTTGCATTTACTGATTAAGATGTGGCTTTCAACTCTTTCAACAAATATTGTTACTGCAGTCGATATTGCAATCGACTCAAAATGTTTTCGTTTAAAAGGTAAATTTTAGACCCGGAACAGAAATCTGTTATAAGGGAGAATGGTATGTTAGTAGCATACTTGGTTGATCATATACGTTAAGTTTTATACGAAAAATTCTGGCAATCAGTAATTTTTATGTCATCGCAGAACACTCAAAAGTATAATTTATAAAATCAGTGTATATTAAAACGCTGAGTACGAAATCATACTCTAATATAGCGCTACCAACCTACAGAAAAAAACTGTGGTGATATCATGCGCCTTTTTAAACTTTTGAGCAGTGGCGTAACTACATTTTTTAGGCCTATAAGCAACTACTAACTAAGGGGCCCCTACTAACATCTTTTTATACCCTTTACACGAAAAAGTGTAAAAAGGGTATATAAAGTTTGTCCAGATTTTCGTAACGCATTAAAGGAAACGTCGCAAATACTATAAAGTATATATCAGTAAAGTATATATATACCTTTTCAGTTCAAACTACTCTCTCAGCTTTAGAACTCAGCTTTTTGATACTCCAATGAAATTTGGTTTATGTTAATGGTTAATGGACTATTTTGCAATATGGAATAGATGCAGATATAAATATAGCACCGATAGAAATTGAGGATTGAAGCACAACTATACGGCAAATCGTTTCGTCCCACTTTTGAGAATTTATTAAAAATAAATACAATGAATACATAAATTTATAATGGGGCCCCCTAAATTCGTGGGCCCGAAAGCGTTGCTTCCAGTCGCTTCCCTGTAGTTACGCCACTGCTTTTGAGTACTTCGAATACTTTATACTCAGAATGTAATGCACTGTATTGGAAAAGTTAAAGTTAATATGAATTAACTTAATAATTACCAATTGTAGAATATTATTAACTGATATTACCTATAATAATAAATAAAAAATGATTTATAATTATATATTTATATACTCATTCCAATTTGCTGATGCTCATTCAACTCACAGCTACTTTATAAAACTGTTTAATAATGAAAATATTTCGCGCTTCATTAACTCAAATGTAATAATAAAAGTCGATTTATTTAAATAATAAATGTGTTTACGTCAGTGTAGACGTCACGTCACAAGTTTTTCACTTGTAAATTGCCACTGCAATTTTTAGCAATTTAGTACTAATGTCTGGCATCATTAGAGCAATAACAGTGTGCTAAGATGTAAATTGTTGCAATTTCATGAGAAATATTTCTTGCGTGTATGTCTGAGACATTATTCAATTAACATATTATACCTTATCGCATGACATCATATTTACTTAATACGAATGGGGGGCACAAAACTAATTTGTATTTTAGAATATATCATTTTGAATTCAATCCCACAAGTGCAATATTAACACCACTTAGAATATAAAACTTGGCTTTGTAATCCAGGTATATACAGCACTTGACAATAGTATTTAAAAGATATTTGATCTAAAAGAACATCTAGAATTTGATAAATATTGAACGTTCAGTAGAGTTTCACTTGCATAAAGTCACTTTTGTAGACTTTAGTCATCTTTTGGAAATTTTATAGGTTTTTTATAAGCTAAATATTACATGATAATAATATCTGATATATTTCTGCAGCGCTGTTTTCTGAGACAACTACTTTAAAACAAATTGCATGAAAGTTTGTAAAAACTAATATATACATATTCAGTCATGATAAATAATTTGAGTTGAAAGAATACAATGTAAAAATCTGGTATCCATAACCAAACAAGTAGCTGATATAATTTCAAAATCTTTCTTCATCATAAAACCATAATGATCATATGTTGAGCACCCCAGAGTTAGCCGATCAAAGTCTTGGTTATATATATCTTAAAATTACAATGATTTAGACATCAATGTTTTATATAATTTGAGTTTTTACAAATTTGCTTTGACGTATTAATCAATAAATTTGTGTACTTTTGTCGAAAAAAGCATTTTGTAGAGTATATAAACCGTTTAAAGAAAAACGGTGCTTGATAGAGGAAAAATTATTCGGTAAGAAAGTTTTTCAAAGATAATTAGGTACTGATATAAAAAAGTTATTACACATTAAAATAAATTCAAACAAATTTGGAAATTATAAGATTTTCTGCAAACATAATTGAAGGTTATGCAAAATAAGTTAAATCCATCACATTTTCAAAACCATATTTTTAAACTGAAGAACATTTCATGTACCACCAGTTGATCAACGATTACATACAGTGAACTGTTCCTGAAATATTAGGAGTTTATTAACTAAAAGATTCTTTTCTTTTCTAAAACTCTCTTCAAATTAATCATAATTGTATTAAAAATTTCTTTTTATAATAAAGAATATAAATGTAAAATAATATTAAAAAAGGAAAACAAAAATAAGATTACTTATCCATTAAATCTTAGATTTTACAAAATGATGCAGCAACTTACCTAGAAAGAAAAGAAAATTGATTAATAATTTTATTAAACAAGTGAAAAATTATAGAGTTAGATGTTCATTCATAAGATAAAATAAAATATTAAAATGTAATTATACATTATCATACAAAGCAATATCCTTTAATTATCTTATTATAGAAAATAAAATTTTAAAATAACATTGCTTTTATAAGTTCGTTCACTAACAGTTTATGCTATGAATCGTTTTCAGTCGAAACAAAAAGGTTTCTCCTAAGAAATTAAGGGCAGTACCCCAGTTAGACTATGAAAAATGTATAAAAGATCAAGTCAAGCGCTAAAAAACTTGTATTGCACTCGACAATGCCTATAACGGTTGGTTGGTTGGTAAGATACACTGACAGATCAACAGATAACTTTTCACGACGTTATTTAACGCTTTTTCGCCGTTTTACTACCACATACTACCACATACTATATAAATTAATCAGTGAGAAGGGTGGGACTCTCCAGAAACCCTCAAGCTAACAAAGAGTAAAATTGCCCAGATTCACTAAGTCTAAAAAGACTCAACATGAACATGAACTATATTTGATTTTATTATGAGGAGTTTAAGGCTTGAGTTGCCGACTGACTAATCGCTAAAACTTTAGCCTAAAAAACTGTGAACTCATTACGTGGACTAAGGGAACGAAAATTCCTGCTCTTACTCCACAATCTATTTTCTAACCACCCGTAAAGATTGAAACATCCCAGTTGGCTAGTGTCTTTTAAAGCAAAAAAAAATTCATCTTATACAGACAGTTTGGAACTGCGTCTAGAATCCGGCTATTTTCATATGTACTTCTTTGACTATTAGTATAAGAGCGCTATAACAAACTATTTTTTTAATATGGAGATCATATTTGTAAGTAAAAAAATAACTTTCGTTTGTTTAGTGCTTTATTTAATAATTCTTAATAGTTTTTTAAAGAAGTAAATACAATTACACATTTGAAAGTTTACCTAGTAACTGAATCCAATTATGCTAATGCAATTTCCTATAGTTATGGGTTAAGTATACATAATGCAGTTATTATTAATGGATTACATTACTATTTAAAAATTAATTGAAACTTTATTTGACCCTTTTGTTTTCGTAACGTTAATTTGGGTAAAATGGATTTTCTTCAAAAGCCTTACAATTTTATACAATAAAATTTATAAACTAGTAACCTACCTACCCGTCTTAAAATTCATTCAATTATATTATAAGAAAATGTAGGTAACACAACCTCATTAAATATTTAACTCATTATGCACAACAGCCTTTGTGAAGTTTTGCAAACCCAACAAGAAAACTAATTTTCTTCTTCCAAGGCGGAAAATGAAACGACGAATCAAATTGTCTGAATTTTTCATGCAACCACATTTTGGGGAACTTCAATTTCTGCCATCTAATAAGACTTGATAGTCAGTTTCTATGGGTAAATTTTATATAATATAGCTAGGAACTCGAATGAAAGTACCAAAAATCATTAAAATAAACTAAAACAAACAAAACTGAGTAGAAGTTGAAAATTGCATATTTTTTTGTCTTCAATTCAGAATTCATTCATAATTTATGAGGAGCAGCTACAATATTATTTGTCACGTTTTACTGTGTACCATTTTTATTTTCTATGCCAGCTTTTGTTTCAAGTTTATTGTAATCATCCTTTTATTCCATTTTTAGTATTTTCCTTTTCCTTTTTTTTTCTGTGTTTTTGAATAAAATTTTATTTTCCTTTGCACCGGAATTTTGGACTACTTTAGTTGGCCTTTTTGTGCAATTCTGGAACAGGAACATGAAAAAGTACTCGACCGAAGTCGGCGTATTTGTTTCAATAGGAAAATTGCCTCTAGTCTTAAAGTAGTCGACTGACTGCGAAGTAAGTGGACTGATTAGAGAGCATAGTTGGTGAAGTGGATAGGTTAGTAAGTGGTATAATAGGCTTGAGTGTGCTGCTACTTGAAAAAACAAAAAACATTTTCATGGCTGGAATGGTTTTTTATCTTGTAGTTTCAGCTTAACAAAGTTCAGCTGTCATGTTTTCACTTCGGATTAAAAGCACAAATTAAGTGCAAAACTTTAAAGTCACAAAAAAAAATAAGGATACTTTCTTCCATCTTAACTCTAAACTTTTTTGCTCTTCCATTAGGAATAAAAAGTTTTGTGAATGAATTTAGTCTGACTTAGTGTTTACTATTAAAATAAGCTAGAGGAAAATTTAATATAAATTTAAAATGCTGCCATAAGCAACAAAATACATTGCATTTAAACTAACTTTACTTGTACTAATTTTTATCAGCCTCTAAAAGTCCAAATAAACTTATTTGCATTTTTAAAAGTAACACAAAACATTGCAAAAATATTTATATTACAAACCTTTCATAAGTTTATAAAATGTAAAGCAACAATAATAAAGCTTAATAATTTGACTACAAATACCACACAATAAATATTACAGAACATTGTAAAGGTTTTTTTGTTTTCCTATTGTAATACTGAGTACATAAGATATAAGAATTTAGGTTCTAGTTATTGTAGTAATAAAATGTTTTACAATTTTTAAATTTCAAATTACTTGGCAACATTATTAAATACTGAACAAAATTTTAGTATTAACTTTTTAACTTCGTTCTAGAGCTTCCTTTTACATTGCATTTATCTGTAAAAGAATTTGTATGCATGTCACACATGAAAATGCAATTGGATATCCTGCACATAAGGATTATATCTATTTTAAATAAAATAAATAAACTTTTACAAGGGTATTACAAGGATAAGTTTTATAGAAAAGATATTGCATATTTAAAATTGTAACTTTCAACTTAATTAAAAGAGGATCAAAGCTACTATTTACGATATAACTATTAAAAACATTATTTAGAGTGCTTAAAATTTATAAAATATGCAGAACGAAATTAGTAGGGATCTTAAAAATTCATATTTTATTCAATGTATACTTCATGAGATATAAATTCAATCACGGTATTTTTTTTTTCTCTCTTTCAAATTGTCAACGTGTTAATGGAAAAAACATTTTTATTTAACTAGTGGTGTTGCTTTACCGATTTTCTGCAACGAATAAAATTAAATATTAATAGTTGTATTTAATTAAGTTTATGTAGAATCTACAAATATGTATGTATTCTCCTCCGGTAATAATTTATTATTTATTGCATACTTTAAAAGCGAAGAATTAACATATTTCATTTTTTGTCGACCCTAAAAGATGCAACAAATAATAAATTGTTGTAAAGGAAAAGTTATACAATACAATATTTATTTTATTTAAATGTATATCTATATAATAATATATCTTAATTTAAAAAAAAAAATTTAAAAAAATTAAAAAGAAATTAAAAAAAATATATATATATAAATATATTATAAATTGTATGGCAAACAAATTTAAGTTTCGTGTCTCTGTTTCTATTATCTATATTATTTCCAAATTGGTATTTCATTACTGAAATATAACAAATAATAAATATCATTACATACTTTTAAGCTAATACTGCATACATTTCATCGAATTTCCTCTGTACACTAAATAGAACAACTTTTTCCTTTTTAACGATATTAGATGCAGAACTAGTATAGAAGGGATCAATCAAGGCTGTCAGCCGAACCGTATTCTGCTTTTGTCCAGAAATTGAGCCGAACCGTATTCTGCTTTTGTCCAGAAATTGATTTTAATCATACAAAAGAAGACCAGAATAACTTCGCTTGGGTACTTTCTAATATCAGACGCAAACAAAAGTTCACGCTCAAGTATTATAACTTCAGATTGAAACGAGTCAATCTAAAACTAACTGAAAACCTCATTAACTTCCAGAAAGGGACGTTATTCTGTCATTTTAGTCAACCGCTTTTATTTTAATGAGATAAATTTACTTTTTAATCCCATAAAAATATGTTCATTCTTCAAATCATCTTATTAATCTCTGACACTTTTACAGATCACGTTCAACAATTAAAGGCTTTATTAAACACTAAAGGAATTTTTTTTATTAGTGCAACGCTAGAAATAAATTACTTATTTTCATACTCTCTTATACTCTAACCTTATGTTAGGTCAAGGATAAGCGGACTAGTTTTTTCTCTGTACACTAAATACATTACATTTTTTTACAAGTGAATTACGAAAACATACACTGCAGTATTTATAAGAAATATAATAAACGTGACAATGAATTTTAAGGCAGATATGAAAAAATAAATTAAGGAAACCAAAACCAAGATAAAAGTATATTTTACTTTGACATAAGGTACAATGTAAAGCACACAGATAGTTATATAACAAATCAGTTATATTTTACTTATAAAGTTTTAAGCAGTTGTTGTTCAAAAATATTATTAACCTAAAATTTAATTCACATATATACCAAAAAATCTAAGCACAGTTTTATTAGTACTGCAATACAATAGAAAATCTTAAATTGAAAGATAAATATTTTCTTTTCTTCAAGCAACAGTTATAACGACACGGAAAAATAGATATTATTTACGATATACGTATAAACTTAGTAAATATCAAGAGTATGAAGTAAATAAATCGACTTCGAATGAGTGTGTGCTTGAGCCAAAAAACAAATTCAAATCATTGATTAGCTGTTAGAAAAACTAAGTGCTTGAGCTTTGTTTCTTTCTTTTCTATTTGTCTGTTTACTGTTTCATGTTGAGTTTTGAGAACACGGAGAAATTTTTGGTCTGAAATATAAAAAAGTATTAACATTTATATTTTAATACTTATATGATCATTTCCAAGGTTTTTTTTAATAAACAAATAATCAAAACCGTCATGATCATTTTTTTGTTCGACCTAACTCTTTTTCTCTGGGATATTTCCTTTGTATTTGTGAATAGTCACCACGGGGTGGAGTTGATATCATATGAGTCGCGTTGTTATCGATTTGTGTGACAGCACATTAGTATATTGAAAGATAACTTTATTGTTCATGTGGATACGTTTCTGCTTTTGCGCGTTTTTATACTTGAAACTCAAATAAAATTAGTTATTAATGGTTACTTCCTTCAGTTTTAATTTAAACTATGAATATTGTATATTGCACATCCCATAATGCAGGATATCATATCCTTTCAAGACGTGTGTCTCGTAATTGCAAATTTTCGATCAAGTGATGATCGAAATATCATCAAATTTTGATATATTATATCGTAAACATACTTTGACACGAGAAAATAGATTTTTCAAAAAGCATATCCAATAGGTAACACTAAACATTTTCAGATTACCTAAGTACTTTGTAGAACCCTTATGGATTCTTCAGTACGACGTCACAAATATATTGGCAAATTATATAAGATATACTAATTTTGTAACTTATATATGTATTAATATGTACAAGTAATAAATTATGCCAAATTTACAAAATGTACAGAAAAGAAAATATAACACCAAAGAACTAATACTTGAAATAGTTCTTTTGAAAGAGTAAAGAAAATATGAAGAATGCAATTCTATAACAAAATAAGTTATTGTAATCATCTAAAAAGTTAACAAAAATGCACATCTTGGTATATATATTTAGTACATACACGCATGCATATACATGCATACATATATACATGCATTTTCTTATAGTTTAAACATAGTTTGAAGTTCACACAATATTTGTACACTATTATGCAAATTATATGCAAAATGCAATTTTTTATTTTGGTTTCCTTTTATTTTTTTAGGAAAAACACTGGTTGTGCGATATACTCGTAAAAGGCAGATACCTACTACTTACCCAGTGAGAATACGCTTCAGCATAAAATTTAGATGTACGGTACGTACGCGAGTCGTGTTAATACATAACTTGTCAAAGTACACATTTGCATATATTAGCAAGTCACTACTTATATACTTACTTCTGTGCAGTGAATTTCGAAGATTTCTTATCAAATCTAAAAGAGTGTAAAATGTTCGTAGTTTGGAAAAAGTGAAGTGAATAAATTATGTACAAACGAATGTGCGGAAATAATTTAAAAACGCGTTGATTGCTATATTTTCAAAAGCAGTTCATTTTAATAATAATCGCGTGATTGAAATATATTGTTATAAATAAAATATGTATTTACGCCTTGATTTATATTTTAAGCACATTTTTTTTTTTGTTAAAAAAACGTTCACATAAAATAAAGTTTAATTTCAATAAAAGACATACAAGTCCAGAAATCTTACATTGAATTCACCTACAATAAAAGGTTATAATGTTTTGATATATGTATTAATACCAATTGCTTTACTGGACCGTAACGCAAAATAGTGCTAGTTATTTCTCATACATAAAACTATTTAACAGTATCATTAATTTATTTAAACAAAATCTGAATTTAATATAAAGCTTATAACTACTAGCTTGTTCATTTATATTTCGGAGCGCCATCTATTCGTCATCTATACACAGTAAAACTAACAATTGCATGCCATTTATATATAGTATTATTATAATATTATGTGAATACGAAAAACTATGTAGACATATACCGTTGTAAAAAGATAGGACACGGTTTTGGAGAATCGTTCATTAATGAATACAGTTTTTTCAAATTTTTAAGCAGCTATATTATACAGTTTTTCTTTGATGAAGGCGAAAATGCAAGTCAGGTGGATAAACATGTGGATAGTGTTTATTATCCTGATACTGTAACAGAAAATTAAACGCAATTTCGGCTTCGTCGATTCCATTCCGGTAATTTCGATGTCAAAGATGCACCACGCTCTGGAAAGTCAATTTTAGAAAATGTTGATAAAAACATGAAAACTGTTGAGCCCTCATGTAAAACTGTTGGGCCGTCATGTAAGTACCTTTTTGATTACCCAAGAGCTAAAGATTGCACAAAAAGTCCTTTGGGATCATTTGAATAAGGCTGGATACAAAAAGAAGCTCAATGTATGGGTACCATAAGAGCTAACGCAAAAAAAAACCTCATGAACCGAATTTCCATCTGCGAAATCGCAACGACATAGACATTTCTGTAGAGTTTAGTGACTGGTAAGGTAAATAAGCTTTCAATTTCGTGCAAAAAAAAGGATTTATTTTTAGTACACCTATTATATAGTACAATTTGATAAAAGAAAATAAAATTTGACTTTCTGCTAGTGTCCCAACAAAAGCACCAGACTAACTCAATATGAACTGTCTAAATATTATAAAAACCTATTCAAAAATAATATTAATAATAAAGTTTTCATTATTTTTATTAATTTTAATTTATAATAAATCAAAATATAATTTTTAATTTTTTTTTTTAATGTTTTGATATTAACAATTTGTTTTTCACACCATTTATTAGTTTCAATTTTTTTATATTTTTTTTATATATTTCATATATTATATATTTCATGTTTTTATTATGTTTTTCATAAATTTAATTAAGTTTATATTAACACATCACACATTTTTTATGAAATTTTCTGCCACCACTCGACGGCGGGCAAAAGTATCTATCTAACACAGCATGTAGATTTTTATTTGTGGTTAATTTGTTGTAAATAAAGTTAACGGAGCGATGAAAAGCTGTTTAAAAATTGTGGTTTCATGTACAAAATGCAGTTTTGTAAATATGCTTCGCTCAGTAGATAAGCTTATTTTAGCACTTTTTACATCATGTTTTATTAGCATTAAATGTAAATAATAAAAAACGAACATTAGTATTATGCAGTACGGAGTTTATGCTTGTGCTGGCTAAAAGCTTTCGAGTAATTTCATTAAATATCTTAAATGAAAAATTTTCAAGTAAGTAGTTTTGAACAATTTTCAAAAATTCAGTAATTACGAGCAGTTCTGAACATATTTCTGCTGTCCCTCCATTACCCATACCACAAGCAAGCCAAAAACTCTTCCCTATCCATCCATTCGATGCTCCTCTTTAACTTTTCAACTTTAACTTAACACTTTGCAGTATTCAAGTGCATTTTCTGAAATTAAGTAATTAAGTCTACAATGCTTTGTTGGTTATTGTATTTGTTAGTTCGGCATTTGAGTTGTTGGCAATAGTTGTGTTGTGTGCTGTTGTTGGTGTCTGAACAAGATGTTGTTGCTGCCGATGTTGCCGTTGTTTTCTGATGATATGTTGTTCTTTTAAGTTGGAGAAGTTATTTGTGTTGTCTTCATTTTTGTGTAGTTTTCGAAACGTGCTTAATGGTATTTTATACTTGGCTAACACTTGGGGCATTTTGGCTTCGCTTTCATTGGAGTGCAGAGTTGTTCAAGATACTTTACACGTAGTTGAATATATTTTAGTGTTGTTTTGAAAAATCAGTGTCTAACATTTCTTTTTTATTAACAAACTACTTTACTTAATTTGTTTTGGATATGTACTTTGATTAAGTTTTGCGTTTATGGATGATTAAGGAAAACTTAGTTGAAATTTAAAAGCGGAAATATTGCAGATATTTGAACTATATGATGGTATTTAGTAATAGAAACATATAAAAAATAGTAGCAAAAAAGATACAAGAAATTATCTAATAAAAAAAGGGAAAAAAGAGAAAAACGAAGAAACACAGTAGATAATGAAGATAATTTTATTTGATGTACAACTCACGATCTAAAGAAATTTATGAAAATTAATTTTACGCACACTTAAATAGTAAACAATATTTTAGAATTTAAACACATTTTTAGAAATATTATATTATTCTATAACAATACAGTAAGTAGTGTTATTTTTATGTTATTGAAAGTGACTGACACTAAAATAATACTAAAATAACTCTAGAATAATACTAAAATAACACTATAATAATACTAAAATAACACTAAATTCATACTAACAAAAAGAAGTAAGGAAAATATTAGGGTGGTAATAGCTGGAGAATAGGTTATATCTTGCCTGCGCGTTCTATCCAAAACTACTGAGAATTGGTACATTAACACAATATTAAATATTAAAAAAACAATATTTAATATAACGAGGATTAAAAGGCCTTTCTGGCTCATTATGGTATAACAATAAATCAATTTGGCTAAATGTGTATGGACGACCACATTCACTACCTGTCTATATAACCCGCTTTCCTATATTCAACTTTATATTGCTCTAACATACATATAACTCTTATCATATTAGAAAATATATATTCTATATTAAATTTTTGAAATAGAGTCAAACTGTACAGTCGACTGAAATACAGTCGAAGTCCAATTTCGCAAAAAAAGGTTCGACTTATGGACTTTTTGAGTTAGAGAATTTTCTTAAGATATGTATTTTAAAATATTTATTTTTTTGTAATCAAATAAAGCACAGAAGTTATAGTAAAGTAAAATATTCAGAAATTAAAGTTTGGGATTTTAATTTTTTTCTTATTTTCAGTAAAAAGAGATTCCAATTTATTCATACTCTTATAGTAATTATTAGTTGTAGTATGAGTCTTCTACTTCATTCTTGGAAGGCTGGTGAACAATTTCATCCAGCAAACACTCATCACCACTTTCCGTTGCGCTTACAATCGGATCCATTAATTCAGAGCTATAATGCTCAATAGTATCGTCATCTGTAGGAAAGCTTGATATGCAAATTTCATTGTCAATCTCAATATGTCGTTAAAAGTAACATTAGAAGTAATTTTATTTACTTTAAACCACGCTGCACAATAAAGAAACATAAGAAAGAAAAAATTAAACATTTGGTTTGGAAAAAGGGACTTTCCCTAACAGCAAAATGCATTTATACTTAACACAAAAATTCGACTTATAGAATGCACATTTTCCATATTCCTATTGAACCTTTCTAAAACCTTTATGCACTGTTTTTGCTTCGAGTTATAGAATATTCCAGTTATAGAAGTTCGACTTATGGAAGTTTAACTGTATATCTTAAAGGGAAACCGTTTTAAAATTACCGATAATCAAATATAAAAAAAATGAAATAACCCCAGCTGAATATGAAAAAAAAAATATATTTTTTTTTGCCACAAGGATATCATTTCTCAGTTTGCTTTTAATCAAAATCACAACTTTCCACACAACGCAATTACATGCATATTAAACCCAAAAACTTACAACTTTTCAAGGTTTTTATAGCAATCAATTTCCTGCAAGACAACTAGAAAATTATTCAATTGTACTTTTTGATACTGAACCCTCAAAATAAATCATCCACATCAGTAACAAAAGCAATCAAGAAGTAAACCCTTTCCTGGAGCAAATCAAACAATTTGACTAAACTGTCAAATTGTTAGGATAATAATGCATGAGGCGAAATCCCTGCGGGATATAACACCAAAAGGCAACAAACTACAAAGGAAATCACAAAGTAAGAACGGATTATATGCCTTTACAAGTCTGTTAGTAAGTATTTATATGTGCGTATGAAGAAAAGTATACATATCCTTAATTCGAACGTATCGGTTAGAGTGCTTAATTTAAGTAAGACGAGTGTGTATGAGTTTGAGTAAATCAAAACAGAAATTTTTCTCAATTTAAGTAGAAAAGAACATAATAAAGTCATCGAATTTATTTGATTGGATGTGAAATATAAAATTTGGTTCATGACTCAATGAAATTCAGTTTAAAATAATGCCCAAATCTACTTCGTCATTAATTGTATAAATTTATATATTTATATATGTATGTTTTCTTTATACAATACGTAGATATACAGTACTATATATATACAAATACAAAATCATATATATTGAAGTACTAATGCGTTCGTCGTTGTGTGATATTTCATGGCAGTACAATTTAAGATTGCCACAATTGAAACATTAACTTCATGCATATGTTAAAATGTGGGAGAAAAAATGCTTGAGTGGTTTTTTTGTACAATGAATAATAAAAAAAAAATAAATGAATAAAAAAACGAAACAAAAATTTCGAAGTACAAAAGATTTAAATTCATTATTGTGCTCGTACTACTTAAGCTTTAAGGAGGAAACATTCAATTTATGCAAATTATATGCAAATCTGTTAAGAGTTTGATTCCTAAATGGCAAATGTAATAATGAAAATAAAAAATACCACACAAAAAAAAATCACAAGGGACCATTATAAAATAAAATATTTTGAGGAGATGCTGACTCAACCATTACGTACCGGTACGAATTCTTGTTATTGGATGAAAGATATGTCGGTGAGTTTATTATTTGCTGCTTAATTTGCCTAAAGGCTTTCACGTCAAATAAAAGTCAGAAGCGTAAGAATAGACATAAATGTATGCAAACGCAAAGAGATGCAAATATAAAACATAGTAACATATATATACCTTTTTGTATATATGTTTACTGAAAAGGATACAATTAAATATGTCATATGATTCATGTTTTAAAAGACAATTTCTTAAAACCAACAATTTTTTAAGGAAAAATGTTATCAGAAGAATGGACAAAGCAACATATAGACATACAGCTGACTGAACAACTAACTATGATAAGTAATGATTCATAACATGTGTTTTATTAAGTTTTCAGTAGCGGTCCTATTCATATTCACTGTAAGGCGCTTATTTTTTCTCAATATGCAAAATAAAATTACTTTTTAGTATATCGTTTTTATATATTAAGTGCATTTGCATAACGTTAAAATAACCTAATTTTAATACCTTAAAAAATATAATACAAATAAACCGGCACCCCATTCATACACAAACAAGTAATCTAAAAGTAGAATCACTTTAAAGCAAACCCTGTAACCTGAGTGTTCACTGGGAATATCCCGTAAATTTTGAAGATGATCCTTCGGTTTATTTTAAATTTTTACGATAGTAAAGCATGTCAAACAAAAATTCATCTAAAAAACAAAAACGATTAATCAAAAAGTTCCAATGTGTTGAATATGGTTAATCTAAGCAGCTTATATTTTATACTATTTTTTATTCCGCTATATATCCGAAAAGTCATGATAACTCATAAGCGGTTTATACAAATAATTTATATCGTATGATGTTCCTTATATCATTAAATATTTAAAGTTATCTTAGTATCCCGAAAATGGTGTATTCAACTAGCTTAAATTTTAAATGAGTTGGGAACTATGTTATCACGCCACTGCATCCTTTGAGGATTATTGTGATATATGTGACATCCAAGTTGCTTACATGTTATAATATTTCTTATACCACTAAATATTCAAAAGTTCCATTATTTTAAAGTAACTTATATCAAAGTAACTTATATCGTATACTATTTGTTATTCCATAAAAACTTCTTTATTTGTATGCCAGTTATATTTTTGTACCCAAATGGGTACCAAAATTAAGACGGGTTTAAGTCAATTTTTTGATTATATATATGGAAAACTTCATTTATTGTACTATTATCCTTTAATCGATCTTTTTGTTCATTATTTTACAACACAAATGAACAAATTTGTTAAAACTAATCAAACGGTAGCTCTCCTTGAAATACGATTACATGATAAATTGTTATCAAGCAATGGGTCTTTTAAACCCTCATTTTAGATTAAATTTCCACAGTTTGCAAATACTTAGCGGGTACTACTTTAACCCGCAATTATGTGTGTAAAAATGTTATCAGTTTATGGATAGATAAATTAAAATTTTAAATGCTGCCCTATTGATACTATTATTTGGAAAAAGGCAACTTCTATAAGAGTGGTGTAAGAAATTTTCGGAACAAACAGGAAGAATGCATCGTCCATTTTATTTAATATGAAAACCTAGTTAATACAATTTTCGAAGTCTGGTACAATATAGTTTTTTTTATTGTGAAATATATATTGATTACATATGTAACGCTGATAAAATAAATAATCTCAATAATAGTCTCAATAAAATCTCAATAGATTTATTATAAATATATTTATTTAATGATAAGAATAATAATTGAAAAGCTGTACATAGTCATAATCTAAAAAAAAAAATTTATGACGAAATGTATATTAAATCTGCATATAATTCTGTAATGTAACGCTGATAAAATAAATAATCTCAATAATAATCAATAATAAAATCTCAATAGATTTATTATAGATATATTTATTTAATGATAAGAATAATAATTGAAAAGCTGTACATAGTCATAATCTAAAAAAAAAATTTATGACGAAATGTATATTAAATCTGCATATAACCCTGATAAGGGTTCAACAAACGTTATTATATGTATAATAAAAATAAAAGATTATCATCTTAAAAGCTTTAAAAATTAATATTTTAAATATGTTATAGGTTTATTAATGGACTTTTCTAGTTTCTAATTTAACGTTTTCAAGTTTCTAATTAAATGTTTTCAAGAGTCAACACAGTCGGGATAACCAAATCTAATGTGGTGTATGGGATAATCATAAGACTATTTGGTTCGGACTTTAATCGATATGATCATAATGTTTAATGTTTAACTTTTGATCATTTAAACTTATATAATCAATCCATATAATCAATATGCTTCATGAAGTATAAATTGCTCTATGTACTTCACTTTAGCACATAAACCTTTGATATATATTTTTATTGTAATTTATTTCGATTCATATAAAGAACATTTATTAATATAAAATTTAAATACGTTTCTTACATAGAAATAAAAATAGTATTATTTTACAATATATTCATTATATATTTATCTTGATTTCTTGAAAACTCGCGTTTTTGGTTGTTGTTTTGGTTATTTTCATTAACAAATTTTACAACTTGAAAATTCCATAATAAATAAATGAAATGAATACCAAAAGTAGCTGAATAGCATTTTAATGAAATATTGTTGCACTCAAAATTTGTGGATTATTAATTTTAATGTTGCATGCCACAAATTGAAAGCAATTTCAGTTTAGAAATTTTCATTTCATCAATAACTTTACACTTTGTTGCATTCTGAACAAATCTTGTATTCTGTACAAGGGTTAACAGCCGAAACAGACAAGACAGAACACAGTACCGGAACAGAAGAGTAAAGAGGCAATGGAAAGGTTTACTGAAAGGTACTTGGCATCTATTTGAAAATTTTCAAGTAATATTGCACGCATGGTTGCATTGTGCAGGTCTCAAAACTAAATGGTCACATGGTCTATTGAGTATTATGACACAGAAATAGGAAATAATATTGAGCAAAATTCATAAGCAGATACAAGTCAACAGCAAAACCATTAGAACAAATCTGAAAATTGCGCACCAATACCAATACCAATACCCGTTGCAAAGGAATTGGTTATGGTGAATGCTATACCATTTCCAAATCTAATGTTGCAAATACCAATGCTTACTCTAGATGTGTGCTGCCCTTGGTTGTTAGATGCTTTTAAAGTTAGGGTTGCATAGAATGCACGTTTTACGGTTATAAATAGAAGTGGTTGGCTTGAATGATTACAAAAGTGCAGACACGTGCCAATAGCTTTGCTGCTGCTTCAGACTATGAATGCTAAGTAATGCAATGCAATTGATTGAATTTTTTGGCAGTGTACACAAGTACAGTTTGTGGTAAATGTAGTAATGGCTCAGTAAAAATAGCTGAAAGACTGTTAAATTATTTTACATGAAGAAAAATAGAACATAAAAAAACAAACACTAAAAACACACTCATAATATATGTGATGGAATATTTGTTAAGAGAACGTTAAGCTCACGGTCATTGCACGCAGTTTGAAATCATGGCTCCGACATATTTAGATAATATTTTCATATTTATCATTTACATTGCGGAGATATTACAGAGATATGAGAAATTAAAAGGGACGTTGTTGTGTTATCGCAAGATGCCATACATCTGATTATGCAGCATTTGTCGAAAAAAAAACATAATATGAAATATTCAAAACAAAATGTTATACTTCTACATAAAATTTTGGCAGCAGTTGGGATGCTGCAACGTTGAAATGTTGATTTTGGTGGTGAAAGCGCCGCCTCTTCGCATCTATTCTAATTTATGGGGTGAAAGTGACAATGTGCTCTCAGCGTAGATGTCGACGTCGTCGTTATGGTTTCATAATCGATGGTAAGTTTTATCCCTCGAAAATGCTTTGCGAACAAGTTTAACTGGATTTACAAGCTTTGCTTTGCTTTGCCTTGCCTTGCCTTGTCTTGCCGGTGGGTAAAGTTCAGAGTAACATTTTGTTTAAATTTTTATTCAGTAAATGTAAAACCCTTATTTTTGTTACATTACAGAAAGTTAAATATTATGCGATTAAATTTCAAATTTCAATGCTAAAAGGTGCGTTTTTATTTTCGTTTTCACTTTTTATTTCTCGTCAAGTTTGATAAAAGTGTATTGAAAAAATGTTGGGTGTTAGTAACGCCGCGGGTATTAACAACTGTTGAAAATGTTTTTTAGGAGATTTTTTATATTTTTTATTTTTTAGTTAGGGGTAAATATACATTTTTATTCCATTAAAGTAAAGAGAAAAGTTACAAATGTTGAAAGTTTTCTATATCGATTAGAGTTTTGTTAGGGTATATAGAATCAATTTTATTGACTAAATTAAAATTTTATATTAATAATTTATGTTAATGTGCGAACTATTAAATCAGTGAATGTTATAAAAGATCACTAATGATGAGCCCAAAACTGTTTACTTTAGAAGACACTAACAGTGTTTTTTTATGCATCTATAAAATAGATGCTATGCATAATTCACACAGCAATGGATGTATGTAAAAAACCGGACTTTATAAATAGAAAGTTTTCAAAGTGGTTTCCAAATGGTTATATGGTTAAAACTGGTCCATGAATCAAATTTAATAGGTATGGATACATAGCTTGTAGATTGTCCACTGAGACCTCAGTTATTAGAAAATAAGTACAAACAATTTCCAAGTTATTATATACCTATTTTATAGCCCACAGAATGTACCTATACACTTATACAATTCATTAGACATTATACCAGAGATGCGTAAAGCATATGAAAATAATCATATACTTAACTGTTCTTAAACTTTATGGACCCTACTAAAAACAAAAATAGCATAGTGATCCTTAGTCAAAAAAAGGTTGGGTATCACTGATCTAATTAATTATAGAGATCACTTCTTCAAGTTTTTTCAAACTTATATGAATTATACAATTTATTACAAATTGTATAAAACTTTATCACGTGTTAATTAAAATTCAGATTTTAGAGCAACATTTCGTTTTTATTATCAGTTCCACTATTATTTAGGGTAGTTCATTATAAATTTGTTATAAATAATTTTTTTTGCAAGGCTTGTTCCAATAAATTAATTTTCTGAATAGTCTTAACATTTCTAACAGATATTTGACCATGATACAGCAAATATTGATTTTTAAACAAAAAAATGTGTAGATACTCATTAAATAAGAGGACTTCGATAAAATAAATTTACAATATCTTGAGATATCAACCTAACCAGAATGAGTACTTATTATTTTCATACTATGAACTAACAATTTTGTAATTGCGTTGCATTTTAAATCTTTTTGCTAACACGATACTTAAAATACTTAAGTACAAAATTACAAAACAGAGTTAAGACTAACTATCCTTATTATATATTGTTATCAGAAATTACATCCAGTAAAGCAGTATTACCTTTTAAGACAACTTAGAGAAATTGTAGATTTCACACCTGTTTGATTAAACTAAGGCCACATAGATGCACTGGACTTATTTCCTAGCAATAACAGGGCAGAACCCCTGATATAATGTTGTGCTCTGTATTTTAAACAGTTTGCTGAGAAACTTGGATTACTTGAAGGCCGAGCTGAAGATCCTGGCAGCTAGCGCTCGTTTTTCCTATCTTAGTTATAAGATTTTAAATTTTTTAATTAATTATAATAAATTAATAAAACATAAATACTTCAAGCATAATTTGTTTTTAAAAATTTGTAAATACTTTTTTTTCACGTTTTTAGAGAAATTCTTAGAGTAGAAAATAGTTTTACTTACCATACAATGGACATTATTTATATGGTTTCAAAATATTTCACTTTATATTATGTGATGTTTTCTTAGTATTATATTGAGGTTTATTTTTAAAGCAAATGGCTAATTTTTTTAGAATTAAAATTAACTAAAATATTAACTATGAAATTATAAAAATATTTAAATGGATCATAAAAAGTTGTAAAAAATTTGAAAATCAAAACCAGATTTAAAATTTAACAAGAAGGATTCTAAATTTTATATTAAATTATATTAAATTGTTCTTCATATAATAATACTCAGTGTATTAAATTCGTCGGTGATTAAAACTTTAAAAAAGAAACAGAAACCTTTAAAAAAATAATTTCAGTTTAATAAAATTCAAGTCGAAAGAAGAACTCCAAAACTATTTCAACCGATGATTCACACACTTAATTATCACAAAATGTATCTGTGTTACTGTTTCTAGTTTCTTGAAATAATATTTCTCATTTATCTTTGCAAAAGCAAGAAAAAAAGTAGCAACACAAGTACAACGACTTTTTGAGATACAACAAAAAACAGTAGATTCTACTTGATTGATGACTTGGTACTTTTCAGTAGATTTCCAACATTTTTTAGGCTTAAGTGAGCACGTTTAGTAAAAAAAATTACGCCAAGAGCTTCATTTGAAGGTCAACAGTGGAAATACAAAAAAAAAAAAACAAGTAATAATGTAGGTAACCGCTTACATAAATGAGATACTTCTTAAATGACCTATAAAGATTTTGAGGTATTACATAAAGTATATAAAAACAAAAGTGTAATTAGCTTACGTAAAGCTGAGAGATTACTGTAAAATTTATTATAATTATTTAGGTCAAAAATTTATGCGGGTCAGATTAAATTCTAATTCAGCGTTAAGTATTTAATATATTTTATTACATACGTTTTGTAATAAATAGTTTTAATCAAGTTAAGTAACATACTGGTTTATTTCAATAGGTTTACGATTACGATCCAATTTAGTTTTATATTGGAAAATATTATAACATCGAATCTGTCATAATTCGTCGAAATCTAAATTTATGACTTCATCGTACATAAAACTTGTTCATGACTTGCGTTTGCCAATATAAAAACCTACGCTTAAAAAGGTTAAAAAATAATAATAATAAAATAGAAACAAGTTGCAAAAAATTTAAAAACAAACTTTTACTAAAACAACTTTAGAGACAAAACAAAAAAAAAAATTAAATAAAAACTTCAAAGTACAAGAAATCAAAAGGCAACTGCCGGCACTTGGCATAATATTAACTGATTCTGTACGAGGTAAAATCGTAAAACCCAAACAGTAAAACTGGAAGAATAAAAATGAAAAAAATCTTAACCGAAAAGGAGCGAAGAATTTTTATAAATAAAACTTCAGCAAATGAAATATAACTCAATTGAGAAATGTGGAAATCCTCACGGCAGCTAATGTAATCAAGTAATGGATGAAGTTTTCCTGAAGAATCACTACACAAACCAGTGCTCATGCATACAAACATACAGCAAAAGCGATAGCTGTAGATGTATCTGCATCTGCATCTGAAGCTGAAGTTGAAGTTGCTTTGCTCCAGCATCACAATTGCAACTGCCGTTATTCAAATACTCCTACTTTATCGATGCCAGGAGTGCACAAATGCAAAGGAAGTGATGATGTAACTCATGATGATGCAATATTGTCATTTAAATGCAAAAAATGTCCGATACCAAGGAGTATCTTCAATAATGCAGCGATGTTGCCTGTAAACAAACTGTGAAGTATATATTTGTGAAGATTCGACCAAGAATTGAAAATACTTCAGAAAAAAATAAAAAAAAAAACTAACACTAAACAAAAAAAAAAACAAAATAAATTGGAAATAAACTTGAGTGTACAATTTCAATATTGATTTAGCAGGAAAGGCAACAACCACAAAGAGAACCACAAACCACTGTGCAAAATTAAATAAACCGACCGCAAAGAACTTGGCTGTCATCAGACGACGTAGCGGCCACGACTGATGGTGCAGCCGTTCTTTGAGGACTACGTACATTCAACAATTCTTGTTATTCACGTCCACGGAAAATTCATTTGTTTATTTGCAAAAGTGCTAATGGAAACACGATCATATCTAACCAATGATTTTGTAAATTGCGGTTGTACGCTACTGGTGCATTCCGTTTCAATACTTTACATTGTGATGTGGTTAATTAACATCTTTCAATTTTAGCTTTAACTTTTGTTGACGTTTCTATTCTGCACTTGCAATTCATTTGCATTTAGTTAACTAATTGCCATGACAAGTGGGAGTCAAAATTGTTTGAGTTAAAATTATTATTATGGTTGCAATTTACACAAAACTTTGTTATTGGTTACTTAATGGTTTTAATGAGCAAATATTTTTAATAATAATTAGCCCGTTAAAATACAAATTTATTATGAAAAACTTTATTTAATATAAACTTTATAAGTTGATAAATAATACATAATTAACATAATTTCTAACATTCTACTTATAATATCAACCAAAATATGACAATAGAAGGATAAGTCGATTGAAAATTAACAAAAATATACACATATATATTAAATATATGCAAGTTTAGTGAAAAAATCTGCACTGTAAAGAGTAAAAATTTTTAAAACGGGTCGGTTTGATATTGTAAACCATTGATTCGGTTCAAGGACTATTTTTTCTAGCTTTTGCATCAGCAGTACCAAGCAGAATTTGTAGAACTATTTTGGTTTATAATGTAGAAATTACTTTAACTTCAGTTAATTTGGCTACATATATATATACAACATATTTTAATATGAAGAACCTAGAATAATGCAATAACTAAACGTATGACTCGTTGTGCGACACAATCACTACATTGATAGGACACTGTCCCATTGGGAGGCAAACTGCCACATTGGGGCTTCCCCTTACAGATTGCTGTTAGAACTGCGGATCAGAAGAGTAAGAGAAAAGTATCACCCATCTGCTCTGTCACTGCAGCTGTCATTGAAGACATTGATTGCTTCATTAAAGTGATCAATACGTTTCTTGATCAAATATTTGGGCTATTTCGTGGTTCCTTGGAAAACTTAGCGTGACTTTAAATTTATTATTATATATTTATATATGCATATGTTTTTGTATAAACTGTGGTATCACAGAGTTGATATTTTTTATATAAGACAAGCTGCTGTGTTTACCCCCATACCTACTTTGGTTTACAGGTGGGACCAATCAAATTAAAAAAACAGCGATTTCGGATCAAAAATGGTTTATTCACAACCGATTGATTAAAAACCGGTAAATTAGAAACCAGTTGATTTTTAATCGATCGCTTGAAAACAAATTCACTATTCTAGTAAAACCAATATGTCAAAGACAGACAAAAAACATGACAAAGAATTTCAATAAATCTCTTAAGTCTACATATTACAAACGTAAATAATAAAAAATGCACCCAAATATCAGAAACCATTGCGCTACACCAAATAAGAATAGTAAATATCAGCAACTAGCACAATATCTTAATAACAGCCAAAACAGATAGTAAAAATAATTTCAATAATAATCAACTAGAACCGTACTAACAATACTAATAAAAGCATTTGTAGATCTCAATCTTAAAGAATATGTGGCTACAGAAATGCAAAAACCTGTACTAATAAAAACGTTCTAGAACCTAAGCAATGAGATCTTAGGATAAGGCCAGAAAACATGAATTATACCCCACAGAGCGTATTTCTTTGGTGAGAAATTCGTATAAAATTAATAATAATAGTAATCATAACAGTAATATCCATTATATAATAATAATAATTATAATAATAAAAGCCATAATAGTAACAATTATAAAAATAAAATAAAAATCATAATAATAATTAATCATAACAATACTATAGTGTTCATGGCTTAATATTGGAATGTAAAAAAAATTATAAAAATTATAAAAATTATAAAAAAAAATTTAAATATTAATATATAATTAAATACTTTACACAACTTTATAAGTGAAATTTTTATTTAAAAAAATTTTTATTTTTTATGTGTTAACTTAAGACAGGTAATAATAAATCGTATCGAATATTAGTCGTAATAACAATTTATTAAAAATATATGAGTATATGAATATATGAATATAGTAAATATTTACATTCAAAACTCAAATATGAATCTAAACATAAGATATTTCAAATTAAAAAATATCAACTTCTTGTGCCAATTTTGTAAATATAAAACTATCTTAGTACCACTCAAAGCTTATTTATGTTCAAAATTTAATTTCCACTAAAAACAATATTTTTGAAGTGTTAAAGTTTGTTGAATTCTTAAGAATAAACGAAGAAGAAAATGTTACTAATTAATATGCAAACGATTTTATTATGCCCAAATTGCATCGTAACAATTTAAACTAATGAAAAATTTAATTCATTAAGAGAATACTTTTTACCATTTCGTGACATGAATACAAATCTTAGCGTTAAATGCAACACCAACAAATTAAAGGAAAAAAGAAACAACTGGAACAGTTTTCAACTATGGACTGCAAAAACTTCGGTTAAAAATTTATCTATAAGAAATGTGAATTATAATGAAACTGCTTTTTAAAGAAGCCAACGAAGTAAATGTTTTATATGCGACGTTGGATTTCAAGATAGAAAAAAAAAGAAATTAATAACGCACACAATAGGGAAAAAATCGAAAAAAAAATTAAAAAACTTGACTAAAAACAATAGTCACAGACATTGAAGAAATTCCCCCATTAAGAAAGTCAGCCTTGAAAAACAAAAAGCTAGAAAAGGCAACTGGCAACTATAAACAATTGCAATGCAATGATTATTACAGTGAATGTCTGAAGCATGTCTATGCTAAGAATTACTAAGACTTGCTAAGAATTACTAAGAGCTGCTAAGAATTGCTAAGAATAGCCACGGAATAGCCGCAAGACAAGCGTAAGACAATAAGAAGTACAATTATAAGATAGACGGCTCTTAAGACATTGTTGAAAGTATAAAAAATAGTTATGGAAAGTAGAATTACTGGAGTAATAAAAAGATTGTAGAAGTTAATGTAAAACTTTTACTTCCAGAGGAGTTAACGATATTTTCAATTTTTTCTTGTATTATTTCGAGCTACTTTATTACATGCTAATAATATTTTTCATTGTTATTTATATTTTAAAGAAGAAAAAAAACATTTGTAAAAATTTAGTTAAAGCATTAAAAGCACATTTAAATGTGCAACTGTAATTATAAAAAAATTGCAACTTCATGGCAAACGGCAAAAAGATACTGTCAAGCGATGCTGTGTTCATAGCAAGAAAATTCACAAAATGACACTCAAGTTAGTAATGATGTTGACACGAAATCCGCGCAAATGTCATGTTGCAAATTAATTTTACAAAAGCAAAATAAGTGCCAAACAAAGATATAAAGTAACAAAAAAAAAAACAAAAAATATAATAAAAACGAAATATAAGAAAATGTTCATACGGAAAAAATACAACTCCGGAGAATTCAGAAAGCGTAAAATGCAACTTAATGCAAGAAATGCATATTTAAACATGACACCCAAAAGAAACTTAAGCACCTCTTTGACAAAAAAACAAAAAAAAACACAATATAAAAACTTCATACAGTATTAAAACGTAAAGATTATATATACAACAAAAAAAATATATATAAATAATAATAAAGAAAAATTAAGCACAACAAGCATAAAAGCTGATGTCATAAAGATCATGGCAAACTTGTGGCAGGCAAAGCAGTTTTTACTGTCATTTGCAATGTATCCACTACACTTCAAGGAAAAGAAGAGAAGGCGGCAGCAAGTGCAGATACATTGCAGTGCTACTGAGATGTAAGCAGTGTATGATGCTCTTATCCCGAAGGAGTTGTGTGCTGTACCAGAAAAGAAAGTGGGAGCAAGGAAAGCAGGAGCACTTTTACTAAAAATAGAACTGCAGGCACAAACAATTTCACGGAACCAATGTAACTCGACGTTTACAATTGCATGGCTTGGCTGACTTAGTATGGAAAATAAAAATTGCAGCACCGAATATGATAGCACTGTACTATACAACTGCCGGAAGAGCAGAGCAGCGCTACAAGGAAACGGAAATAAAAGTTGTTTAAAATATTGTGTATATAAAAATTAAATGAAAAGGCAAGAAAATAATAACAACACCTTGAACCAGTTGTAGGTGTTGGCATAGACTGAATATATAAAGAAACAGGAGAACTGTCAACTTAAGCTCAAAGTCATAATTTTTAACACCAGCAGCTTAAAGGTGCATAGAAAATAAAGAAAGGCATAAAAAAAGTTGAACAGGACATTTATTAGTCGTTCAACAGTTTCAGCTGACTGTCTGTCTGACTGTCTGTTGGTCTACGTACCTCCTTAAAAAATAATATAAAAGCTGGAAATAGAAATATATTTTGTATTGCAGAACACCACATACTGTATAGGAACACAATATGCTATAAATGTCGCAAGGTTGGTAGTGATATTTTAATACTTGTCCGCTAGCACGAGAATAATATAATATAGCTTTATTATCAGCAGGAATATAACTTAACAGAAAATACACCTATGGCGTTTTATATCTTTTGTTCACAAAATAATGACAATAAACATTTCACTTTACGTTTATTTATATGTGAAGGATTTTAAATTTGTTATTACATGTCCTCAAAGTAGACGCTTAATGACTATGACTGTAGCAAAAAAAAGTATAATTTAAATAAATGACAGAAGGAAGTAGAATTAATTAGATTACTTTGCAGTAAAAACAATAAATTCTCTAAATATATTTTTAACAACATGGGCGTAGTTACCATATAAGAATTATCAAAATTATTTAATCATTCTTTTAATGTATCTAAAGAGGTGTTTTAAAGTTATAAATTCTATTTAATAATAAAACTTTTGCAGTGTTTCTATAAAAATACTTTAGTTGTCAAATTATTTAATGTTGTTGTTGTTGTTGTGATTTGAGTTAGTGATGTTGCGCACGTTTACTCTATTGTGCCTGAGGGGCTTATCCCTGTCGCACACTAAACTTTAACTATACTAGAATCATTATCATTTATTTATTTTCTAACTGATGACAAACCGTAGATCAGCATATCTTCCTGTGCGTCCTGAGGAGGACTTAAGGTTTGTTATTTAATAATATTCTTTAAAATATATATATTAAATATATATATATTAAAATATATTCTTTTAATAATTAATGATTGTAATGACCAAAATTATTAGTTATGTTTTAAAGTAAAATTTTAAAGCATTTTCGATTATTAGAATTTTCGAAAATTTACAGGCTATTCGAAGATGTTCCAAGAACAAGTACGCTTTATATTTTATTTTACTTTCATTTCATTGTGCACGAATACTTAGAACGATAAAGTACAGTTTATGCTCGAACTAAATACTCACTCACTAACAAACTTTTATCTCTTATTTTAATAAAAGCAATTTTTTTAGTTTTAGAAATTATAATAATATTAATATAATTATTAATATAATATAATTAATTATAATAATAATTAATTAATAATATAATTAATTATAATAATAATTAATATAATTATTAATATAATAATAATTAATTATAATAATAATTAATAATTGATCTTCAAAAATATCAAAAATATTGAATAAAATTCAGTAAAAGATATTTGTTTACTGCTTACTTTAATTTTATGAAATTAAACCTGAACTCTATATAATCGATTCAAAACCGGAAATCTTTCTAATTTCTTGCGGATAGGCTGCTGTTCAGATGGTTCATAGATAACTTATTGAGATGCAGAGTTAGTCGTTTTTCATATATTCTGCTTGTTCGAATTTCGTCTCCTATAAAAAGAATTTTCAAGTTCTAATAAAAAGAATAGACGGACTATGTTTCTTAGTGTTTTTACTTGGTACTTTTGTAGTATTTTTATATTGGAAGTACTAGTCAAAATACTCGAACATTCAAATGCTCGAGCACTAGAATACTCGAACATCAAAATACTCGAATACTAACATACACAAACTTAAAAATATAAGAAGTTTTAAAAACGTCCAATAATATTTGCAGCTCTAATACATTTTAATTTAAGATATCAGTATCAACAATTTTATATATATTAAAATTAATTTTTTAATATATTACACAGATTTAAAAATATTATACAGATTATGTATAACTCGAGTGGGTTTATTTTCAAAACTCTGATTTTAGCTATAAATCAGCGAATAAATTTATTTTTATTCTCTCCCTTACGAGCATATATCGTAGAAGTTAAATTTGATGAAAGTTTTGTGGATTCAAATATATTTGCGAAATATCTTGTAAACACGTTGTAAGATTTGTTTTGACGAAATTGGTAAAATAAATACCAAAAAAATAAATAAATGAAAAATTAAATAAAAAATAAAAAAAATATATATATAAATAAGAAAAATATATATATAAATAAAAAAAATATATAAAAAAATAAAAAAGAATAAAAGTCATAAAATAAATAAAAATCATTAAATAAATAAAAATCATAAAATAAATAAAAATCAAAAAATAAATAAAAATCACAAAATAAAAAAAATTCATTTAAAAAAGATAAATAAAATAGAAACTAAAACATAAGTCATTGAAAACCACAGTTTGTCAAGGGAAATATGGATAGACAGCAAAACAATATATAGTAAATATTTACCACGTTAACAGCGCAGCAACTGTTGGCATGACATGTTTAACAACAATAGTGAATTACGTGAAATGCATATTTGCATGCAGTGAATATTAAATATTTAAGAAGTGCAAATAGAACTTGTAAGAATCATGTACATATGGTATGTAAAGTTCAAAATCGAAAAGCACAATGAAGTTATTGATGATTTCCCTGGGATTTAATAAAAGATGTTTCCCATGTCATGGAATGGTACGAAACCCTAGCACAATCACTGCATATTCAGAAAACTTTTTCAGGCGAGACAATTTAGTGGTGTTGACAATTACCATAAACTACTTTTATGAAAAACTTTAAGGAAGTCATTGAATTTGGCACGAAACAAAGTTTTTATATTCTAATTGAAAACATTTTTATATCTACCATCATTGCTCTTCGGTTTAAACGCTTAGTAGAATCGCTTGCGTGACTTAATATGACGACCGAAGTGCAAGTCTTCAATATGCTGCAATGTGCCAGCGATTCTGGTTGCATACCAAAATTTACCATTTGATTGCATGTTTTGCTGCAGACACATGCATTGATGCATGCAAATTTCCTTTTCTTTATTTAACTTTTTTATTTTTTTCTCTTTTTACATAAATTTTCTGCAAACATATGCACGTATTGTAATCGGAAGCGGATGTTAGCAGTTTGGTTGTGGCAGCGCTGATTTAATTTAAATTGCTTAACTGAAGTTTAATCAAGTAATGAACGTTATTCACATCTAGATTTCAATAACTCTATTATACACAATAGTGTGATATTGAAATCGCTTCAAGCACATTTTATATCTATTTATATTTAGAAATAAAATTTGGTGCATTAATTTTTTTAAATAATTTTTTGTGACCAATAATAATAATAATAAGAAATAATGAAGGAATAATTTTATAGCAAAACCCAAAGAAACATAAGTCCCAGTTATTTGGGTACATGCGATGTTTGCTTAACAGCATGTTGTTCTAAGCCCATGTACCAAAATAATACGCCCATAGATGACACATTGAAATAAATTTCGCAAAGAGCAGTACAAATTATATGTAAGTACATAACTTTCTCATTGTTGCAGAGGAATGCCATTTAAACTTAAGCTGTTCTTTAAGTCACAGCACCTGGATGAGGTAATGTAACATTACACTCAGAAAAATATGCTCTAACCATATACTAGTTAAATTGACCTGATCATTTTGTTAAAGAAAGTTCATGTAGTAAAGAAGATATGAAAACCAACATGTGGTGTGGTTGAATCAACATGATACGTAGAGTAAGAATATTTTGACCTGAGATGAAATTAAAATCTAGTTAAATCAACCAAATTAATTATCTGAGTGTACATTGAGTGAAAGTATAAATGCTAAAACTCTTCCTGCATAAATTAAGGTGTTAACCACAGCCAACATGACGCTCCCATACAAAGCCAACTCAATGTCTAGAAGAACTAAAGTTGGAACACCTGAATAGCATGATACCAGATGCTCATCCTTGGTCAAGTGTCGCAAGTGAAAGCAATTTGCTACCATGTCTCCGCGTACGCATACTGTCTGACAAGTGATTACTCCGCAAAACAGTTTGCATCCCATAAAGAGATGTGATCACTTCTCTTGATAAAATATAATGTATGTGTTGACAACGAGCATCGATTGTAAACCTATATGACGATGTTTTGGTATAAATCGAAACATAGCATATTGAGACATATTAAAATTTAACACTTTTACTAAATAAACTATATATGGGTAGAATGTTAGACCATTACTCACTACATATGCAGTATGAAATTTCTATATGTTTATTGAATTAAATGTATTGTGTATATATATTTTTACATTTTATTTTTTTGATATATTTGTGCACTTGAAAAAATATATTTTAAATGGTTTCTCTAAAATTTATATAATTGTATTACTCATTTTAAAAGGAAAAAAAAATACCAAAAAACTTAATATTAAATATCTATACACTTCACTTGCTCTAGACAGTACTCGCGCCTTCGTACAAAGTTTTAATCAATTTGACCTATCTAACCTTTAGCTGTCAATTCTTGGAAATCAGAGTAAATGACTGCTAACATTAATTTTAGCTCTACAATTGACGAGATACGACATATGTAATCAATATAAAACTTAAATTTAATCATAAAGATTTTGCTATATGTTCGCATGCAATGAAAACATATAAAGCTACAATATTTCACATGTCGTATATTTGTAAGAAAAAAAAATTGGCATTAAAAAGATTAATAGACAACCCATCAAAATATATGGCCAGACATTAATGATGGAAAGAAAAAATCCTATCAAAAGATTTTACTACTGAATATCTGCAACAATGAAGCCTTCTTATCAGTTGATATTGTCGGCAACAACATAAATTGTTGCTGAATTGAACTTCAAAGCTGATAATAACTTGCTGTGATTGTTTCTGAGTGCAATGATTTATGTTCCTTGTAATGAATTTTAGTTAACTTCTGTAACTTAAAGTCGTACGCAGATATTTTTGCAAGAAATTGAATGTTGCATCCTTAAAGTTTAGATGTTAGGAGGAAACTTTTAAATTTGTTGTGAACCAGTAAAATTAGTACCCTAAGAATTCAATAAAAATAAAAGAGAAATAACAATTGTGTAAGTACAGCGCACAGACGTTTGAGTTCTTATGTCTTAAACGTCGCACTGGGAATACATTTCAAAACAGAAAATTTATTACGCTGCCACCAGTGATAATAATCCTTTTGATAACACCAGCTGCTTCTTCCTCTACGAGTACACGAAAACAAATGCTACCACTTGAATCTGGTCCACTCTGTGTGGTGGTTAATGCGATAAACAGATAATCGCTATAGAACATTTACTACAATATGGTGAAGGCAACAGAATGCTTCTGCATTTTGTTATACTCAGTTTTTCTTGCTTCTGGTACTTACGAGTATTTGGTTGTTTTCTTTGAGATACAAGTACGTTCAAATGTTCAAGTATTTGTATTTGTTTTTCGTTAGTTTTGGATTTTGGATTTCATTACTTTTATTATAAGTACATAAATTTTTGGTTTTATATGTATTTTAAGCTCTTGTATAGCAGAAAATTGCTTTTGATATTGTATGAGATAAATCCGGAACGGATGTGTTACTAACATTTTATTAGCAGTGATTTGCAGCACATCTTAGCTTCAAATAAATGGAAGTAAACACTTAATATGTATTAAATTTATATCTTTTTTATGTGCCGAGAAAGTTTTAGGTACGAAATGCATCGCAGTATAAAAGGAAACATTATTGATATGAATGTCTTGATTTAAAGTTCCGAACAAATAAATTAAATGTAATGCTCACACTGTAAGAGGGAGTGTCATAAGACTTGACAATATTTAAAGAAATAAATGTGGAAAAAATTATAGAAAAAATGGTTTAAGAAAGAATTGTGTACGGATAAAAAAGTTGAATAGGAAACAATTACTTATAAAAAATATAGAAAAGCGGTTAACAAAGGAATTGTTAATATAATTTAAAATTGAAAGTAAACAATACTATAATAAAATATTATATCATAAATTAAAATTGTAACTTAATATTAATGGCACTACTAAATTAAATTTATACTAACTACGAAGTAACTCCGTTCACTCTAGTCCAGCAATCAGTCTATTCTAAACTATATTAAGTACTCTATCTCAACCCATTCAATAAAGAGAGAAAGACACGCTGGAATCTGTTCAGGCAGTTGCTTACAATAAAAATTAAAGAATTAAAAATTATTGTAATTAATTTCGAAACTATTGAAAACGAAATTATAATTTCGAAAATTATAGTTTCCTAAAATTTGACCAATATTTTTTTAATTAATTAACTTAATTCCACTATAGTTTTTAAACTGACTCAAATTCAATTTTTTTCTTTCTGAATAGTCTTTTACATTACGATTAATATTGAATATAGGCCTTTCCTGCACTTTTTGACCAATAAGCCATCTTTTTTATTTACGACATTTAAAACTAAACTGAAAGTTACTCCACTTACAGATTATAAATAACAAATATATTTATATATACATAGAATAAAAGATGTCCTCTTTGAATAAGTTGAACACTTTTTATTACTCAATATTTTAGTTGTAAAGTCGTCGCATTTCTTAAGAGTACAATTGATCACTAAATTCTTTACAACTTTATGTTTTTAAAGGATCACAAAACTAAGAAAAGTTGTTATGAATCAATTTATATCAGAAAAACTCTAAACTGATTGATCAAATACATATAAATATTTCAAGCTTCTAAGTACAATATTATATGGTAGACAGACAGACTGATACTAAAAAGTAGCATGTTTCACCATGTTGCTTTAAAAATAATAGATGAAAATTTGCCTAATCTAACTAAACTATGTTAAGGAATAACAGTCTTCAATATTTATTTAGAATGTAACTCCAAAGTCAATAGCGTATAATCAAATATCATTTGTCAAACAAGTGACTCAATGACAACTGCTATGGAACCTGACTTAAAAGAGTTTTTTTGTAAAGTCTGTAGACAATCCTGGTAATATGTATTAACTGCG
Source organism: Teleopsis dalmanni (assembly GCF_002237135.1). Lineage (NCBI taxonomy): Eukaryota > Metazoa > Arthropoda > Insecta > Diptera > Diopsidae > Teleopsis > Teleopsis dalmanni. The sequence continues at coordinate 25,903,106 of NC_051846.1, forward strand.
TAACAAATTACTCATCGCCTTTAAATTACAATGCTTATGTTTTATATAAATGATTTGATTTAAACAAAATGAGAAGTATAAGTTAAAGTATTAAATAAAAACTATTTATTATTTCATAATGTAGTGATAAATACCTACTCTATCTTTACGACTGTGTCAGTACCTTCTGAATTTGATTCTTGGATCGTTTGATTTGAAAGGAAAATAACATTTCTGATAACATTATTGTATATTGTATAATATAACAATAACATTTTTGTAAAATGTTATTTCGAAGAAAAAAAAACTGATATGTAAATACACAATATTAAAAATTTTAATAGCAAAATGGCATTCTTCTCATTAACGCTAAAATATCTTTGATTAATAAAAATATTAACATAACCAACACATCATAATATGATGAAAGTTCTCCAGAAATTGAGCACTTTAATAAAGCATTTATATACAATTTTCTATTTCTGAAACGAATCGACAAATAATTGTTGTGATTATAGATGTATAGTATCGTGTCATTTTTGTTTAAAGAATATAGAAACATAAAAATATTACTAGTAAGTGGATATTTTGTAATGAGAACATTTTTAATCTAGTTTAATTACAAAAGTAAATGGCATTGAAGATTTTTTTTATGTTAATTTTAACTCATTTTGTACATCTTTTTCTGGTTCAGTTACATTAACAATAGATTTTTATGAAAAGTATTTTGCATTATCAATAATGCAATGAGAACATTTAAAAACACTTGCAAGAATACAAATTGCATGAAACTCTTTTCTTATACATTTAAACGCTACTTTTGCATTAAGTTTAGAATAAATAACTATTCACAAAAAAACAAAAAAAAATTAAAAATAAGAAATTCAATGTGCTGCTTCTATATTATTCTAACAGTAACTACACGTACTTTTACGTGATAATCTAAATTTCATGAGCAGCGCTTACATGTTGTCGTACAGTTCTTTAACTCAAATGGGAAAACTAAGGAAAAGTTTATGATTTTTCACATG
>NC_051846.1:25904215-25919411 GCF_002237135.1 Teleopsis dalmanni
ACGAATATCGTATAAAGTGATGTGGGAACTGAAAGAGCTGTTAACACATCATTGAAGTTGAGTTAGGAGTTTTAAAAATGCTTGTAACCCATAGCTAATATCAAATTGTAAGAAGCATTAAAACTTTGAGATGGGTCGTATAGAGCTAAGTGATGTACTATAACTAAGTGAGCTAAGTGAGGCAAGTATTTTTATCGTTAGTGTGAACCTGATAATTGGAATTGCATTACTCTTAATACTGTAACTAATTATTTACTTAATATAGTGATGTACTTTAACAGATATAATTTTTCTATATAAGCAAAATTTGCTGACCGAAAAGGTTACGCCTAAGAGAATCGAATTCGGTTAAGTTATATATGGCATAGAAGTCAAATTTGTCATTAAACTAGTTATACTACAAAGGTGATTTTAGCATTTGACAAGTTGCCGGCAATGTGATAATAAGGATGTCTAATATGACGTATGTACTTGTGTTTTGGTACTAAAGTACTTGGACACTTGATATTGTTGACAAGTTGGAGTTTAATATTGCAATTGGAATCAGTTATTGAGGCGATTATATTGTCTCTTAGGAAGACTAATAGCAAGATTATAAAGTGTATTATCCTGAAATACTGATATGTCACAAAATTCTTTTCTATTATTAGAAAACTATTTGTCAAAATACATTTTTTGAACATAAATATTAAGAATTAGAAATAAAATTTTGTTTTATGCTACCCAAAAATATATATTTCGGATGTATTATTTGTAAGATTAATTTTTTATTTTTATTTATTGCATAACTGTAATACTCGTAAGTTAAAAACTTGTTTTCTATGAGGTAATGGCTTGTATCAAATGTTGAATGACTCATAACTGATTTTGAGATACATTCAATTGATGTATGACAGCACCCACATACTCGTACACTATTTGTGCTGTGCTTTGATGTATTATAAAAGTGCATGAATCAAAGCATATATGTGCAACAAAACTTGTTAAATGTAAACAAATCTCTAAGACTTTCAAAGTGCTATTGCAAATAAGGCAATTTTAAACTGAATTCTCCTTTGAAAACGTCCAATGATTGATAAGGCGTAAGTCAATGTTAGTTTATACTCTCAACGGTTAGACGGGGTACAGCTACTGAAGTGGAGTGTTTACAGAAAACAAACAAAAAACAAACAAACACTCTCAAAAAAATCATTTTAAAGTGCGAAGTACTGACTTTGTAATTTTTTGTTTCTGGTGACGGCAAAATTGCCCATGATACGTGCGGGCTGCACCCGCATATATACACACATACGCTACATAAATGTCAGTGGAAATTGTGCATTTAATGTGAAATAAAAAATTTCGAAAAAAAGAATCCAAGAGCGCTGACTCATGTGTATTTATATGTAGTCATAAAATTTGCTATATTCTGTTTGGTTTTAATATGTGAATCAATCAAAACTATTCAAGCTCTACGATATTGGTATAGTCTTCGATTTGAAATTTACTACTACTAAAAGGAGCATTCAACTTCAATATATTTAAGTCAATATATCTTCTTTAAATTTTAATTTCTACTAGTATTTATAGATTGTGAATATCTGCTCAAGTATATTTTTTTGCAATTCCTGTTATTTAAGCTTTGAATCATTAAAAATGCAAATAATTTATTGCTGCCATTTGCGGTTCTCTATTTTTCCAAAATTCTGTAGCTAGTAAATTATCTTTGCGTTTTCAATTGTTCTCCGTTTTCCTCCGTACTGCAAACTTTAACATGCCATTAGTTTCTTCTAAGTTTTTTCTAGCCACAAGCATGTGAAAAATCATAAACTTTTCCTTAGTTTTCCCATTTGAGTTAAAGAACTGTACGACAACATGTAAGCGCTGCTCATGAAATTTAGATTATCACGTAAAAGTACGTGTAGTTACTGCTAGAATAATATAGAAGCAGTACATTGAATTTCTTATTTTTAATTTTTTTTTGTTTTTTTGTGAATAGTTATTTATACTAAACTTAATGCAAAAGTAGCGTTTAAATGTATAAGAAAAGAGTTTCATGCAATTTGTATTCTTGCAAGTGTTTTTAAATGTTCTCATTGCATTATTGATAATGCAAAATACTTTTCATAAAAATCTATTGTTAATGTAACTGAACCAGAAAAAGATGTACAAAATGAGTTAAAATTAACATAAAAAAAATCTTCAACGCCATTTACTTTTGTAATTAAACTAGATTAAAAATGTTCTCATTACAAAATATCCACTTATTATACTAGTAATATTTTTATGTTTCTATATTCTTTAAACAAAAATGACACGATACTATACATCTATAATCACAACAATTATTTGGCGATTCGTTTCAGAAATAGAAAATTGTATATAAATGCTTTATTAAAGTGCTCAATTTCTGGAGAACTTTCATCATATTATGTTGTGTTGGTTATGTTAATATTTTTATTAATCAAAGATATTTTAGCGTTAATGAGAAGAATGCCATTTTGCTATTAAAATTTTTAATATTGTGTATTTACATATCAGTTTTTTTTTCTTCGAAATAACATTTTACAAAAATGTTATTGTTATATTATACAATATACAATAATGTTATCAGAAATGTTATTTTCCTTTCAAATCAAACGATCCAAGAATCAAATTCAGAAGGTACTGACACAGTCGTAAAGATAGAGTAGGCATTTATCTCTACATTATGAAATAGCAAATAGTTTTTATTTAATACTTTGTATTATGCTTCTCATTTTGTTTAAATAAAATCATTTATATAAAACATAAGCATTGTAATTTTAAGGCGATGAGTAATTTGTTACACAGTTAATACATATTACCAGGATTGTCTACAGACTTTACAAAAAAACTCTTTTAAGTCAGGTTCCATAGCAGTTGTCATTGAGTCACTTGTTTGACAAATGATATTTGATTATATGCTATTGACTTTGGAATTATATTCTAAATAAATATCGAAGAGTGTTATTCCTTAACATAGTTTAGTTAGATTAGGCAAATTTTCATCTATTATTTTTAAAGCAACATGGTGAAACATGCTACTTTTTAGTATCAGTCTGTCTGTCTACCATATAATATTGTACTTAGAAGCTTGAAATATTTATATGTATTTGATTAATCAATTCAGAGTTTTTCTGATATAAATTGATTCATAACAACTTTTCTTAGTTTTGTGATCCTTTAAAAACATAAAGTTGTAAAGAATTTAGTGATCAATTATAAAATGTTTCAATTATAAATCTTTTAATATTTCAATTTTAAATTATATTACTAATTCCTTTGTTTACCGCTTTTCTATAAATTTTTTATAAATAATTCTTTCCTATTCTATTTTTTTTTATCCATACGCAATTCTTTCTTAAACCATTTTTTCTATAATTTTTTCCACATTTATTTCTTTAAATATTGTCAAGTCTTATGACACTCCCTCTTACAGTGTGAGCATTACATTTAATTTATTTGTTCGGAACTTTAAATCAAGACATTCATATCAATAATGTTTCCTTTTATACTGCGATGCATTTCGTACCTAAAACTTTCTCGGCACATAAAAAAGATATAAATTTAATACATATTAAGTGTTTACTTCCATTTATTTGAAGCTAAGATGTGCTGCAAATCACTGCTAATAAAATGTTAGTAACACATCCGTTCCGGATTTATCTCATACAATATCAAAAGCAATTTTCTGCTATACAAGAGCTTAAAATATAAAACCAAAAATTTATGTACTTATAATAAAAGTAATGAAATCCAAAATCCAAAACTAACGAAAAACAAATACAAATACTTGAACATTTGAACGTACTTGTATCTCAAAGAAAACAACCAAATACTCGTAAGTACCAGAAGCAAGAAAAACTGAGTATAACAAAATGCAGAAGCATTCTGTTGCCTTCACCATATTGTAGTAAATGTTCTATAGCGATTATCTGTTTATCGCATTAACCACCACACAGAGTGGACCAGATTCAAGTGGTAGCATTTGTTTTCGTGTACTCGTAGAGGAAGAAGCAGCTGGTGTTATCAAAAGGATTATTATCACTGGTGGCAGCGTAATAAATTTTCTGTTTTGAAATGTATTCCCAGTGCGACGTTTAAGACATAAGAACTCAAACGTCTGTGCGCTGTACTTACACAATTGTTATTTCTCTTTTATTTTTATTGAATTCTTAGGGTACTAATTTTACTGGTTCACAACAAATTTAAAAGTTTCCTCCTAACATCTAAACTTTAAGGATGCAACATTCAATTTCTTGCAAAAATATCTGCGTACGACTTTAAGTTACAGAAGTTAACTAAAATTCATTACAAGGAACATAAATCATTGCACTCAGAAACAATCACAGCAAGTTATTATCAGCTTTGAAGTTCAATTCAGCAACAATTTATGTTGTTGCCGACAATATCAACTGATAAGAAGGCTTCATTGTTGCAGATATTCAGTAGTAAAATCTTTTGATAGGATTTTTTCTTTCCATCATTAATGTCTGGCCATATATTTTGATGGGTTGTCTATTAATCTTTTTAATGCCAATTTTTTTTTCTTACAAATATACGACATGTGAAATATTGTAGCTTTATATGCCTTCATTGCATGCGAACATATAGCAAAATCTTTATGATTAAATTTAAGTTTTATATTGATTACATATGTCGTATCTCGTCAATTGTAGAGCTAAAATTAATGTTAGCAGTCATTTACTCTGATTTCCAAGAATTGACAGCTAAAGGTTAGATAGGCCAAATTGATTAAAACTATGTACGAAGGCGCGAGTATTGTCTAGAGCAAGTGAAGTGTATAGATATTTAATATTAAGTTTTTTGGTATTTTTTCTTTTTCTTTTAAAATGAGTAATACAATTATATAAATTTTAGAGAAACCATTTAAAATATATTTTTTCAAGTGCATAAATATATCAAAAAAGTTATATGTAAAGATATATATACACAGTACATTTAATTCAATAAACACATAGAAATTTCATACTGCATATGTAGTGAGTAATGGTCTAACATTCTACCCATATATAGTTTATTTAGTAAAAGTGTTAAATTTTAATATGTCTCAATATGATATGTTTCGATTTATACCAAAACATCGTCATATAGGTTTACAATCGATGCTCGTTGTCAACACATACATTATATTTTATCAAGAGAAGTGATCACATCTCTTTATGGGATGCAAACTGTTTTGCGGAGTAATCACTTGTCAGACAGTATGCGTACGAGGAGACATGGTAGCAAATTGGTTTCACTAGCGACACTCGACCAAGGATGAGCATCTGGTATCATGCTATTCAGGTGTTCCAACTTTAGTTCTTCTAGACATTGAGTTGGCTTTGTATGGGAGCGTCATGTTGGCTGTGGTTAACACCTTAATTTATGCAGGAAGAGTTTTAGCATTTATACTTTCACTCAATGTACACTCAGATAATTAATTTGGTTGATTTAACTAGATTTTAATTTCATCTCAGGTCAAAATATTCTTACTTCACGTATCATGTTGATTCAACCACACCACATGTTGGTTTTCATATCTTCTTTACTACATGAGCTTTCTTTAACAAAATGATCAGGTCAATTTAATTAGTATATGGTTGGAGCATATTTTTCTGAGTGTAATGTTACATCACCTCATCCAGGTGCTGTGACCTAAAGAACAGCCTAAGTTTAAATGGCATTCCTCTGCAACAATGAGAAAGTTGTATACTTAGATATAATTTGTACTGCTCTTTGCGAAATTTATTTCAATGTGTCATCTATGGGCGTATTATTTTGGTACATGGGCTTAGAACAACATGCTTTTAAGCAAACAGCGCATGTAGCCAAACAACTGGGACTTATGTTTCTTTGGGTTTTGCTATGTTATAACATTATTCCTTCATTATTTCTTATTATTATTATTATTGGTCACAAGAAATTATTTAAAAAAATTAATGCACCAAATTTTATTTCAAAATATAAATAGATATAAAATGTGCTTGAAGCGATTTCAATATCACACTATTGTGTATAATAGAGTTATTGAAATCTAGATGTGAATAACGTCCATTACTTGATTAAACTTCAGTTAAGCAATTTAAATTAAATCAGCGCTGCCACAACCAAACTGCTAACATCCGCTTCCGATTACAATACGTGCATATGTTTGCAGAAAATTTATGTAAAAAGAGAAAAAAATAAAAAAGTTAAATAAAGAAAAGGAAATTTGCATGCATCAATGCATGTGTCTGCAGCAAAACATGCAATCAAATGGTAAATTTTGGTATGCAACCAGAATCGCTGGCACATTGCAGCATATTGAAGACTTGCACTTCGGTCGTCATATTAAGTCACGCAAGCGATTCTACTAAGCGTTTAAACCGAAGAGCAATGATGGTAGATATAAAAATGTTTTCAATTAGAATATAAAAACTTTGTTTCGTGCCAAATTCAATGACTTCCTTAAAGTTTTTCATAAAAGTAGTTTATGGTAATTGTCAACACCACTAAATTGTCTCGCCTGAAAAAGTTTTCTGAATATGCAGTGATTGTGCTAGGGTTTCGTACCATTCCATGACATGGGAAACATCTTTTATTAAATCCCAGGGAAATCATCAATAACTTCATTGTGCTTTTCGATTTTGAACTTTACATACCATATGTACATGATTCTTACAAGTTCTATTTGCACTTCTTAAATATTTAATATTCACTGCATGCAAATATGCATTTCACGTAATTCACTATTGTTGTTAAACATGTCATGCCAACAGTTGCTGCGCTGTTAACGTGGTAAATATTTACTATATATTGTTTTGCTGTCTATCCATATTTCCCTTGACAAACTGTGGTTTTCAATGACTTATGTTTTAGTTTCTATTTTATTTATCTTTTTTAAATGAATTTTTTTTATTTTGTGATTTTTATTTATTTTTTGATTTTTATTTATTTTATGATTTTTATTTATTTAATGATTTTTATTTATTTTATGACTTTTATTCTTTTTTATTTTTTTATATATTTTTTTTATTTATATATATATTTTTCTTATTTATATATATATTTTTTTTATTTTTTATTTAATTTTTCATTTATTTATTTTTTTGGTATTTATTTTACCAATTTCGTCAAAACAAATCTTACAACGTGTTTACAAGATATTTCGCAAATATATTTGAATCCACAAAACTTTCATCAAATTTAACTTCTACGATATATGCTCGTAAGGGAGAGAATAAAAATAAATTTATTCGCTGATTTATAGCTAAAATCAGAGTTTTGAAAATAAACCCACTCGAGTTATACATAATCTGTATAATATTTTTAAATCTGTGTAATATATTAAAAAATTAATTTTAATATATATAAAATTGTTGATACTGATATCTTAAATTAAAATGTATTAGAGCTGCAAATATTATTGGACGTTTTTAAAACTTCTTATATTTTTAAGTTTGTGTATGTTAGTATTCGAGTATTTTGATGTTCGAGTATTCTAGTGCTCGAGCATTTGAATGTTCGAGTATTTTGACTAGTACTTCCAATATAAAAATACTACAAAAGTACCAAGTAAAAACACTAAGAAACATAGTCCGTCTATTCTTTTTATTAGAACTTGAAAATTCTTTTTATAGGAGACGAAATTCGAACAAGCAGAATATATGAAAAACGACTAACTCTGCATCTCAATAAGTTATCTATGAACCATCTGAACAGCAGCCTATCCGCAAGAAATTAGAAAGATTTCCGGTTTTGAATCGATTATATAGAGTTCAGGTTTAATTTCATAAAATTAAAGTAAGCAGTAAACAAATATCTTTTACTGAATTTTATTCAATATTTTTGATATTTTTGAAGATCAATTATTAATTATTATTATAATTAATTATTATTATATTAATAATTATATTAATTATTATTATAATTAATTATTATTAAATTATATTATTATTTAATTAACTATCTCAGTATATAATAATCTATTTAAGATTACTTTCGTTAGTAATTTTCTAAAACTAAAAAATTGCTTTCTAATTAAAAAAGAGATAAAAAGTTGTAGTGACCGTGGTATTTAGTTCGAGATAATACTGTACTTTATCATTCTAAGGTCATTCGTGCAACAATGAAATGAAAGTAAAAAAAATGATAAAGCCGTACTTCGTTACTTGGAAATACATCTTCAATAGCTGTAAATTTTCCTCAATGATATTTCTAATATCGGAACACTCTATAAAGATTTTACTTGAACATCGTATAGACTAATAATTTTGGTCATTACAATCATTAATTATTAAAAGAATATATTTTAATATATATATATTTAATATATATATTTTAAAGAATATTATTAAATAACAAACCTTAAGTCCTCCTCAGGACGCACAGGAAGATATGCTGATCTACGGTTTGTCATCAGTTAGAAAATAAATAAATGATAATGATTCTAGTATAGTTAAAGTTTAGTGTGCGACAGGGATAAGCCCCTCAGGCACAATAGAGTAAACGTGCGCAACATCACTAACTCAAATCACAACAACAACAACAACATTAAATAATTTGACAACTAAAGTATTTTTATAGAAACACTGCAAAAGTTTTATTATTAAATAGAATTTATAACTTTAAAACACCTCTTTAGATACATTAAAAGAATGATTAAATAATTTTGATAATTCTTATATGGTAACTACGCCCATGTTGTTAAAAATATATTTAGAGAATTTATTGTTTTTACTGCAAAGTAATCTAATTAATTCTACTTCCTTCTGTCATTTATTTAAATTATACTTTTTTTTGCTACAGTCATAGTCATTAAGCGTCTACTTTGAGGACATGTAATAACAAATTTAAAATCCTTCACATATAAATAAACGTAAAGTGAAATGTTTATTGTCATTATTTTGTGAACAAAAGATATAAAACGCCATAGGTGTATTTTCTGTTAAGTTATATTCCTGCTGATAATAAAGCTATATTATATTATTCTCGTGCTAGCGGACAAGTATTAAAATATCACTACCAACCTTGCGACATTTATAGCATATTGTGTTCCTATACAGTATGTGGTGTTCTGCAATACAAAATATATTTCTATTTCCAGCTTTTATATTATTTTTTAAGGAGGTACGTAGACCAACAGACAGTCAGACAGACAGTCAGCTGAAACTGTTGAACGACTAATAAATGTCCTGTTCAACTTTTTTTATGCCTTTCTTTATTTTCTATGCACCTTTAAGCTGCTGGTGTTAAAAATTATGACTTTGAGCTTAAGTTGACAGTTCTCCTGTTTCTTTATATATTCAGTCTATGCCAACACCTACAACTGGTTCAAGGTGTTGTTATTATTTTCTTGCCTTTTCATTTAATTTTTATATACACAATATTTTAAACAACTTTTATTTCCGTTTCCTTGTAGCGCTGCTCTGCTCTTCCGGCAGTTGTATAGTACAGTGCTATCATATTCGGTGCTGCAATTTTTATTTTCCATACTAAGTCAGCCAAGCCATGCAATTGTAAACGTCGAGTTACATTGGTTCCGTGAAATTGTTTGTGCCTGCAGTTCTATTTTTAGTAAAAGTGCTCCTGCTTTCCTTGCTCCCACTTTCTTTTCTGGTACAGCACACAACTCCTTCGGGATAAGAGCATCATACACTGCTTACATCTCAGTAGCACTGCAATGTATCTGCACTTGCTGCCGCCTTCTCTTCTTTTCCTTGAAGTGTAGTGGATACATTGCAAATGACAGTAAAAACTGCTTTGCCTGCCACAAGTTTGCCATGATCTTTATGACATCAGCTTTTATGCTTGTTGTGCTTAATTTTTCTTTATTATTATTTATATATATTTTTTTTGTTGTATATATAATCTTTACGTTTTAATACTGTATGAAGTTTTTATATTGTGTTTTTTTTTGTTTTTTTGTCAAAGAGGTGCTTAAGTTTCTTTTGGGTGTCATGTTTAAATATGCATTTCTTGCATTAAGTTGCATTTTACGCTTTCTGAATTCTCCGGAGTTGTATTTTTTCCGTATGAACATTTTCTTATATTTCGTTTTTATTATATTTTTTGTTTTTTTTTTTGTTACTTTATATCTTTGTTTGGCACTTATTTTGCTTTTGTAAAATTAATTTGCAACATGACATTTGCGCGGATTTCGTGTCAACATCATTACTAACTTGAGTGTCATTTTGTGAATTTTCTTGCTATGAACACAGCATCGCTTGACAGTATCTTTTTGCCGTTTGCCATGAAGTTGCAATTTTTTTATAATTACAGTTGCACATTTAAATGTGCTTTTAATGCTTTAACTAAATTTTTACAAATGTTTTTTTTCTTCTTTAAAATATAAATAACAATGAAAAATATTATTAGCATGTAATAAAGTAGCTCGAAATAATACAAGAAAAAATTGAAAATATCGTTAACTCCTCTGGAAGTAAAAGTTTTACATTAACTTCTACAATCTTTTTATTACTCCAGTAATTCTACTTTCCATAACTATTTTTTATACTTTCAACAATGTCTTAAGAGCCGTCTATCTTATAATTGTACTTCTTATTGTCTTACGCTTGTCTTGCGGCTATTCCGTGGCTATTCTTAGCAATTCTTAGCAGCTCTTAGTAATTCTTAGCAAGTCTTAGTAATTCTTAGCATAGACATGCTTCAGACATTCACTGTAATAATCATTGCATTGCAATTGTTTATAGTTGCCAGTTGCCAGTTGCCTTTTCTAGCTTTTTGTTTTTCAAGGCTGACTTTCTTAATGGGGGAATTTCTTCAATGTCTGTGACTATTGTTTTTAGTCAAGTTTTTTAATTTTTTTTTCGATTTTTTCCCTATTGTGTGCGTTATTAATTTCTTTTTTTTTCTATCTTGAAATCCAACGTCGCATATAAAACATTTACTTCGTTGGTTTCTTTAAAAAGCAGTTTCATTATAATTCACATTTCTTATAGATAAATTTTTAACCGAAGTTTTTGCAGTCCATAGTTGGAAACTGTTCCAGTTGTTTCTTTTTTCCTTTAATTTGTTGGTGTTGCATTTAACGCTAAGATTTGTATTCATGTCACGAAATGGTAAAAAGTATTCTCTTAATGAATTAAATTTTTCATTAGTTTAAATTGTTACGATGCAATTTGGGCATAATAAAATCGTTTGCATATTAATTAGTAACATTTTCTTTTTCGTTTATTCTTAAGAATTCAACAAACTTTAACACTTCAAAAATATTGTTTTTAGTGGAAATTATATTTTGAACATAAATAAGTTTTGAGTGGTACTAAGATAGTTTTATATTTACAAAATTGGCACAAGAAGTTGATATTCTTTAATTTGAAATATCTTATGTTTAGATTCATATTTGAGTTTTGAATGTAAATATTTACTATATTCATATATTTTTAATAAATTGTTATTACGACTAATATTCGATACGATTTGTTAATTATTACCTGGCTTAAGTTAACACATAAAACTTAAAAATTAATTATATATTAATTTTTATAATTTTTTTATAATTTTTATAATTTTTTTATAATTTTTATAATTTTTTTTATAATTTTTATAATTTTGTTTTACGTTCCATTATTAAGCCATGAGCACTAATTAATTATTATTATGATTTTTATTTTATTTTTAAATTTGTTACTATTATGGCTTTTATTATTATAATTATTATTATTATATAATGGATATTACTGTTATGATTACTATTATTATTAATTTTATACGAATTTTCCACTGTCAGTCGACTGGCATTCTCACTTTCCGGGTCTTCCACCAAAGAAATACGCTCTGTGGGCTATAATTCATGTTTTCTGGCCTTATTCTAAGGTCCCACTGCTTAGGTCCTAGGACGTTTTTATTAGTACAAGTTTCTGCATTTCTGTAGACACATATTCTTTAAGATTGAGATCTACAAATGTTTTTAATAGTGTTGTTAGTACGGTTCCGGTTGAACTGATTATTACTGAAGATATTGTGCTAGTTGCTGATATTTACTATTCTTATTTGGTGTAGCGCAATGGTTTCTGATATTTGGGTGCATCTTCTATTATATTCGTTTGTAATATGCAGACTTAAAAGATTTATAGAAATCCGTTGTCATGTTTTTTATCTGTCTTTGACACATTATTTTTACTAGAATAGTGAATTTGTTTTCAAGCGATCGATTAAAAATCAACTGGTTTCAAATCTACCGGTTTTTAATCAATCGGTTGTGAATAAACCATTTTAGATCCGAAATCGCTGATTTTTTAATTTGATTGGTCCCACCTGTGAACCAAAGTACGTATGTGGGTAAACACAGCAGCTTGTCTTATATAAAAAAGACCAACTCTGTGATACCACAGTTTATACAAAAACATATGCATATATAAATATATAATAATAAATTTAAAGTCACGCTAACTTTTCCAAGGGACCCAGAAACGGCTCAAATATTTGGTCAGGAAACGTATTCTTCACTTTAATGAAGTAACCTATGTCTTTAATGACTATGCTAGTGTTTTGGCAAGTGCCGGGTAGTGACAGAGCAGATGGGTAATACTTTTCTCTTACTCTTTTGATCCGCAGCTCTAACAGCAATCTGAAAAGGGAAGCACCCCAATGTGGCAGTTTGCCTCCCAATGGGACAGTGTCCTCTCAATGTAGTGATTGTGTCGCACAACGAGTCATACGTTTAGTTATTGCATTATTCTAGGTTCTTCATATTAAAATATGTTGTATATATATAGCCAAATTAACTGAAGTTAAAGTGATTTCTACATTATAAACCAAAATAGTTCTACAAATTCTGCTTGGTACTGCTGATGCAAAAGCTAGAAAAAATAGTCCTTGAACCGAATCAATGGTTTACAATATCAAACCGACCCGTTTTAAAAATTTTTACTCTTTACAGTGCAGATTTTTTCACTAAACTTGCATATATTTAACATATATGTGTATATTTTTGTTAATTTTCAATCGACTTAGCCTTCTATTGTCATATTTTGGTTGATATTATAAGTAGAATGTTAGAAATTATGTTAATTATGTATTATTTATCAACTTATAAAGTTTATATTAAATAAAGTTTTTCATAATAAATTTGTATTTTAACGGGCTAATTATTATTAAAAATATTTGCTCATTAAAACCATTAAGTAACCAATAACAAAGTTTTGTGTAAATTGCAACCATAATAATAATTTTAACTCAAACAATTTTGACTCCCACTTGTCATGGCAATTAGTTAACTAAATGCAAATGAATTGCAAGTGCAGAATAGAAACGTCAACAAAAGTTAAAGCTAAAATTGAAAGATGTTAATTAACCACATCACAATGTAAAGTATTGAAACGGAATGCACCAGTAGCGTACAACCGCAATTTACAAAATCATTGGTTAGATATGATCGTGTTTCCATTAGCACTTTTGCAAATAAACAAATGAATTTTCCGTGGACGTGGACGTGAATAACAAGAATTGTTGAACGTACGTAGTCCTCAAAGTACGGCTGCACCATCAGTCGTGGCCGCTACGTCGTCTGATGACAGCCAAGTTCTTTGCGGTCGGTTTATTTATTTTTGCACAGTGGTTTGTGGTTCTCTTTGTGGTTGTTGCCTTTCCTGCTAAATCAATATTGAAATTGTACACTCAAGTTTATTTCCAATTTATTTTGTTTTTTTTTAGTGTTAGTTTTTTTTATATGTTTTTCTGAAGTATTTTCAATTCTTGGTCGAATCTTCACAAATATATACTACACAGTTTGTTTACAGGCAACATCGCTGCATTATTGAAGATACTCCTTGGTATCGGACATTTTTTGCATTTAAATGACAATATTGCATCATCATGAGTTACATCATCACTTCCTTTGCATTTGTGCACTATTTGAATAACGGCAGTTGCAATTGTGATGCTGGAGCAAAGCAACTTCAACTTCAGCTTCAGATGCAGATGCAGATACATCTACAGCTATCGCTTTTGCTGTATGTTTGTATGCATGAGCACTGGTTTGTGTAGTGATTCTTCAGGAAAACTTCATCCATTACTTGATTACATTAGCTGCCGTGAGGATTTCCACATTTCTCAATTGAGTTATATTTCATTTGCTGAAGTTTTATTTATAAAAATTCTTCGCTCCTTTTCGGTTAAGATTTTTTTCATTTTTATTCTTCCAGTTTTACTGTTTGGGTTTTACGATTTTACCTCGTACAGAATCAGTTAATATTATGCCAAGTGCCGGCAGTTGCCTTTTGATTTCTTGTACTTTGAAGTTTTTATTTAATTTTTTTTTTTGTTTTGTCTCTAAAGTTGTTTTAGTAAAAGTTTGTTTTTAAATTTTTTGCAACTTGTTTCTATTTTATTATTATTATTTTTTAACCTTTTTAAGCGTAGGTTTTTATATTGGCAAACGCAAGTCATGAACAAGTTTTATGTACGATGAAGTCATAAATTTAGATTTCGACGAATTATGACAGATTCGATGTTATAATATTTTCCAATATAAAACTAAATTGGATCGTAATCGTAAACCTATTGAAATAAACCAGTATGTTACTTAACTTGATTAAAACTATTTATTACAAAACGTATGTAATAAAATATATTAAATACTTAACGCTGAATTAGAATTTAATCTGACCCGCATAAATTTTTGACCTAAATAATTATAATAAATTTTACAGTAATCTCTCAGCTTTACGTAAGCTAATTACACTTTTGTTTTTATATACTTTATGTAATACCTCAAAATCTTTATAGGTCATTTAAGAAGTATCTCATTTATGTAAGCGGTTACCTACATTATTACTTGTTTTTTTTTTTTTGTATTTCCACTGTTGACCTTCAAATGAAGCTCTTGGCGTAATTTTTTTTACTAAACGTGCTCACTTAAGCCTAAAAAATGTTGGAAATCTACTGAAAAGTACCAAGTCATCAATCAAGTAGAATCTACTGTTTTTTGTTGTATCTCAAAAAGTCGTTGTACTTGTGTTGCTACTTTTTTTCTTGCTTTTGCAAAGATAAATGAGAAATATTATTTCAAGAAACTAGAAACAGTAACACAGATACATTTTTGTGATAATTAAGTGTGTGAATCATCGGTTGAAATAGTTTTGGAGTTCTTCTTTCGACTTGAATTTTATTAAACTGAAATTATTTTTTTAAAGGTTCCTGTTTCTTTTTTTAAGTTTTAATCACCGACGAATTTAATACACTGAGT
>NC_051846.1:25919511-25929975 GCF_002237135.1 Teleopsis dalmanni
TATTTTTGTAAAGCTGAGCACTGACTGCGTGCATACGTTAATACAAGATGTGTAATAAGTATTTAATTTATTTGAAATTATGTGTCATTGCTGTATAAAAATTTTTACAATAAGTAGAGTATTATTTGAGCACATTCGAATTAATGATGACTTAGCTCACTTTAGTAAATGATATTGTTATTGTATTTTATGACTATTTTGTGCCTTTCTATATAAAAATAGATAGCTTCTTTTGCTGGACTTTAAAATTGTTTGTTAAGGTGTTAAGAATTTTTTTTCTTTTATTGGAAAGAAAAAGAATAGCTATTAAAATTAACTGTTCTTAGGAATGTTACATATTCATTTAAAAATCAGAAGACAGTTTTCATTTATAAATATTTAACTGTTAATCTGTTAAATCTGTTATTAAAATTAACAGTTTTTATGAGTTTGAAATTTAAATTACTATCAGGCGTAGTTCGTATTTATACTCCCCTTTGTTGTAAGAAATACATAAATTTTTTTTAGAGAGGATCGCATGCAATTAGTTAGAGCGTGATCTGTGTGTTGAATTTTCTTTTAAGTATTAACTTTTCCAATTTGGAATCCAATACAACCATTTTCAGCACAGCTGCGTCATTTTTTATACTTTTATAAAATTTTCTACTGAAAAACCAATAATGAAAGCTATAAAGCGTTTCTGAAATAAATTTAATGTGCATCATCAAAACGAAAAAAAAGTGCTTAAAGTGCTTTAGTAGCGTTAACGTAATGAAATAAAAACGTAAACATTTTGACAGTTACACATCAGCGTATGATGTGCGTTTTATAACCATTTTAGATACATATTCTCTTTATGTAAATAAGTATGTAGAACACAATCAAAATACAATCAAAATCTCGCATTTATCGCCGGTGTTTATTTTACATACTGTGTTTCAACTGTTATTAATACAAACAATATATACAATATAATATTTATAAACATATTCATGTATATTTGTTTATGGAATATCGTGCAAAATTGCAGTTTAAAATTTGATTGCTCGATTGTGTGTCGTTCAAAAAAAAATATATAAATAATGTTGTTTTAATTGGATTTGCAATATTTAATAACTTTTTTAAAATCAACACCCTCATTTCCTATTGTTTATTAAGCAAATTTTCCGTATTTAATTATTAATGTAATGATTTATTATGCAAAAAAAGTTTTTTTCTTTGGTTTTTTTAACTGAAACTTAATGCATGATATATTAAAGGTAGAACATATATAAGAAGCTTGAATTTTCTATAAAAAAAAATTCTGTTATTTCTTTGATAAAATATAATACTATAATAATACTATAATACTATAATATATAATATAATACATATAATATAATATAATATAATACATATAATATATAATATAATATATATAATATATAATATAATACTATAATAATAATTTTAGCAAAATATAATTAAAATTTTAATTAATACCAATTAAGACCATAGTGTAAAAAAAAAAATCAAAAAAAATTTGGAGAAAATTATCTAAATATACTTAATAATAGTTTTAAATAATATTCATTACATTTGAAATACTTTGAAAACAGAAGTGAAAAAATAGAAAACTTGTTTTGAAATGCATTTTTACTGACACATACCGATGACACATTCGTCACTGATTTATTTTACAATGATTTTTCGAGTAAATAAGTTTCTAATTCTTTTAACTACTCTTAATAAAGCTTTTAATTCAATTTCTGAGCAAATATTAAATACTAATAACCTATAGGTTGGAATTTAAAGCCTACCGCATATAATATTCAACTTCTTAGACACTAATGCGGAATCGGCTAGCATATAGGTAAGCAACCATAAGCGGAAGAATATCGAATCTTCTTTAATTAATTATAAAATCGTGTTAAGTCCTCAATTCGTTAACAATCAGTTGAATGCATTAACGTATATACATTATATATATTTTCTTGATTTCTATGTTGGAGAGATGGAAGAAGTTGTAGAATGTACCACTCATATGCTTAAGCCTGGGTTTATATAAGCTTAAACAGTGATATAACAGTGGTCCGATGACTCTTTCTCGAATGAAATGTAAGAGTGTGATGAGTTCTTTCATGCGTTAAAATCCAGTGCAAGCTTAGTGTGCTGTTGGTTGGTTACAGTTTCAGGCCATTAGATTTCCATGTACCTCAATTAGCGATTTTTCGCTGTTTTGCTACCACATTCCTTACAAAAACCCTAGTATAGAAGAGTAGAGAATAAATCCATCCCGCTGAACTTAGGTAATTTAATAGGTGTTTCGTCTTCACCGATGAACAGTCTGATAAACTGTCAAAGAAGTATCTTCCTAAGAACCTATATCTTCTGAACGCCAAAGCCGGGCATTCGTAACAAAAATTTATTATGGTTTCTTTCTCCTGTGGGTTTTCACAACTTCTGCAGTAAGGATTATTATAATTGCGCAGTTTCTCTGCGTGAGTTCCTACACACCAATGACCAGTAAGAACTGCAGTAAGCCTTGCAGTGTTCACGCGGTCTCTTTTGATGAGTTTCGAGGATCTATTTTTATTATAGGTGAGCCATGTTAACCTGGAAGTCGCGCATGACCCAATGTGCTGTTAGAACTAATATATTTTATACGTTTTATCATGTTCTCATCTCAAAAAATTTGAAAAATCACTCATTTACCAGTAGAGCTTGAAGGATATTAATAAGTGGTACTCTATTTAAACTTTATAGACTATATAATTAAACCAAAAATTTAATATTTCTAAATTTTCAATGAAATTTTTGGGCATTGGAAAGTTAATATCTAATGAATATAGTGCTGTTGCTCACTGTGATGTTGCGATATAAAGCATTTTATATAGTTGTCAATTTTGGATTAAATCGTATATAAATGCATTTTATTGATGATATATTTGTGATTCAATTAATAATTTTGTATATAATTTTGTTATTTAGTGGCAGAAGAAGTAAAACTGAATTTATATATTTCAAAATATATTTATGTATATGTTTATATAAAATATATTTATTGTAGTTAGTTCAAAGAATTTATTTATATGACATAATTTAACAAGAATTTATTGTTAGAATCAGTATCGTCTGAACCTGAAATTTATTTTTTAACATTAAATTTACTTTCTTCATTTAATTGTATTTAAATTAGTTTATAAAATATTGGAGTTCCAAATTAAATTCAGTTTGTTCAAAAAATGAGAACCTGGGGTGATGATCGTCTGTTAGTTAGACGATCATCATTTTTTTCTTAATATATTAGAAGTTCGATAAATCTATAAAACTTTTTTTCACAATATCTTATTACTAGTATCATTTACTTTATATTTGTTTATTGTATAATAAAAATTTTTATCTTTCTTTACAGGTATGTAACAACTATACAATAACTGTGTTTATTTTTAAACGTACTGTGAGTTTTTAATTACCACTATCATTTACTATATATAATATCATTATAGACATTACTTATATAGGGCATATTAGACAAAATAAAACTAAAAATAAATTCCTTATTTAAAAATTCACAAAAATCCTTGAAAAATGAATCTTTCAAGGATGAAAAATGAAAGTTTTTAATGATAACTAAACAAATACTTGAAACGATCAGGTATTTGATGAAGTGCAATAACGTGAAAAAAAAATATCTCTTATGTTTGAAAGTAACTGAGAACTTCAAACTATGGCACTCAATTTTTAAGAGAATTTCGAGGTATTATGTTAAATTCAAGTTCCGTTATAAAACGGCTTTCCTGAGTATGCAATTAAATCGACAACAAATTTTTTGACTTTTGATAACTGCAAGATAAATTTATTTTGTTTTATTTTTGTAAAGAAGTGTAGTTGTAGTTCAGTTAATCAGTAATCAAATTGGTTTATAGTAAAATCACATAAAATTAGTAGTCGCTCTATACTGCGTCTCATATTAAAGAGATTTGTATAATTGTTAAAGTTTTACCAAACTGTACTTGTAAATATTTAATATCCCATTCCTTTCTGAAGAATCAAATCGCTTGTATTACTTATGCCAAGACTTAACAAATCTGGCTTAAGATAAAGCCTATCTATAAATATAGCTAATAATTTTAGGAAAAAATTACATTTATATATTCTCAACTATAATTGATCGAATAGGCAGGGTAGGATTAAGGGATTTAGGGAATAGTATGTCGATTAAACCGACAACTTTTGCAGCTTATCTTGAGATGTCAAAAAAATTATAAATTATATATTAAATTATAGCTAGTTATGAGGCGGATCACATTTCTTGAAGAAATTAACTTCTCGGATCCCGAAGACTTTTGATATTAAAATCAAAAGTCTTATAAAAAACTTAAAGAAAATAATTTTCTTAACGTTATGTATATAACTCTTGAATAGAAAATGTATACATCTCGGCCATATTTCTTAAAAAAAAAAAACTTGTTTCAGGACTCGTGGAACTATCAAATATAAAAATTGGAAGTTTTATAACATTTTCAATAAAAATAAATTGGTTACCGTAATGCGTATAACTCTTGAATTAGATATGTACGTATTACAGTAATCTTAATTATAAATCATTATAAATAAATCATTAGAAATAGGTAACTCTTATTAGAAAAACATCAACAAATTGTAACGGATTCACTTATTATTATTTGTATATAAACTTCTAAGATTCTTCATTTGGAATACGTACTGATATTCTTCAGTTAAATTAAATTTGAAGAAAATCTTTTTACCAATTATGTATGTGTACCATTTAATAATTTACAATATTTACTTTTATATTATTGCATAAAGCTATAATAATTCATCAACATAAAACTTGAGACTGGGAATTGTTAAATATAATATATAAAATTTTTTAATACTTCTACAACAAGAAATTTAAAATAAATTTTACGGTATGCACTCTCTCAACCAAAAGCCATTCACATACAAAAATACTAGTACTGTAACTTGAGCAAGTTGATACATATTTATACGTATCTACAAGATTGCCTAGGTTATGTCTGCTCAGCTTTATGTTTACGTAACATAATCATTTTGTTGTGACTTTTATGTATAAAATGAATAAAAACACATAACGAAAACAGTTTCTTGTGCAGACATTTTTGATATACACCACCTCCACCTCCGCCTCCGACTCAACCTGGCTAACGCAGGTTGCTTTTCTATGATGTTACTATACGTATACGTATATGTCTGTATAGATTTGCACCTGTTATAGGTCACATAAGGTTTACTACCTTTTGTTGTTAAGGATTGACTTTTAATGACTTTTTAAAGTTTTTTTTTTTTTGTATTTTTAAATGTGCACAACTTTGGCCAAATAACAATCCTGTGTTCCTAACGTTCATAAACAATATTGCTCATACGCAGCGTGAAACTTGTTAATTAAAAATGTTTGGATATTTTTAATTTTTATATTTTGGCATAAAAATAAACTCAATTCATTCATTAATTTTAATTTTTAACATTAAAATCTTACCTGCTGTTACGCTGTAGTTGAATTTTTAAATATTCTATTATTCTACAAAAATATCTTGAAATTATCTTAGCACGTTTTTTTTACTTAGATATTTTTAAACATTTTTATTATAGTTAAGTGCTACAGTTTTTTTTTTTGGCATAGCCTTGAGCGAAGTTAATTTTTTCATTTTCATTTATTATTTCTCTCAGTTTTTGTTTGGTCATAATTTATATTAAATTTTGCAATAAATATAGTTAATGTACAAATCATGTTTCTTTTATTACTCAATCTTATTTTGAACTTAAACTTTTCAGTTTTTTATGTTTCAGCTATAAAATTTTGTAATATATTTTAAAAATTCATTAACTGAAGTGAACTCGTACGATGTACAATTTTTCTTGATTAATTTTTAATTTTTTATGGCTCTGCTTACGTGTATTTTCTGAATGATTGCTAAATTTTCTGTTTATTTCGCTTAAATTCTTGCCACTTAGTTAAGTCTTCATTTATACATTTTGTATGAAATCTAATGATTGTTGACCATGAAACTGCACATGAATAAAAAATTAGATACATTTTTTTTTTTTGAAAAGCCTTTATACAAAAATATTACTCTTGCACCCAACAGTCAAGGTGAACTTGTGTGTCAGCAAGTTGGCTTACCTTACCCACTGCACTTTGACTGCTTTTCGTCGTACTGTGACAGATACTTTTGCTACTGCGATTAGTACTCTTCTATAGTACGTTTGTATTTAACCATTTGGGCTTGACTTATTCATTCTTCGCAACCAAATGTTTTGACGTGCGCTTAGTAATGAAAAGTGTTTTAGCCTCTTTTTTCTTCTTCTTCTTTCAGTTAAATGAAGGCGTGTAAATTAGTGTCATACACAATTTTTGCTACTATTTTTCTTTCATTTTACTGCTTTTAATACTACTACATTTACTGTTACTTTTTTCTCTATTAATTAATGCATACAGGTGTGGTCTTGGCAGTACATGAAGAGTTTACATTAAATTAAATGTTTATTTTTTTATAAAAATTTACATATGTTTTTTTTAAGAACTATGTTAAGAGTGTATAAATAATTTAAAGATCTGCATTAAAAAAAAAATAACTTTTACTACTTTTTAAAACCTCTGTAAAGAAAATAATAAGAATGTTATTTATTATATTGGTTGTGGTTTACGCTTTGGTCCTAATATAACACAGCAAGGGAATTTATTACTGAACACTAACAAGATTTGGTTAGAAGGTGGTTTGGGTGTATAAATTAAGTATAATAATTTTTTTTTGGCAGAGCAGTACATGTGTTTCAAAGAAATTTGAATAGGACAAATTTGCCTCTGATAGTTAACCCAATTTTTGCTTGTGTGCCACAAGGAACTCAATTGGGGTCTAAACTCTATTTAATATACACTAGAGGCACACCAAATTAAAAAAAAATTTCATTACTTCCACATTCGCAGATGTGAGATCCTATTACTCATGTGAGATCCTATTACTTATGTGATGTGAGATCGCAGCTATTATATAAACTGGCTATCCACGGAGTATTGGTCCTAAATCAAAATTCTGCATAATTCTATGTACATAACAAAATGATTCTCTCTTTTACAATAATAAGACCGTGCTGGATGCATGAAACTATGTGGTACTGCTTCTATCTCAATTCTAGTTAGAGTCTAAGGATTGCAATCAAAAATATTAACAATTATCTGTAGAGCTTGGAATGTAAAAAAATATTATTAATCACAAGAAGCTAATAGTCGATATGATCATAGAGGAAACTGAAAATTAGGCAGCAATTCTGGACCACAAGACCACTATAAAAATCTAGCTAGAAAATTCTTACTGGGACACTGTCCAAAGAGAAGAAAAAAAACGAACTTTCAGTTCATAAATTTAATTATGAACTTTTTGACCTATTTTTGACACAGGCTTAGTTTGCTTATTAGTTACTCATTTCTTTTAAGTGTACCTTCCTCAAAGGCTTGGTAGCTTTAGTATATTTAGAATTGCTTAACTTAGTCTTAAACCGCTCTCTCAATACCGATAGTTATTAATACAATTTCCAATGCTGTAATAAAGAACAGTAGTATGTGGTTAGTATCTGTTTTGCACTAGTGGTGGACACTAGTGGTGGTTGAATTGTCATTACAAAGACCAACCAAATCTTCGTTTAATTGACAAATGGTCATGTGGCCACTGCTTTCCGTGGTTACTATACTTCCACATTATTGCTATTTGTAAAAAATTGATTATAATATTTGGTATTCTTCCGTCTGCGTTTGATATACATAGTACTGATTTTATGATATACCTGGGCACATTTCTTTTAGGTCAATGTTATGTGTGCTAGCTTAGTAGCCTGGGGTTTTAATATAAACATAAGCCATCGGCATATTTAAGATTACTTATCTATGAATGCTTGTAATTTTGAACACAATATTCAATGCTGTAATAAAGAATAATGCTGAAGTGTCGAATAATGCTAAATGAAAGAGCTCTTCAAATGAATCCATGCTTTAAATCTTTTCTAAATCAACTAATATAAGATTAAGTTTAGTCGAATCAATACTCTTATCGTGATAATATAATCAACACATGTCTGTTCTGGTTAGAAGTTTTATAATAATAAAATAAGCCAAATTCGCAATTTAATTAATTATTATTTATAATATAATTTAATCATTTTATACTCAATTAATTGGCACTAAAAATTATCTACAATATAATAAATACTAAACAATCTCAAATATACTTTTGTTTTGTTTATTTATAGTTTTGTTTAAAAATATGCATAGATCTTAATAAACAGGTACAGAAACTAGTCAGACGTGCAATAAATTATTTTCTATTTAATCTATTTAACCGTAATAAAACAGAAAGTATCTGTTTATTACACCATTCAAAACTGCCAAACCAAAAAACTGCTGAATACAAATGTGAGTCAGTGGCCCAACAGATAAACATGAATGACAGCCTTGTGAAAACACATGAAATGAAAAATCACTGAGCAGACACGTGCTGAAAAACAGACAAAGGAAAATTCACGTCAAATTGACGGTACAACGCGTTTTCAACTCTGAGAAAATTAATCGATAAGCATTTTTTGGTAGTCTCTATTTTTATCTGGAACCATTACCAACACATTTGTCTCGTACTATAATTAGTTATGTTGATACTATGATATGATAAAGTAGCTCACAAAACAGTTAATATGATTTCAACTAATTAAAAGTATCAAGTACAGCAGTACAAGTACGTTGGCATGATGACTTGTTTATAATGTTTGTTTATCTGAAAGATAAGGGATGGATGAAATTTTATATATTCGTACTAATCAAAGTTTAAACTAAATACTTACTATTTGCGCAATATTAATATATTATTAGTTAAAAACTAATTGGAATTTAATAGTATATTATTATACATAGTTAATAGTGCAAGTCGTTGAACCTCAAAGGTATAATTTGGATTTAACATTAAAAACCTGCTATAAATATATGTAGAATTATATACTACGTTGACAAATGGTCATTTTTATTTAATATTATTATAAATAATTAGTATTATTAATAACAATATTGTTTGATTAAGTACCAAAATAAAACTTTTAAGATGAAATAAATATTCTTCATAAGGCTTAGTTCTAAAACTATTTATGTGGTGCAATATCTCCGAGAATTTATAAAAATAATCTAACTATATACTGAACATAAATTTAATTGTTACAAGGGAACAAGCATATAGCTTGTCATATAAGTATGTATATAAATATAATAAACAAAATAATATATAAAATAATAAATAAAACAAATACTTCAAATTAAAGCCTTTAAGATCGATAGTGTTTATACAACTTTACAACTTCTATAACGAACTCCAATATACATATAGTAACGAACACTGAAGACACTGCAATTTTGTCAATTGTACATATCTGAAGTTTTCTATTACTTAGACGTTTTCATATTAAATAGCTTTTTTTATTCAAATAAGAAATATTTTTTAAAAAACAATTTATTTGCGGTGATATTATGATGGAATATTGGATAAATAAAAATAAATATGAAATTCTACAAGTACATTCAGCAAATGAATGCCAAAAAAGTTAAATCATAAAAAATGAATTGGGATTATACAGATTTGACGATACTATGTTAAGTTTATAACAGCTGCAAAACAAAGAAATATATTTCTGTAAGTGAGAAATCAAAGGCAACAGAAAGCAAATGGATCCAGATATAATTCATCTGGTTTAAACGTCTTCATTTTCTGCTGAGTTTTGGTATCTAGTGTTAAAAAGATAATATTTAAGAAAATGACATAAGATTTCTAAGTTTTATAATGAAGGTGACTTAATAACTTATTTAAAAGAAAACTTTTTCATTTAATATACAATAATTATATAAATACTGAATAATAATTAAATAAAGAATAATGCTTAAAAATAATTAATAAGGTTTGATCTAGCTTAAGTACAAGTAGAAATCTTCGACAAATTCATAGTCAACCGCTATTGTGTTTTATTAACCTCTTAATAATGAAAAAGAGGATAAGATTTTCAAGACATCATATTTAAATATAAAATGTTACATGCATTTTTAGTTTATTTTTTTTCATATATTTTTATATTTTAACTAATATTTTTATTTCAATTAATTATTTTATTCAAAATTATTTTTTTTTATATTAATTTTTTTTTAATTAATTTTTTTATTTTAATTAATTGTTTTATTTATATTAATTTCTTTATTTCAATTAATTTTTTTATTTCAATTAATTTTTTTATTTTAACTAATTAATTAATACAATTTTTTTAAAATATATTTTTTATATATTTTTTTTTATATATTATTTTTTTTATATATTTTATTACTATTTCAAATATTTTATATATTTTTTTTATATATTTTATTATTATTTCAAATCACTTTTCCTATTTTTATATTTATAAGTAATACTGAATGTTCTTTTACATATTGTATTTATATAA
>NC_051846.1:25930075-25953388 GCF_002237135.1 Teleopsis dalmanni
TTGTACATCTTTTTCTGGTTCAGTTACATTAACAATAGATTTTTATGAAAAGTATTTTGCATTATCAATAATGCAATGAGAACATTTAAAAACACTTGCAAGAATACAAATTGCATGAAACTCTTTTCTTATACATTTAAACGCTACTTTTGCATTAAGTTTAGTATAAATAACTATTCACAAAAAAACAAAAAAAAATTAAAAATAAGAAATTCAATGTACTGCTTCTATATTATTCTAGCAGTAACTACACGTACTTTTACGTGATAATCTAAATTTCATGAGCAGCGCTTACATGTTGTCGTACAGTTCTTTAACTCAAATGGGAAAACTAAGGAAAAGTTTATGATTTTTCACATGCTTGTGGCTAGAAAAAACTTAGAAGAAACTAATGGCATGTTAAAGTTTGCAGTACGGAGGAAAACGGAGAACAATTGAAAACGCAAAGATAATTTACTAGCTACAGAATTTTGGAAAAATAGAGAACCGCAAATGGCAGCAATAAATTATTTGCATTTTTAATGATTCAAAGCTTAAATAACAGGAATTGCAAAAAAATATACTTGAGCAGATATTCACAATCTATAAATACTAGTAGAAATTAAAATTTAAAGAAGATATATTGACTTAAATATATTGAAGTTGAATGCTCCTTTTAGTAGTAGTAAATTTCAAATCGAAGACTATACCAATATCGTAGAGCTTGAATAGTTTTGATTGATTCACATATTAAAACCAAACAGAATATAGCAAATTTTATGACTACATATAAATACACATGAGTCAGCGCTCTTGGATTCTTTTTTTCGAAATTTTTTATTTCACATTAAATGCACAATTTCCACTGACATTTATGTAGCGTATGTGTGTATATATGCGGGTGCAGCCCGCACGTATCATGGGCAATTTTGCCGTCACCAGAAACAAAAAATTACAAAGTCAGTACTTCGCACTTTAAAATGATTTTTTTGAGAGTGTTTGTTTGTTTTTTGTTTGTTTTCTGTAAACACTCCACTTCAGTAGCTGTACCCCGTCTAACCGTTGAGAGTATAAACTAACATTGACTTACGCCTTATCAATCATTGGACGTTTTCAAAGGAGAATTCAGTTTAAAATTGCCTTATTTGCAATAGCACTTTGAAAGTCTTAGAGATTTGTTTACATTTAACAAGTTTTGTTGCACATATATGCTTTGATTCATGCACTTTTATAATACATCAAAGCACAGCACAAATAGTGTACGAGTATGTGGGTGCTGTCATACATCAATTGAATGTATCTCAAAATCAGTTATGAGTCATTCAACATTTGATACAAGCCATTACCTCATAGAAAACAAGTTTTTAACTTACGAGTATTACAGTTATGCAATAAATAAAAATAAAAAATTAATCTTACAAATAATACATCCGAAATATATATTTTTGGGTAGCATAAAACAAAATTTTATTTCTAATTCTTAATATTTATGTTCAAAAAATGTATTTTGACAAATAGTTTTCTAATAATAGAAAAGAATTTTGTGACATATCAGTATTTCAGGATAATACACTTTATAATCTTGCTATTAGTCTTCCTAAGAGACAATATAATCGCCTCAATAACTGATTCCAATTGCAATATTAAACTCCAACTTGTCAACAATATCAAGTGTCCAAGTACTTTAGTACCAAAACACAAGTACATACGTCATATTAGACATCCTTATTATCACATTGCCGGCAACTTGTCAAATGCTAAAATCACCTTTGTAGTATAACTAGTTTAATGACAAATTTGACTTCTATGCCATATATAACTTAACCGAATTCGATTCTCTTAGGCGTAACCTTTTCGGTCAGCAAATTTTGCTTATATAGAAAAATTATATCTGTTAAAGTACATCACTATATTAAGTAAATAATTAGTTACAGTATTAAGAGTAATGCAATTCCAATTATCAGGTTCACACTAACGATAAAAATACTTGCCTCACTTAGCTCACTTAGTTATAGTACATCACTTAGCTCTATACGACCCATCTCAAAGTTTTAATGCTTCTTACAATTTGATATTAGCTATGGGTTACAAGCATTTTTAAAACTCCTAACTCAACTTCAATGATGTGTTAACAGCTCTTTCAGTTCCCACATCACTTTATACGATATTCGTGACCCCTATCAAACCTTTTTTAAAACTCTTATCTTCTATTATCCCAATCTACCATCACATTTTGATATTCACAGTTGAAATACTAGACAATTCATTATACAACTTCGATGAAGTGTAAATAGTTCTTTCTATCACATAACTTTATAAGTGGGGTCTTCGTGATACTTATTACACTCGCAATTCTCTCAACAAGAAAATTTATTTAAACACTCTTACCTACTATCATCACAATTAACTTCAAGCAGCTTTAGTTTCGACACCTTTAGATTTCTAATAGTTTAATTTATTTTTCGACTTCAACTTTAAATACTGGAATAGAGTTTTTACCACTCCAATCCAATTTTACCAGTCCAATTGCTGGACTCTTCATTTTACATTCCTAACAAGTGGTTTTAGTGATTGAAAGTCACAAACAATAGATTTCAATTCTATCTAACTAACGGCGGTAGAAAAAGTTAAAATGATTGCCTTTGGTTAATTGTACTATTTCATATCTTTAAGCATTTTTTTTACGATTATATAGTTCCATTAATTTTAACGAATTTTCGATTATTTATTTTCGTAATTATAAAGATATGTCTATCAGATTGAACCATCAGATTTTTACTTTGTACACACAATGCAGTCATTGTTACTGCATTTTTATAGTAAAAATTTTAATAGAGAAATAAAAATATTATTGTAGAGGAAAAGGAAAATAGATATATTAAAAATTTGATTAATATATAACAATTAAAATTTTATATATTATAGTTTTTATTACTAACAGTATGTGTGAATAAATTTAATACATATAATAAAATTTAATTAAGTTGTAATTAAGTTGTAAAATATTCTTCATATACATATTTTCTTTAATTAAATTTAAGTTCTAAAAGTATGTGTGAATAAATCTTACAGGGTCGTTAATTTACAGTGCAGGAAATATCGTCAAATGTCAATGCACTTTAGAGTAAATTTGATTGATAATAACTGTGATGGCCACAAAATTAATCGAAAATGTAAGCAAGAAATTATTCAATAAAAATGTCAGAGAATATCATATATAAACTTAAACAGTTTCACAGCTAACAGCATTTGAACTAAATTTAACGTTGAAGTGAGGAGGGGAGGGTTACTTTTTAAAAGATTATTTCATTATTTATTTAAGAATTATTTAAGAAAGCATTTTCGATACCTGAATTATTTATTTTAGTAAATCATAATTTATTTAATTAATTTTTAAAGGTTTTGTAAATAAGAAGATATGATTGAGCACCCTTAACGAATTCAAAATCTTTCTACCTTTTCTTGAATGTTTTCTGCTATGGTTTGTCAACACATTTAAATTATTTTACTTAAATGTATAATTAAACATAATCTTTACTTTAATGTTTGTTTTTTGAAGGATATTCAAAACAATTGTTACATATTATGAATAATCTAGTTAGTCTAGTTCGTTTAATGATCACTGGATCACTGGAGACCCTAATTGATATTTTTGTTTGGTTTAACAGAACAACTAAATTATGGACTACTAAATTAGTTGCGAAGCATCTACTATTAAAAATAATAATAGATTAAATAAATTTAAATAATTTTTTAACTATAATAGGAATAGATGCTTTTTATAGGGAACTCTAAAAAGGTTTAAAAGAATTATACATTTATCCATAAATTAAACAAATAAATCAAATTTATAACGACCATAGAGAAGAGTATATATTGCCTTCTATATACATATATACTATATATAAACTAAAAATATTTATATAACTCTTCCGATTTTTCTACTGTATTTTAAAGTACTGATATCACATAATGAAAATTAAGATTATAGAAATGATTAAATTTAATAAATTCTTTTTCACTTACTTAATCTTCCAAAACTGTGCGATAGTCTCTTTTTGAGCTTCTGCAGCGCGCCACCTTTTTTTTCGCGCATCGTCACGCCTATAAAAAAAAATTAAGAAAAATATTATCAGCACTATTATACAATATTTATGTAAATTATATATATAGTAGAAAAATAATTTTACCATGAAATCAAATAAATATTCTTAAGTGACTAAGTATGACGCTATAATGCAATAAAATAACACACCTAAACACAGCGTTTAATAGCGTGTTTTATGGTCTGTTAGCATGGAGGTAAATGTGCGGATATGCCCAATAGAGCTTGTCTATGTTGCAGGCACACTCTCCACGTTTCAACATGCAACAATCAATCAATCAAATAAATTAAACTTTTATATATAAAAATTAATTTATTTTTTATGTATCCAATTATGCGATTACATATAGCATATACATATACATATAGCATATACATAAAGGACAGTTAAAATTATAATATGGGTTCATGAAGTTAAATATTTTTGTGGCATGCTGAGTAAAATCATAAAAATAAATATGAATGTCTCAAACTCTTCTAAGACACTTAATGAACCATAAAATATAAATTGCATTATTTGGTTTGATAAAATAAACCAATTTTTATTAAGTTGTTTTTTTTTCTCCCATTCTTCTATATACTTATTTTATTAACTAACAACAATTTTATTAAGTAATAAAAGGCAGCCAATCAAGGCGGCATAAGTAACTATTGTGAATTATGTGACGTACGATAACAAATTATTATGTTATTGTGTAAATTATTGAAGCATGAAATATGCACGAAAGATACACAAAACTCAGTAACAGAGAGGAAAAAAAACTGAACATAAAAAAAAGAAAGTCCATAAAAATTATATTAAGAAAACGACTGATGACAAGATACGAGAAGAGCTATGAGATAGTATTTACTAGTCTTTTAGTTATTATTAAATATTGCAGACTACCAAATATGTGAATAATTTGATTTCATAAATAAAACAAGTTGAAATTATCATAAATTTAAGGCGGTAATTCGATGCAAATTAGTTGGCACATAATAACGTTAAAAATTTAATATTTACCAAGCGAATTGATTGCCTACAAATATGACTCGACTGAGACGTTTAAACTCAAGTTACCTGCTTCGGATTTGTTACAGAGTCTACGAGCATAGCACACAAACTGATAGATACATTACAAAATTTTATATTTGCATATAGATTACACTAAATTTGCAATGATTGCATCTATGCACGTAATGAGTGTATTAAAAAGCGTCTCGGTTATGTGGTTATTCATATTTGTAGATAATTAGTTTTTATATTTATTTGGTAAGGAGTTGCTTACTTAAATTTGCTCACCTCAAATTGTGATATTTTAATATTTATGTCTAAATAGTTTCACAGAGATTGTGTTTACTAATAAAACAAATTAACAACTAACTAATCAATTAATAAATAACCAATATTAAAAGACATAGATATAACATAACATAAATTATTAGTTTTTGTATCAGTTCACTTATACTTTTAATTAGTTTAATTATATAATTTGTATCTACTACCACTTACAAAAACTAGACAAACACCATTTAGTTTGAATATTACTAAAGTATCAATACTTTCACACTTAGACTTTTTACGATTACTATATCTAAAGAAATATTCGTGAAGGAAATGAATAAAGAACAAATTTGCTAACTAACAAATTTGCTAAGGATGGTGCAGTGACTTCTTTCATAGGACCCATACCTTTTTAGGGAATATACAGTTATTAAACTACATCTATATTTAGAAATATGAATTATAATAAATAGTAATAAATTAATTGTTGAAATAAGTTGTTTTGAGAAGACTTGAAACAATTCTTAAGACAGTTAAAACAAGTTATTTTAATGAACAACAAAATGTCACAGACTTCTTAGTTTTTTTGTAAGTTCGAGGTGTGATTCTCAATGAGTGTCGAGTGAATTAATAAGCACTTTCGCACCGTTTTGTTACCACATCTTCATTACCAACTGCTAGTCGGATTATTTGCGTACACATCACAACATCACGTTTAAATCCAAACTGTTAAGAACCTCTGAAGTTCCTTAATACGATTAATAACGGCGAACTACCCAAGATTTTTTAACAAATTTTTCACTTTTAATAGATCTAAACTTAAATTTATAACTGGTTTTATCAGTTGACATTTTTGCGTTAATTATAACATTTAAATTAAAGGACTAAAGAACATCGACAGCTATAACTGCTGTATAATATAAAGTGACTCGTTCATACATATTAAATGCAGGTATGTTGCGATTACCAGTAAACGATCACAGTATTATCACTTCGCTTTTCTCGAACCAATTAAGATTTGTGATTTAGAACCAAGAGACATTGAAAGGTTTATGAATAGTCCTAAATTTATCGAGGGTAGCGTAATAGACCTCATACCTATATTACAGTTTATGTTCGCTATCGTTTTAAAGAAAATATATTGTAGTTATTTTATGAATCAATTATGGAGTACCTATTGTTTTTTATTATTCGTTTTTTAAATTTATCTTCCTATGTGACCAGCTATAGTCCATGATAGCTTATATTCTTGCTTATATTATATTTTTGTTATATATATAAAGGAGGTTTAAAAAAGTTGATTATAATTAGTCATTTTTATAAAAAAATTCTTATAAATTTAAAGCAATAGTTCACAACTATGTGTATTGTTTGTATTCTCATTAAATAAAGCTCATATATCCTTAAATATATATATATATATATTCATATATATATATATATATATATATATATCAGTATCATGGTTCATATATTCTTCATTGTAAATTCTGCATATTATGCCAAAATTGCTATACCAATTTATCTTAATTCATACTATGAAATTTAACATAAATCTGTGAAAGTTCAAATAAATTTTATACCAATTTTGACATAAAAGTGTAGTGATTTTGTTGAAACTTTTGCAATTTACTGTGAAAATAATTTAAACAAATTTTGACTATTACAAAAACAAAAGCCCTTTCAAACTGATTAAAAAGTCAAAAAGTTTTAAAAAGATGATCCTAAACAAACAAGCAGCAAATTCAATCCATGAAATCCTTAAATGTGCAAAAATATACATTCTCATGAAGGATTCAGAGATGTTTCTTTTTCCTCACATAAGTATTTTCAACAGACTGCTATTATACAGAAACTTTTTCTCTGTCTTCTCTAAGATCAAATATTTACAAATCAAAAATCGAGTTGCCTTTTTTTGGTTTACTCGATAGAGACACATTTACTTTAACTACGTAACTAAATTACTTTGAATACATAAGTACATAAATGTCATTTATGTCAGTTGATGTTTCAAATTCTTCATATATAAATATGTATACACATTTGTAATTGAGTACATATGTATATTTGTACCTATACATAGCTTTGAAAAGTTGTCAAAATGTATCTATTAAGTGGCATACAATTTTTAAAAATGTGCTTCATTTTCTTGGATGACTGCCAGCAGTGTCAGCGAAAAAGAAATTCACGGAAATTCTGCTCCTCATATGATGTGATACGGCTGGTAAGAGTAGACGACAGAATATAAGAGATATAATGTATATAAGAATATGAGTATGTGAAAAAATTAAGTATTTCCATAAAATCATACTAACTGAAAACTGAAAACTGAAAATGGCTTATTAAATTGTCATTTTGTGGATTTCTTGTGTGGTTCTTCAAATGAAAATTGTGTACTAAATACTTTGCTAATATTAGCCATTTACAATAATTGCACATACAAATTTATCTCATGTATTTAGTTAATTGTTGAGATACATATACATCTGTTATAATTCCAAATACTTAATTTTAAATATTTACGATTATTGAAACTAGATTGAAAATTAATTATTATTTAATATAGTGGCAATTTAAATTTGTCTCACTCTATTATATACTATATGTACGAGTATTTGCTATAAATAATCATAAGTTTTATTTGGCATTAGATACTTTCATTTTTATTATTTGTGTGCTTTGATTTAAAGCAAATATGTATCTTTCGAGTGAAGAATTTTTTCTTTCACAGATACTTGTAGATATGCTTCAGCAATATGAAAAGTGCAAATGCAATTGCTAATTATCTGTCAAAAACTTTTGAATAATCTGCTTGTTACGTGCTATTAGGTGTGTTTGGCATGTGTTCTAACTCTTAAGCCCTTTAAGTTAGCATTTTTTGTGTCTCAACAGTTAGCCAAATTTTTTACACTTTTTTTTTCTTTGCATGCATAATTGACGCATAAAAGTTTTGACTCTACCCAACTCATATTTGCAGTTTTTTATCTTGTATCTGCGCTACGTTGTGCTTTGATTAGTGTGGGCTCCCTTTGTTACTAACTCAATTTGTTTTTGTCTACTGCGCTTTTAAATAGATTCATGGCATTATACTACATAGTATAAAATACTTTGGTGTATTTTTTTTTCTGTCTTATTTTTGTTTTTATATTTTTACTCTAGTTTGTCCTTAGTTTATTGAACTTTACATTGGCATCTGATGAGTTTGCTTTTGAATTTTCTATTTATACATTTTTTTCAATGCAATTTCATTCTAATTGAACTTGCAAATTTTATTTGCATTTTAACATGAAATTTGTCTGCAATTGACATTGATCTTGATTAAAATTTTTATTCTATAAACAATTTTTGAAAATTGTTTTCTGTTTTATAAAATATTGATGAACAAATTTTCACGGGTGCTGTATCTCAAACTATAACTATAAAACAATTATTGTGTAATGTGTAAACTTTTTTGTTTAACCTTAACTTCAGTCTCTTCTTCGTCTCTGTTCTACACTGAGATACTTTCTTATTTGTTTCTGCGACTAATTAAATAAGTTTTAAAATTGTATAAAATTTAAAAAAAAAACTTTTACTTTTATATAAACTTCATTATTTGTAATTGCAACTGCTTAGTAAATGTAATTAAATGTTCGTTTGAACAGCAAAACTTGTCAATGATGTGTTTAAAAAACAGCACTTAATGTGTCGTTAGTTGCACATTAAAATATAAAGTTTAAAGATGAATCGTTAAAAAAGAAACACAACAAGTTTTAATTAAATGAAATGTTGTAGATGTATCTGTTGAATGCTAAAGTTGGTGGTATTGCACACAATACTGCTATAGAGTAGTTGTTAACAAAAAGTAAGTTTCCTGTGATTTTTCAATTATGAAATAGCTACAGGCAGACAGAATGGCGGCGGCTATATTAAATGTATTAAAGTTGGAGGTTAACAGAAATCCTTTTAAAAGTATGTATTTTCATCGTTAAAAACTTTTGCATTCGCTCGAATTCATAAATGGGAACCTTACGAAAAGTTCATAAAAAAGTATAAAAAGTTTGTTGAAACAATGCACTTTGAACTAAAGTTGAGTTATGTAGCACAAAGGATCTACCATGGTCACAATGCTCTACTCTGTCAGGAACCAATATTTTGTTAATTTTATTTTATTAACTTGTATTTTAATTTATAATTTCAAAGGTAAAGTTATAATAAGATAATTCAAACCTAATTAATATCAAGATACTACGCAAAGACACCTGAGTTTTTTCAATACCAGTTACTACCATCAAACTTCTTTATAGTGAAGCTCTCTATAGTGAACCACTCTATAGCGAATACCACTATCTTACAAAGTATTTTTGATGATACTACGATTTTTTAATTGTTTCCATTGCAAACCATTCTATAGTAAAGTTTTCTCTATAACGAAGTATTTTACAGGCAGCGCAACGACTGAGCCTCTCTCTCTCTCTCTATACTGAAACTTTCTAAAGCGAATTTCACTATCTTACAAAGTTTTCTTGAAAATACTACGATTTTATTAATTATTTCCATTGCAAATCTTTATATAGCAAAATGCACTCTATAACGAAATAAATTACCCGCCGCAATGACGATTTTTATTGTTATGGGGAACTTGACTGTTGCACTGCTAGGAAATAAATTTACTTTTTTCAAAGATGTGTCATTAACTATTGCAAGAAGACCTTATCAGTTAGAAATGCAACTAATAACGATTTTAGTTCAATTCTGGACTGCGTACAGTATAAACTAGTAGGTGAATCAAAGAGATCTATCTTACACTTTAACTGGTTGCTTGTATTCCTCGTAACGTGTTATTAAAGTCCTTATAAAATAAGGACAAATAAAATAATATTATTCCCATGACAATTATATATTAGAAAATGTTAAATTGCTGTTTTTAATTTAGAAAACTATAAACCACTGTAGATTATATCTAAGTGTAGACTTTTACTGTTATTTTAGCTGATCTCTATCTTCCATCATTTGTATATTAAGGTATGTTTGCGCTTGACCGTTTAGCTCAAATAGAAGAACTGTTTAAAAATATTCGAACACTATATATTGTTTATATTCTAGCTTATAAACATATTAGAATACATAATAATGATAATAATATAGAATATAATAATATAGAATAATACATAAAATAAAACATTGGCCAGATGTATAGTTCGAGCAACCATAACCTCCAGGAAAGAGTTGAACATATTCGAAAATATAAAGTGTTCGGATTTGTGGATATTCGAATGAGCACTTATATGAATCATATTATATGATTATATTACAATGATCACTGTATCCCCTTACACTTAATTCTCACATTGTCGTAATCAATGTGTTCTATTGACAGCATAAGTAATTCTTAATTAATTCAATTTTTGGGTGACCATAAAGCTGTTTTGAGTATTGCGAAATAACCATTATCAGTGGTCTTGGCATCATTACTCACATTTAATTATTCATAAATTATTTTTTGATGCTGCAAGTACCAAGATTTGAACTTGTGCCCTGCCAAATTTGAAGTTCAGAGTCAGTATGCATTAGCCAACTGACCCGAAGTCGTAATTAATTTGTAAGTGCAGACTTGGAGTTTTGTTAATTGACTGTGAAAATTCATTAACAATTTCACTTGCTGTATTATATATTAGAATGAAATCATAAACTAGCTGTAGAATAATTAAACTAAAACTATTAAAGCAATAATTGGCTTTAAAAAGAAATTATATTTTTTATTACCTGTTGGTTTCCAAAAACAATATTAAAACGTTTCAAAATAGAAAACAATTAAAGTCTTATATTATTTATATTAAAAAATTTGTACTCGTATATAGGGAAAACTACATCTACAATAGGATACATTAGTCATTGATATTTCTCAGTAATATAATTTTTTCCGTGATCTCTGTCTGTACCTAATAAAAATAAATTTAAATTTTAAATGCAATTATCTGACTAACAATAGAACACAATTAGACCACATTTTTTGTATTCATAGCGTTAAATAGTCGACACTGTTTTTGACTTCAGAAATACCAAAAGTTTCTTATTTAGTTTTTTTTTTTTTAATTTAAACCAAAATAAAAATGAAAATAAAAGGTAAAATAATAATAAAAACTAAAATAAAAACAAAAACAAAATAATAGGAAAAACTATAAATGCCATGAAATAAATTGTGCTTATTTTTGGTAAGAGCAAGTTTATCTGACACACGAAAGGCACGTGAGTCAACAAAAATTGTTAATAACGAAATGTGGTCACCAACGCACTACAAGACAAAAATGTGCAAAAATATTTGATGTCAGTTTTATTTTTATTTTTAATTTTAATCTTAATTTGTGGCACTATTGAGACCACAAAGCTCTGGTATTTAGAGAGCACTTTTGCGCACAAGCATCAAATCGAAATAGAAAAATATTTATTTTTTCAAAATATATACCAACTTAGACACGCTCACTAGTCAATGACCGTTGTTCAATTATTTTAATGGAATTTGCATTAATTTGCAATTTTCTAAATTACGTATTTCATCTATTAAATAAAATATCCAT
Organism: Teleopsis dalmanni; assembly: GCF_002237135.1. Classification (NCBI taxonomy): domain Eukaryota; kingdom Metazoa; phylum Arthropoda; class Insecta; order Diptera; family Diopsidae; genus Teleopsis; species Teleopsis dalmanni. Next base: position 25,941,981 of record NC_051846.1, read on the forward strand.
ACATAGAAAAAATATTCAGCAATGTTTTGATATGTAAATTTTTTTTTTGTTATTACAAATAAACATAATAAAATTAATTTATGCACGAATATGTAAACTAAATACAGATGAAATATTACCTACAGTATCAAAAACAAGTTTCACCGCTCACAATTTATTTTGGCTAAAATTTAATAACAGTAAACACGCAACAGATGGCGCTCTTGTAGGTTTTATAAATGCAATCAGTCAGTAGAGTTTACTGATATGGAACGGGTTATTGTTTTTTTAACAGTATACGACTTTGAAGTCTCTTATACTAAACAATCTTATTTATTTCGGTGCTAGGACACAAAGTTGGTAGTTAGTTGGTTACAGCGGTAGACCACCAGATGATTACCATGTACCTCAATTAGCGATTTTTAACCGTTTTGCTACCACATTCCTCGCAAGAACCCCTTATACTGAAGACTAAAGACTAAATTCATCTAATCGAATTTAGATAAATAATAGATCTTTTATCTTTACCGATGAAGACGAACAGTCTGATAAACTGTCAAAAAAATAGCTTTCTAAAAACCTATTTTTTCTACTAATTGCTAACATTTCGGCTTGAAGAACCATGATCCCATTAGTAGCCTAATAAAATCATTTATGAATTTATATGGTGCGAAGATCCCTGCTCCTACCACGCAGTTCATTTTCGAGCCATCCGTATAGACGAGCCACAGAGTCATACATGAAAATTTTCTTTGACATAAACCAGTTCTACAAGTAACAGAGATATCCTCAACAGACAAGTAACAGAGCTATTCTCATTGAAAAAACAAATACTGATATCATTAAAAGGTGATGAAAAAGATATTCTAAAATCATTTCCAAAGATTATTACTCTTGATAATTTACCACCCTTTATAAAAGTGAAGAATATTATAAGAATTTCTAGACTGCCAAAGGTTTAAGTTGACTATTAAATCTAATTAATTGCCTAATCTACAATTAAACGACAAGAATAATTAAACTAGCATAAAAATAAGAAAGCTAATGACGATATAATGTCTATTGCCAAAACACCAAGAGACAACTATACACTTTCTATAGACTTTTCTTTCATCAAATTTTCGGAAATTTCTATTTCATCTATTTTTATTAATTGGAAACTATTTCACAGTCTAGCTAAAAAAAAAACAAAACTTTATTCTTTCACATATTCTCTATGAAGGAAAATGCATTCATTTCAATGTTTCACTAACTTTTGGAAATTTCTTTTTGTTCTAAAAGTAAGCCTCTGTTTTGGCAATCATTGAATGAAATCTCTTTTCTTTAAATATGACTTGAAACAATATATGGTCTCTTAAAGAATAAACAAGACATCGGGAAAACAATACAAAGCTTCATTCATTCAATCTTACCAAGATTTTTATTGACATGAAGCACATAGTCTTAACGAAAACCCAGATTTTTTTGATTTGCAAGTGAAACCAGTTTTTCTTAATCGTAAAGAAAATGTGAAGACGTTTCAATCGATTAAATGATGATAGATAATATTCGCTGTCGTTACTTTTAGTTTTGTCAAGACAGTCAATGAACAATATACAGTGTTAGTATCAAAATACAGATGCAAAAGTAAGCTTTCCACCAACTAACTTTTGAGGTTTTGGTTGCGTTGAACAACTTTTACCACCAACTGATGATCTCTTTGATCCAAGCGTGTAGTAGTGGATCCATGGTTTATCAATTATTATACTGATGCAAGAAATATTTTTACATCGCTTGAATAGTTCCAAATGCACCACCCATCTTGAAAGCAAGATAGCGTCCGCTATCTCATGCAACTTTTCTTTATCCAAAATTAAGATAGTCACTATGGAAACGTCGTAACAAGTTTGACGGAAGTCTCGAATATACGCTTCTTTCTATTGAGCCTTATAAGTTGGCGTTTAAAAAACAAATAAAAAAAACTTCACTTTGATGTTACTTGAGTAAAATAAGAAGCCAAAATTAACTAAGTATATAATTTAGCACCGCAAAATGCACTTATAATGTCATTCTGGTTTCTTTTTAAAATTTTTTTTTCAATGAAAAAAATAATAAATGCAACTGTCACCCAGCCTGGACTTTTAAAAACATTTATACTTACACCTACGAAATAATGTACGTATGGCATTACAATAATATAAAATCAAAAACATGTAGTAAAATTACTTCCTAGCGAACCAGGCATACATATATTACAGCAATGAATAAACGAGTAATAGCAGCTGCAGTGATTTATTTTACTTTACAGTGAATTCAGTATTTACTTACATTCATTCTTACGCATACATGCACGCATACACATAAAAACAAAAACAATAACAGCAATCGTAACGGCAACAGTTCTATGGCTGTAGAACATTTTCCTTTTAGCAATTTAAAGAGCAGAATATTAATAAAATTCTGTTAAAATTGTGGTAAGTAATTAATATATTTTACGGGATATCATAAGAAAATCTTTTTTTATTTAAAGTAGTAAGTTTAACTCAGTTACTTTCAATAATAATTTTATTCTCAAGTATTTTAACAACAGAGACCCACTGTAACTGACATAATTCGCGGAAGAAACAAGTTTCATTAAGAATAAAATTTATTAAAAGAAAAATAACAGAATTCAATTAATATGTTAATAATAATAAAGTGATATAATCAGAGCAACTTTGCCGGCTTATACTTATGTATATATCTGCATGAATCATTCACACTGCGAGCCAACAAAAGTTCACTTATCCGCTTTGTTTTTAAATTAAAATATTAAAAGATTTTTATTTATGCAATTTCTGCTTCATATTATAACAATAAAAGCAAACACTTTTAAATCGGAATTAATATATTTTTTTTGCGGTGTGAAAATAAATAAGAGCCACAATTTTAAACAAATAAATTAAAAACATTTGATAAAAAAAAAATCCAGAAAAAAATATTTAACAGAAATGCAACGCTTGAATTAATTAAAATTAAAAACTACACAATTTAATTAAATTTTGTGTGGCTGTATTACGTGAGTGGAGGCTTAACACTGGTTAAGTGGAACGACATTAAACCAAAGCAATTGGTTCCCCAGTATTCAACGCCCATGTAATCCCTTCATTATCGTGTTTGTCAGTGGTGGATTCGTTTATGAATTATGGTTAATAAGAGTGTTTGTTGTGCACGTTAGGAAAAGAGTGAATGCAAACTGCGGTTCTGAAAACAATGGCGAAAAAATTCAATAATTAAATAAAATCAATATATGGTAAAATAGCGTGAAGATGGCTTTTTGTTTTTAATGAAGTGCAATTAAGAGCTATGCTGGTTTAATATTTTTCAATACGTTCAGAAAGATTTAAAAAAATCATACAAATAGTCGTGTGAAATAAAACTTTCGATCCATTACACATTAAATGTCTAAAAAGTTTTTATTTAAATATATATCACAAAAATTATTTTCAGAAACTATAATTTCGTTTATAAAAAGTTATATTTAAAACTGTATAACGAGCAAGTAATTGCAACTCTCTTTAAAATTAGGGAAAATGTATTAGTTGCTAGCACCAAATTATCTCCATAAAGTTTGGATAACAATAACTCAAATATGAATATACTAAAAAGACACCAATCAGCAACACTTAAATATATTATTAAAGCCCCAAAGTATGTTTAAAACTGCTTCATTCATCACGACTTAAACATATTGTTATAATAAAACGAATTTTAATAATCTATAGAACAAACCTTCCAAATAATCTAATTGACACACCTTCAGAAAACTAACAATAAACTAGGACTTTTGAACTTACCAAATAGAGTCTAAGTATTATTAAAGTATTATTTAAATATTATTATTTAATATTTAATGTGGTATTACAATTTTTTGTATTAGTATAACAGGTATAAATATTTTAGTATTATAGTGGAGATTAGCTATTTCTGTTATTCGTTTTTCACTATTATTAAAAAAGACTCAGAAGCAATTCACTTTTGAATTGAAAATAATAGAGTACAGGCTCTTAATGGAGCAGAGAACTGAGTCGCTATTTCGTGTTCTCAATCAAACAACACAGGCCGTGCTATTGTTATGCATACCCGTCACATAACTAGGCAAAAGTCACTGAACGAACTGATGACTGAGTTAAAGATAATATAAAAGAACACAACGCAGGTTACACTATTGTTACGCAGACCCGTCACTTCACGTCTAATGTTGTTCAATATATTCTAGCATTTATATTTCTGCATATCAGCATATACCTATATGCATAGTGATTTCATTCTTTCAAAGTTGAATAATTACAATTATATTATTATAATTTAATTATATTTATAATTATATAAATATAATTTAATAAAATTTATTATTGTAATATCATAATTTAATTATATTTATAACTACGTAATTATAATTTAATTATATTTATAATTATAAAATTATAATTTAATTATACTTATAATTACATAATTATAATTTAATTATACTTATAATTATTAATTTTGTTTATAATTATATAATTATAATTTAATTATATTTATAATTAAATAATAATCATAATGTAATTATATTTATAATTATATAATTATAATTTAATTATATTTATAATTAAATAATTAGATTTTAATTATGATCACGTTAAGTAATATTTAACTAATAGAAAACTATAGTAACACTTTATTTTATATATATAATATATATATATTTTATAATAAATAATCACTTATAGAAAGAACTACAGCAAAAAATGACGCAGTTTATATCACTTCAAATCGAATTCAATATATACTTGCATTCATACTTCTGCTTACTCTCATACACACTTACATATATGCATACAGTACTTTCGAAGTAGAATAAATGGTCTAAGCTAAACTAAGTGCTCACTCATTTTTTTTACGTAAAAGAATTTTAAATTATATCTTTAAACATTATCTTGATTATAAAAAACTGCAGCTTCACTTCATGTCGGAAATATAACACATATATATAATAATATAATAAATAATCACTTGTGAAAAGTGCTACTTGTCAGTTTCGATAAAGTATGGTTATATATGCAAAGCTCAATTCAAGTTAATGGGCAAATATTGAATTATAATATGTAAAATAATTTTATATGCATATATTTATAAGATAAACATAAACATACATATATATATTTACAATATATCAAAAGTTAAACCAAAATTTATAGGTTAAAAACTCCGCATCAATGAATATGTTTATGGACTGTGTGTGTAATATGTACGAGTATATTAATATATGTACATATATTAACGAAGCCATTACTGGAATTGGTGCGTTAATTTGATGAATTTAATGGTACAACTTGTCAGGCATACTAGTATTGGAGTTGCCATTAATATTAATAATAATATTGTAAGTTTATAACAATATTTACATATTCTTTTAAATGAAATTATGACGCATGCAACTCATTTGTTTACATATGCGTGTAATACATTAATTTACACATGTACACTTTTATGCGAAAAACTTAATCATAATTAAAAATATATGTGCATATTAAGTGTATTAAACCACACTCATTTGAATTAATTTATTTACAATTATGCACGCAATTGGTGAATGTTTCATTGTCAAACTGTATTTTTTTCTTTTTTTGTATAAAAATAAAAAAATAAATTAATTAAAGAAAATTAAATTAAACCGAACAAGTCTCATATAGGAAAGACCTTCATCGTAAAGAATAGTAAAAAATTTGTTTGTGATTAATCATGAGTAGAAGTTTCCTAGTTTGTCATGTAATTAGTATAAATTTAATTTGAATTTGTAGATTTACACTTTTTAATTAAACAGACAGTCTGACATGCTTAGAATATTAATTAAACCAAAGTTAAAGACCCAATAAAGGAGTGCTAGAACATATTGTCTAATGAGATTAATTATAACATGCAACTTAATTATTATTTTTTTGATTAATGCTAATACTATTTATAGTTTTATGGAATTCAAATAATTATTCTCATTTTAATGTCTTAAGCAATTAATGTATTAATTTACAAATAATTACAATACACAAAACTACTGAATGACTTTAAGTTCGCTTGCTTTAATTATTTCTAAACAAGTCGTTAGATTTTTCTTGTTTATATTAGAATTTAAATGTTTTTAAACGTTTTTATAAGCGCATTGACCCTGACTTTGCTCATGTATCTGTAACGAGTATCTAATAATGAAGAGATAATGTTTACATTGCTGATAATACTGTTCGTAACGATGTTGATAATAATGATGTTTCAACTCAGTGAATGTGTTTTATATTATAAAAATAAATAAGTTTACATGAAGGCATATTTTCGCTATAAAAACAGCACTGTCGAGTTGCTTTCCTATGTTGTTCATTACCTAAGCGTTTATAACATACTTATAGAGATAGATATATATGCATGTAGTAAAAATATAAATTTAAAATAGTGAATGATATTTTTTATGAGAAAATCAATTCTTTTTTTAAATGAATGAAAAAAGTCACATAAAAATGAATTTTAATGAGCGGTGGATATACAAATAAATTAAAAATAAGCTATTTGTTGAAATGTAATTTAAAATACATTGAGAGAAAATGTGCTACTTTTTTCAGTTTATTTATTTTATAAGATGTAGTACTGCTTTTTTATATTTCCATAGCAAATTAAATGCGGTATACATTTTTTCATTTCTCAATTATTAAAAAATTATTAAGTGATTATTTATTAAATGAGTTTTTTGCTAAATTGGAAAATAAATTAAATGAGTGTTTTACTATTGCAGCTTCGTGTTAACAATTAATGAAGGCAATTAAATCAATCATAATGCGGAAAAAACAGCTAGCAAAATAATAATGGTTGGAAAAAATTCAGAAAAATATATTTAGACAAAATTAAAAAAAATTAAATGCATTATTTAAATAAAAAACAAACGTAACAACTCCAAACATTCCAATCAACTGAATACATTTTTATTTAAAAAATTCAAATTTCATGGTTAAATTTTGTTAAAGAAAATTTTATTTACATCAATTATGAGCAATTCAACAATATACTCACATAAAAAATTATGTTAAAAAATAGAAAACAACATAAATAAAAATGTGTTTGAAAAGTATTGTTAAACTACTAAAATTACTATAAATGAATTAATTAATAATATAAAATAATAGAAAGTAAGAAAAAAAAATATAGAATACATATAACCAATAAAAAAATAAAAAAGTATACGAAGTATAAAAATAATAAAAAAAAACAAATATATAAAAAAATAAAATATACATAAAAGATATATAAGAGATATATAAAATAAATATATAATATATATAAAATATATATAAAATGTATAAAAAATACATAAAATGTATATAAAATGTTACAAAATATATATAAAATGTAATATAAAATATATAAAAATATACAAAAATTTATAAGAACATTAATAAAATAATATATAAAATATGTGAAATAATAATAAAAATATAAAAAAAATAAAAAATATAAAAATAAATATAAAAATAGGAAAAGTGATTTGAAATAATAATAAAATATATAAAAAAAATATATAAAATATTTGAAATAGTAATAAAATATATAAAAAAAATAATATATAAAAAAAAATATATAAAAAATATATTTTAAAAAAATTGTATTAATTAATTAGTTAAAATAAAAAAATTAATTGAAATAAAAAAATTAATTGAAATAAAGAAATTAATATAAATAAAACAATTAATTAAAATAAAAAAATTAATTAAAAAAAAATTAATATAAAAAAAAATAATTTTGAATAAAATAATTAATTGAAATAAAAATATTAGTTAAAATATAAAAATATATGAAAAAAAGTAAACTAAAAATGCATGTAACATTTTATATTTAAATATGATGTCTTAAAAATCTTATCCTCTTTTTCATTATTAAGAGGTTAATAAAACACAATAGCGGTTGACTATGAATTTGTCGAAGATTTTTACTTGTACCTAAGCTAGATCAAACCTTATTAATTATTTTTAAGCATTATTCTTTATTTAATTATTATTCAGTATTTATATAATTATTGTATATTAAATGAAAAGGTTTTCTTTTATATATGTTATTAAGGCACCTTCATTATAAAACTTAGAAATCTTATATCATATTCTTAAATATTATCTTTTTAACACTAGATACCAAAACCCAGCAGAAAATGAAGACGTATAAACCAGATGAATTATATCTGGATCCATACAGAAATATATTTCTTTGTTTTGCAGCTGTTATAAACTTAACATAGTATCGTCAAATCTGTATAATCTCAATTCATTTTTTATGATTTAACTTTTTTGGCATTCATTTGCTGAATGTACTTGTAGAATTTTATATTTATTTTTATTTATCCAATATTCCATCATAATATCACCGCAAATAAATTGTTTTTAAAAAATACTTTTTATTTGAATAAAAAAGCTATTTAATATGAAAACGTCTAAGTAATAGAAAACTTCAGATATGTACAATTGACAAAATTGCAGTGTCTTCAGTCTTCATTACTATATGTATATTGGAGTTCGTTATAGAAGTTGTGAAGTTGTATAAACACTATCGATCTTAAAGGCTTTTATTTGAAGTATTTGTTTAATTTATTATTTTATTTATTTTTCATATATTATTTTGTTTATTATATTTATATATTTATATGACATATAAGGCTATATGCTTGTTCTCTTGTAACAATTAAATTTATGTTCAGTATATAGTTAGATTATTTTTATAAATTCTCGGAGATATTGCACCACATAAATAGTTTTAGAACTGAGCCTTATGAAGAATATTTATATCATCTTAAAAGTTTTATTTTGGTACTTAATTAAACAATATTTTAGTTAATAATACTCATTATTTATAATAATATTAAATAAAAATGACCATTTGTCAACGTAATATATAATTCTACATATATTTATAGCAGATTTTTAATGTTAAATCCAAATTATACCTTTGAGGTTCAACGACTTGCACTATTAACTATGTATAATAATATACTATTAAATTCCAATTAGTTTTTAACTAATAATATATTAATATTGCGCAAATAGTAAGTATTTGGTTTAAACTTTGATTAGTACGAATATATAAAATTTCATCCATCTCTTATCTTTCAGATAAACAAACATTACAAACAACAAGTCATCATGCCAACGTACTTGTACTGCTGTACTTGATATTTTTAATTAGTTGAAATCATATTAACTGTTTTGTGAGCTACTTTATCATATCATAGTATCAACATAACTAATTATAGTACGAGACAAATGTGTTGGTAATGGTTCCAGATAAAAATAGAGACTACCAAAAAATGCTTATCGATTAATTTTCTTAGAGTTGAAAACGCGTTGTACCGACAATTTGACGTGAATTTTCCTTTGTCTGTTTTTCAGCACGTGTCTGCTCAGTGATTTTTCATTTCATGTGTTTTCACAAGGCTGTCATTCATGTTTATCTGTTGGGCCACTGACTCACATTTGTATTCAGCAGTTTTTTGGTTTGGCAGTTTTGAATGGTGTAATAAACAGATACTTTCTGTTTTATTACGGTTAAATAGATTAAATAGAAAATAATTTATTGCACGTCTGACTAGTTTCTGTGCCTGTTTATTAAGATCTATGCATATTTTTAAACAAAACTATAAATAAACAAAACAAAAGTATATTTGAGATTGTTTAGTATTTATTATATTGTAGATAATTTTTAGTGCCAATTAATTGAGTATAAAATGATTAAATTATATTATAAATAATAATTAATTAAATTGCGAATTTGGCTTATTTTATTATTATAAAAGTTCTAATCAGAACAGACATGTGTTGTTTATATTATCACGATAAGAGTATTGATTCGACTAAACTCAATCTTATATTAGTTGATTTCGAAAAGATTTAAAGCATGGATTCATTTGGAGAGCTCTTTCATTTAGCATTATTCGACACTTCAGCATTATTCTTTATTACAGCATTGAATATTGTGTTCAAAATTACAAGCATTCACAGATAAGTAATCTTAAATATGCCGATGGCTTGTGTTTATATTAAACTTCCAGGCTACTAAGGTAGCACACATAACATTGACCTAAAAGGAATGTGGCCAGGTATATCATAAAATCAGTACTGTTAATATCAAACACAGATGGAAGAATACCAAATATTATAATCGATTTTTTACAAACAGCAATAATGTGGAAGTATAGTAATCACGGAAAGCAGTGGCCCTATGACCATTTGTCAATTAAACGAAGATTTGGTTGGTCGGTGTAATGACAATCCAAACAAATTATTTGAATCCACCACTAGTTCGAAACAGATGTTATTCTTTATTATTCTTTATTACAGCATTGGAAATTGTATTAATAACTATCGGCATTGAGAGAGTGGTTTAAGACTAAGTTAAGCAATCCTAAATATACTAATGATATCAAACCTCAATACGCAAGCACACATAACATATATATGAGAAATAGATCATAGTAGATCCTAGCAACAGTACTGTTGAAATCAAATCCATATGAAATAATGTCAACAATGGCATAAAAATTTGCCAATGTGACTAGTATACGAAAATACGAGGAAATGCCGATTACAATCGATTTTTTTAAATAGCAATAAAATTCAATAACTAGGAAGTATAGTAATCAATCGGCGGCGTAAAGCTGGATATATATTTATTAGTCAACTGAATGAAAATGTCGAATACAAGAGCTCAGTATCTAAAACAAAGATCTAAAATCTTTAAAGCTTGTGTCAAAGATGTTGGGTCTACAAAACAGCTTGAAAGGAATATGGAGTATGAATATATGAATATGAATATAAAGATATTGAATAAATGAATAAATGTTTATAAGCCATAACGAATCAAGAGACTATCAACAAACAAATACCAAAAAGAAAATTCGACTTTCACAAAAAATTCACATTTTTCGCAAATTTTTCAAAAAGAAACTATCAAAAAAGAAACAATCAAGATTTCCCGAAAATTATTTGAGGAAGGTACACTTAAAAGAAATGAGTAACTAATAAGCGAATTAAGCCTCAGTCAGAAATAGACCAAAAAGTTCATAATTAAATTTATGAACTGAAAATTACGTTTCACGTAATTTTTCTCGTTTTTTTTCTCTCTTTGGACAGTGTCTTACTAAAAATTTTCTAGCTAGATTATAATAGTGGTCTTGTGATTCAGAATTACTGCTTAATTTTCTTTTTCCTCTATGATCATATTGACCATTAGCTTCTTATAAATAACAATATATTCTTACATACCAAGCTCTACAGATAATTGTTAATATTTTTGATTGCAATCCTTAGACTCTACCTAGAATTGAGATAGAAGCAGTACCACATAGTTTCATATATACCAGCACGATCTTATCATTGTAGAAAAGAGAATCATTTTATTATGTA
>NC_051846.1:25953488-25961558 GCF_002237135.1 Teleopsis dalmanni
TAACTAACAAATTTGCTAAGGATGGTGCAGTGATTTCTTTCATAGGACTCATACCTTTTTAGGGAATATACAGTTATTAAACTACATCTATATTTAGAAATATGAATTATAATAAATAGTAATATATTAATTGTTGAAATAAGTTGTTTTGAGAAGTCTTGAAACAATTCTTAAGACAGTTAAAACAAGTTATTTTAATGAACAACAAAATGTCACAGACTTATTAGTTGTTTTGTAAGTTCGAGTAGTGAACTCAATGAGTATCGAGTGAATTAATGAGCACTTTCGCACCATTTTGTTACCACATCTTCATTACCAACTGCTAGTCGGATTATTTGAGTACACATCACAATATCACGTTTAAATCCAAACTATGAAGTTTAACAACCTCTGAAGTTCGTTGATATTGATAACGGCGAACTACTCAAGATTTTTCAACAGATTTTTCACTTTTAATAGATCTAAACTTAGATTTATAGCTGGTTTTATCAGTTGAAATTTTTTCGTTAATTATAACCTTTAAATTAAAGGACTAAAGAACATCGACAGCTATAACTGCTGTATAATATAAAGTGACTCGTTCATACATATTAAATGCAGGTGTGTTGCGATTACCAGTAAACGATTACAGTATTATCACCAATTAAGATTTGTGATTTAGAACCAAGAGACATTGAAAGGTTTATGAATAGTCCTAAATTCATAGAGGGTAGCATAATAGACCTCATACCTATATTACAGTTTATGTTCGCTATCGTTTTAAAGAAAATATATTGTAGTTATTTTATGAATCAATTATGGAGTACCTATTGTTTTTTATTATTCGTTTTTTTAATTTATCTTCCGATGTGACCAGCTGTAGCACACGCTAGCCATTCTTGGTGATTGCTAAATACTTTCTTAAAAAAGATCTATGACTAGCAAATCATGAATTCTTATGCGAAATACAGGTTGAATTGTATATAATTGTATATAATTTTTATACAATACTATGTACGTTAATGCCCCTGGTTGGTTCTAGTTTGACCCTCTATCTACTACCCACTATTACGAGGTTTTTGTGGATTCAAAACGGCTTTCATCCTTAGCTATTTGAGGAGGATTCGTCCTCCCTCCACCACAACTAACTAATTATGTACGTAAATAACTATATGTATATTCTTCAGTGAACCTTTCCAAACGATATATAAATAATAAAAAATATATGAAAATTAAAATTGATGAACAACGTAATGAACATACAAAAATTGAAAGGATTAGGGTAGCTAAAAGCAGTGCAATAAAGTAGTATAAACCAAAAGTAGCATTTGACTGTAAAGAATAATAATGCAAATTAAGACGCTGCACACACATGCTTAACTTATATATTATAACATCTACAGATAACAAAATCTGCAACAAAAATAGTTCTGGACAGTACCGGGTTAAGGCGTATGGCAGTAGAGCAAGTTAATTAATTTATTTTTGTTATATATATAAAGAAGGTTCAAAAAAGTTGATTATAATTAGTTATTTTCATAAAAAATTCTTATTAATTTAAAGCAATAGATCACAACTATGTGTATTGTTTGTATTCTCATTAAATAAAGCTCATATATTCTTAAATATATATATATAAGCTTCGTATCATGGTTCATATATTCTTCATTGTAAATTCTGCATATTATGCCAAAATTGCTATACCAATTTATCTTAATTCATACTATGAAATTTAACATAAATCTGTGAAAGTTCAAATAAATTTTATACCAATTTTGACATAAAAGTGTAGTGATTTTGTTGAAACTTTTGCAATTTACTGTGAAAATAATTTAAACAAATTTTGACTATTACAAAAACAAAAGCCCTTTCAAACTGATTAAAAAGTCAAAAAGTTTTAAAAAGATGATCCTAAACAAACAAGCAGCAAATTCAATCCATGAAATCCTTAAATGTGCAAAAATATACATTCTCATGAAGGATTCAGAGATGTTTCTTTTTCCTCACATAAGTATTTTCAACAGACTGCTATTATACAGAAACTTTTTCTCTGTCTTCTCTAAGATCAAATATTTACAAATCAAAAATCGAGTTGCCTTTTTTTGGTTTACTCGATAGAGACACATTTACTTTAACTACGTAACTAAATTACTTTGAATACATAAGTACATAAATGTCATTTATGTCAGTTGATGTTTCAAATTCTTCATATATAAATATGTATACACATTTGTAATTGAGTACATATGTATATTTGTACCTATACATAGCTTTGAAAAGTTGTCAAAATGTATCTATTAAGTGGCATACAATTTTTAAAAATGTGCTTCATTTTCTTGGATGACTGCCAGCAGTGTCAGCGAAAAAGAAATTCACGGAAATTCTGCTCCTCATATGATGTGATACGGCTGGTAAGAGTAGACGACAGAATATAAGAGATATAATGTATATAAGAATATGAGTATGTGAAAAAAATTAAGTATTTCCATAAAATCATACTAACTGAAAACTGAAAACTGAAAATGGCTTATTAAATTGTCATTTTGTGGATTTCTTGTGTGGTTCTTCAAATGAAAATTGTGTACTAAATACTTTGCTAATATTAGCCATTTACAATAATTGCACATACAAATTTATCTCATGTATTTAGTTAATTGTTGAGATACATATACATCTGTTATAATTCCAAATACTTAATTTTAAATATTTACGATTATTGAAACTAGATTGAAAATTAATTATTATTTAATATAGTGGCAATTTAAATTTGTCTCACTCTATTATATACTATATGTACGAGTATTTGCTATAAATAATCATAAGTTTTATTTGGCATTAGATACTTTCATTTTTATTATTTGTGTGCTTTGATTTAAAGCAAATATGTATCTTTCGAGTGAAGAATTTTTTCTTTCACAGATACTTGTAGATATGCTTCAGCAATATGAAAAGTGCAAATGCAATTGCTAATTATCTGTCAAAAACTTTTGAATAATCTGCTTGTTACGTGCTATTAGGTGTGTTTGGCATGTGTTCTAACTCTTAAGCCCTTTAAGTTAGCATTTTTTGTGTCTCAACAGTTAGCCAAATTTTTTACACTTTTTTTTCTTTGTATGCATAATTGACGCATAAAAGTTTTGACTCTACCCAACTCATATTTGCAGTTTTTTATCTTGTATCTGCGCTACGTTGTGCTTTGATTAGTGTGGGCTCCCTTTGTTACTAACTCAATTTGTTTTTGTCTACTGCGCTTTTAAATAGATTCATGGCATTATACTACATAGTATAAAATACTTTGGTGTATTTTTTTTTCTGTCTTATTTTTGTTTTTATATTTTTACTCTAGTTTGTCCTTAGTTTATTGAACTTTACATTGGCATCTGATGAGTTTGCTTTTGAATTTTCTATTTATACATTTTTTTCAATGCAATTTCATTCTAATTGAACTTGCAAATTTTATTTGCATTTTAACATGAAATTTGTCTGCAATTGACATTGATCTTGATTAAAATTTTTATTCTATAAACAATTTTTGAAAATTGTTTTCTGTTTTATAAAATATTGATGAACAAATTTTCACGGGTGCTGTATCTCAAACTATAACTATAAAACAATTATTGTGTAATGTGTAAACTTTTTTGTTTAACCTTAACTTCAGTCTCTTCTTCGTCTCTGTTCTACACTGAGATACTTTCTTATTTGTTTCTGCGACTAATTAAATAAGTTTTAAAATTGTATAAAATTTAAAAAAAAAACTTTTACTTTTATATAAACTTCATTATTTGTAATTGCAACTGCTTAGTAAATGTAATTAAATGTTCGTTTGAACAGCAAAACTTGTCAATGATGTGTTTAAAAAACAGCACTTAATGTGTCGTTAGTTGCACATTAAAATATAAAGTTTAAAGATGAATCGTTAAAAAAGAAACACAACAAGTTTTAATTAAATGAAATGTTGTAGATGTATCTGTTGAATGCTAAAGTTGGTGGTATTGCACACAATACTGCTATAGAGTAGTTGTTAACAAAAAGTAAGTTTCCTGTGATTTTTCAATTATGAAATAGCTACAGGCAGACAGAATGGCGGCGGCTATATTAAATGTATTAAAGTTGGAGGTTAACAGAAATCCTTTTAAAAGTATGTATTTTCATCGTTAAAAACTTTTGCATTCGCTCGAATTCATAAATGGGAACCTTACGAAAAGTTCATAAAAAAGTATAAAAAGTTTGTTGAAACAATGCACTTTGAACTAAAGTTGAGTTATGTAGCACAAAGGATCTACCATGGTCACAATGCTCTACTCTGTCAGGAACCAATATTTTGTTAATTTTATTTTATTAACTTGTATTTTAATTTCTAATTTCTAAGGTAAAGTTATAATAAGATAATTCGAACCTAATTAATATCAAGATACTACGCAAAGACACCTGAGTTTTTTCAATACCAGTTACTACCATCAAACTTCTTTATAGTGAAGCTCTCTATAGTGAACCACTCTATAGCGAACCACAAAGTATTTTTGATGATACTACGATTTTTTAATTGTTTCCATTGCAAACCATTGTATAGTAAAGTTTTCTCTATAACGAAGTATTTTACAGGCCGCGCAATGACTGAGCCTCTCTCTCTCTCTCTATACTGAAACTTTCTAAAGCGAGTTTCACTATCTTACAAAGTTTTCTTGAAGATACTACGATTTTATTAATTATTTTCATTGCAAATCTTTATATAGCAAAATGCACTCTATAACGAAATAAATTACCCGCCGCACTGATGATTTTTATTGTTATGGGGAACTTGAGTGTTGCACTGCTAGAAAATAAATTTAATTTTTTCAAAGGTGTGTCATTAATTATTGCAACAAGACCTTATCAGTTAGAAATGCAACTAATAACGATTTTAGTTCAATTCTGGACTGCGTACAGTATAAAGTAGTAGGTGAATTCACTAGTAATCAAAGAGATCTATCTTACTCTTTAACTGGTTCCTTGATTCGTCGTCACGTGTTATTAAAGTTCTTATAAAATAAGGACAAATAAAATAATATTATTACCATGACCATTATATATTAGAAAATGTTAAATTGCTTTTTTTAATTTAGAAAACTATAAACCACTGTAGATTATATCTAAGTGTAGACTTTTACTGTTATTTTAGCTGATCGCTATCTTCCATCATTTGTATATTAAGGTATGTTTGCGCTTGACCGTTTAGCTCAAATAGAAGAACTGTTTAAAAATATTCGAACACTATATATTGTTTATATTCTAGCTTATAAACATATTAGAATACATAATAATATAATAATATAGAATAATAAATAAAATAAAACATTGGCCAGATGTATAGTTCGAGCAACCATAACCTCCAGGAAACAGTTGAACATATTCGAAAATATAAAGTGTTCGGATTTGTGGATATTCGAAAGCACTTATATGAATCATATTATATGATTATATTACAATGATCACTGTATCCCCTTACACTTAATTCTCACATTGTCGTAATCAATGTGTTCTATTGACAGCATAAGTAATTCTTAATTAATTCAATTTTTGGGTGACCATAAAGCTGTTTTGAGTATTGCGAAATAACCATTATCAGTGGTCTTGGCATCATTACTCACATTTAATTATTCATAAATTATTTTTTGATGCTGCAAGTACCAAGATTTGAACTTGTGCCCTGCCAAATTTGAAGTTCAGAGTCAGTATGCATTAGCCAACTGACCCCAAGTCGTAATTAATTTGTAAGTGCAGACTTGGAGTTTTGTTAATTGACTGTGAAAATTCATTAACAATTTCACTTGCTGTATTATATATTAGAATGAAATCATAAACTAGCTGTAGAATAATTAAACTAAAACTATTAAAGCAATAATTGGCTTTAAAAAGAAATTATATTTTTTATTACCTGTTGGTTTCCAAAAACAATATTCAAAATAGAAAACAATTAAAGTCTTATAATATTTATATTAAAAAATGTGTACTCGTATATAAGGAAAACTACATCTACAATAGGATACATTACTCATTAATATTTCTCAGTAATATAATTTTTTCCGTGATCTCTGTCTGTACCTAATAAAAATAAATTTAAATTTTAAATGCAATTATCTGACTAACAATAGAACACAATTAGACCACATTTTTTGTATTCATAGCGTTAAATAGTCGACACTGTTTTTGACTTCAGAAAAACCAAAAGTTTCTTATTTAGTTTTTTTTTTTTTAATTTAAACCAAAATAAAAATGAAAATAAAAGGTAAAATAATAATAAAAACTAAAATAAAAACAAAAACAAAATAATAGGAAAAACTATAAATGCCATGAAATAAATTGTGCTTATTTTTGGTAAGAGCAAGTTTATCTGACACACGAAAGGCACGTGAGTCAACAAAAATTGTTAATAACGAAATGTGGTCACCAACGCACTACAAGACAAAAATGTGCAAAAATATTTGATGTCAGTTTTATTTTTATTTTTAATTTTAATCTTAATTTGTGGCACTATTGAGACCACAAAGCTCTGGTATTTAGAGAGCACTTTTGCGCACAAGCATCAAATCGAAATAGAAAAATATTTATTTTTTCAAAATATATACCAACTTAGACACGCTCACTAGTCAATGACCGTTGTTCAATTATTTTAATGGAATTTGCATTAATTTGCAATTTTCTAAATTACGTATTTCATCTATTAAATAAAATATCCATACATAGAAAAAATATTCAGCAATGTTTTGATATGTAAATTTTTTTTTTGTTATTACAAATAAACATAATAAAATTAATTTATGCACGAATATGTAAACTAAATACAGATGAAATATTACCTACAGTATCAAAAACAAGTTTCACCGCTCACAATTTATTTTGGCTAAAATTTAATAACAGTAAACACGCAACAGATGGCGCTCTTGTAGGTTTTATAAATGCAATCAGTCAGTAGAGTTTACTGATATGGAACGGGTTATTGTTTTTTTAACAGTATACGACTTTGAAGTCTCTTATACTAAACAATCTTATTTATTTCGGTGCTAGGACACAAAGTTGGTAGTTAGTTGGTTACAGCGGTAGACCACCAGATGATTACCATGTACCTCAATTAGCGATTTTTAACCGTTTTGCTACCACATTCCTCGCAAGAACCCCTTATACTGAAGACTAAAGACTAAATTCATCTAATCGAATTTAGATAAATAATAGATCTTTTATCTTTACCGATGAAGACGAACAGTCTGATAAACTGTCAAAAAAATAGCTTTCTAAAAACCTATTTTTTCTACTAATTGCTAACATTTCGGCTTGAAGAACCATGATCCCATTAGTAGCCTAATAAAATCATTTATGAATTTATATGGTGCGAAGATCCCTGCTCCTACCACGCAGTTCATTTTCGAGCCATCCGTATAGACGAGCCACAGAGTCATACATGAAAATTTTCTTTGACATAAACCAGTTCTACAAGTAACAGAGATATCCTCAACAGACAAGTAACAGAGCTATTCTCATTGAAAAAACAAATACTGATATCATTAAAAGGTGATGAAAAAGATATTCTAAAATCATTTCCAAAGATTATTACTCTTGATAATTTACCACCCTTTATAAAAGTGAAGAATATTATAAGAATTTCTAGACTGCCAAAGGTTTAAGTTGACTATTAAATCTAATTAATTGCCTAATCTACAATTAAACGACAAGAATAATTAAACTAGCATAAAAATAAGAAAGCTAATGACGATATAATGTCTATTGCCAAAACACCAAGAGACAACTATACACTTTCTATAGACTTTTCTTTCATCAAATTTTCGGAAATTTCTATTTCATCTATTTTTATTAATTGGAAACTATTTCACAGTCTAGCTAAAAAAAAAACAAAACTTTATTCTTTCACATATTCTCTATGAAGGAAAATGCATTCATTTCAATGTTTCACTAACTTTTGGAAATTTCTTTTTGTTCTAAAAGTAAGCCTCTGTTTTGGCAATCATTGAATGAAATCTCTTTTCTTTAAATATGACTTGAAACAATATATGGTCTCTTAAAGAATAAACAAGACATCGGGAAAACAATACAAAGCTT
>NC_051846.1:25961658-25965846 GCF_002237135.1 Teleopsis dalmanni
AAAAACCTCTTTATGTAATAAATTTTCTTAAAAAACTTTTCTAATTAATAATAACCTATGTAAATAAACTGTTCGGAGACCGAAGAGGTTAATTTCAATAAACAAAGAATAGATAGCTGACAGATCTGTAAAAGTAAACTAAACTATGCTAACATATCACAAGATGATATTAAAAGTAACAGAATATCATCTTTCTCTCTCCCACACTCTCCCCCTCTGTAGCATTCTCTCTCTCTCTCTCTCTGGAAGACTATAAAATTTCTCCTTATATTTTTTTAGATGTATCTGATTTGAATCTGGACCAGGATTCGATTTGTTCGATTTTAAGCACTCTGTTTAATTAAAAATATTCTGGTGTGCGTTTAAAATGTTGAGCGTACTTTGTTCAATAGGACTTTATTGTAGAGTAGAAGACCTTTTACGATCATAGTACTCTGCTGCAATAAGATCCAATTTCAATATTAAAAGTCAAAACTGTTTTGTAGTATGCCAACCAAATACGTAATGGAATCCTTATAAAAATTTATAATATACTCATTGTTACTCATTGTTATTAGATCATTGTTTTTTAATTATTTGAATTGTATGTATACATTAAATTATTAAAATGAAAGTTTATAAAATCTTTAAATATGTTTGGTTATAGACTGAAAGAATCTTTGTGGACTATTAACATATGGTGACTTTTCCTCCTATGTATCCAAATATAGTTCAGGTTGGGTTAGTCAACTCAAATGAATTATCTCATTTAAGATGATTTATTAGTCCATTCTTTGTATCTGTATGTAAGCAGTGGGCTAATTGAAGCCTTATACATTAGTTTTTCTGATTTTTTGATGGATTGCTAGCATTGGAGAGTCTTTTGTACTTGAAGAAGGTTCTGTTCACAGTGTGAACTTTAGAGAAGATTATTTCTTTAACAGATTTTAGCTGATATAAATTCGAGCTTCTTAAATATGGTTCTTAACGCCTTGAAATAGTCACTCAGTATACCCGTCTATCTATATATTATGAGTGAAAATATCCAAATTAATTTAGTATGAAAATAACATTGTTCCTTAGGTAGCTAGTTTTTATATTTATTTATTAAAATTTCCTTTAACAACAAATTGCATTTCATTACAAAATGTCCATACTTATGTAATTCAAAATGAAGAAAGCTAATATTTTTAGATACGTATCTTTTAATTGCACCTCTAAAACTTATTAAAAATTACTTAATTACATTGCAGTCTTAATAATATTTATGTGCCAATGTAAACCAGGTAAAATACCTTTCAATGTCGCCAACTGCAGTTGTCATGAGATTTGTATCTTTTCTTTTGATGAATATTCATGTGAAAATAAAATTATATTTGTAATTATATTACTGTATAATTTTTATTTTTTTTCTGTTATAAGAAATAAAAATAAACATTTTGTGCGACTACTAGTGTACAAATAAACATTTTTACGTTGTAAAATTGAACGTTCAATGAGATAGTAATTTTACTCAAATGAATGATTATGAACAAACCAAATGTAATTAAATAAATTTTCAATTGCAAAATCGAAATGAATAACAGATGAATAGACACATTAATATTTACAATTTCAAAACAAACTGTTTCGATTGTAAACACAAATTGATAGCCTTCCCATTAATAAAAAAAATATGCAATAGTCATTTTTCATAAATTCAAAATAATTGCCTTTGTACAAATAAAAAATAAAATCAATGAATAGAGTTTATTTATTTAATAAAACAATTTGCTTTTAATTAGATTTTATTATATTTATAATGCCATCATATTTTTAAAATATTATTTAATTTGAATTTAGTATCTTTTATATTGTAATTAATTCAATTGAATATAAATTAAGCAATAAAGCTTTTTTTAATTATACCCACACACACAATAAACCGAAGAGGGTAATGTATCTATTAATATATTTAACAAAATGAAGTGAATGATGTGCTAGATATTGTGCAACTATTATTTTTTGATAGAAGTTTCACTATAACTACTTGATAACACTTGCAGCTCTTTCAATACCTAGATAATGGAACAGAAACATCCATCTGTTTTGGTTACTAAGACTAGTGTCTTGAGTCACTGAGTTCGATCTGATTCATTTAGCACAGTTTTTTCCATGTAATTTGGGTCTACCTTGTTTTTAGAATCGTATATTATATATTAATTCTTTTGAAACATCACATAAACTTAATGGACTGTTTTTTGATGAGTCCTTCATCTGTTTATAATTTATAATCATAGCTAGCGGAGAGGTGGAGTAAAAGGAGAGGTGGAGTGATGAATTTATCGGGTTTCTTTGTTTATTGATTTCTTCTAGTTATGTGAACAGAGCATCTTTCATTGTTAGAGTTTCTATGTTCTTGTAAATTGATGTCGTACGTATGTTGTATTGACTTTCTGTATTTATTGTCAAATATTTGTTCAAATCCTATTAAGAGAAGTAAATGCACTAATCCCTATTTTACTTTATACTCCGTTATTATTTTAAGAGAATCTATATCCATGATCTACACAGAATTTATTATGTGGGAAACCATTTAGTTTGTGACGTACGTAATCGTAAAAACCATATATATTATTGATCACCATAAAATAAATAATCAATTTAACGATGTTAGTGTATATGTCTACCGCTTTATCTTTTTATGTATATATATTCATAAATATGCGTCTCTTTGTCTACTTGTGTGGTTGTCTATTAAGTTATAAACTGATCCGCCAATCAAAGAATTTTTGGGAATAAAGGTATATAAAATGAAATTATGTGTTTAGCATATAAAATAACTACACTATTGTTTTTAAAATACTAGGAATTTCATTCATATAATCAATTCTAAATCGTAATATTATTCGATATAGGTAGTTGACCGTTGTATACAATCGCAGATCTCACATCTTAGTACATCCCGCAACAGATTCACTGGATTATCATGAGTGCCTTTCATAGTGATTTTCTTGTCACTTTTACAAAGAATAAAAAAATACTGCGACCTAAGTATAAGATTGAGTTGGATATACTTCTAGAAAAGTTTAACCGATAGATAGCACAAAGCTGATGTTTAGACTGATTTAGGTATTTAACATGATCCTATGTTTTAAAGTCTTCAATATTTCGTGTCGCTTATAATAATACAAAAAACAGCTATAACGCGGCTCAAAAACAACAAAGCTGCAGGCGCCGATGGTTTACCGGCTGAGCTGTTTAAAGCTGGTGGCGAAGAGCTATCAAAATGCATGCTACAGCTAATTCGCAACATTTGGTCGGATGAATGCATGCCCAACGATTGGAATTTAAGTGTGCTTTGCCCAATCCACAAAAAAGGTGATCCTGCAAATTGCGCCAACTACCGCGGGATCAGTCTTTTAAATATCGCATATAAGGTTCTATCAAACGTACTATGTGAAAGATTGAAGCCAATCGTCAACCAACTGATTGGACCTTATCAGTGTGGCTTCATAGCTGGCAAATCCACTCTAGACCAGATATTCACAGTGCGTCAAATCCTGGAGAAGACTCAAGAAAAACATATCGACACACACCACCTATTTGTCGACTTCAAAGCTGCTTTTGACACTACGACTAGATGCACACTTTATGCCGCTTTGTCTGAATTTGGTATCCCAGCAAAACTTATACGGCTATGTAAAATGACGTTGAGCAACACCACTAGCTCCGTTAGAATTGGAAAGAACCTCTCCGAGCCGTTTGATACCAAACGAGGTTTCAGACAGGGTGACTCCTTGTCGTGTGACTACTTTAACATAATGTTGGAAACGATAATACGAGCAGCAGATTTAAACCGTACTGGCACAATATTCTACAAAAGTGTAATGCTGCTTGCGTATGCCGACGATATTGATATCATTGGTCTGAACATCCGCGTCATCAGTGCGGCATTTTCCAACTTAGAAAAACAAGCAAAGCAAATGGGTCTTGTGGTAAATGAGGACAAAACAAAGTACTTTCTGTCAACAAACAAATCTCCTGAGCGTCTTGGGACCTACGTCACTGTTGACAATTATAAGTTAGAAGTTGTGAAAGACTTTGTTTATTTAGGAACCAGCTTAAACACCAAAAATGACGTCAGCCTAGAGATTCAACGAAGAATTACTTTTGCCAACAAATGTTACTTCGGGCTAAGTAAGCAATTGAGAAATAAAGCCCTCTCTC
>NC_051846.1:25965946-25977145 GCF_002237135.1 Teleopsis dalmanni
TTGTAGAATAACATAGCATAGCTTCTTTGTAAAAAGCACCAGAATGGTCGCTTTACATATAGTAAGTAAAACAATATGCATTACAAAATGTCTCTACAAAAAGAGTAGCTTTGAAAAGAAATAAAGAAATAGGCAAAACCCAAAAGTTAAACTTTCAATTCGTTGAACTTGTGTTTCCAAAAATAAAGCTGTAGTTTATAAGCTCGTTCTAATTTAAAAAGCACGGCAAGTGCGTTGGTTGTTGTCACTAATTAAATAAAAATAAGTGACAATAAAACCTGGAACTTGAGCATTGAAAGTTTGTGCAGCCTTGGCTTCTTGTGGATAAACACGATTAGTCATCGCTTCTAATTTGACAGGCACGAGTTCTAAGCCTGGCACTTGCAGTCCAAACAAATTGTATACGGACTATAAACTAATTAAATAATATTCGATTATTCCCAAAGACCACTGATGAAGAGTACTTGGCAATACTCGAAACAGCGTTGTGTGGTCAGCCAAACTTCAATAAAATTAAAAATAAATTTTTGTGTTTGTCCTTTATTTCTTTCTTTGTTATTCGAAAACTCTCTAAATTTTAATAAAGCTTCTTTGTCACCATACAAAGAAAGCGTAGCTTTATAGCAACACTAATACTTTATTCAAATATTAGGCTTGTGAAAAGTAAAGAACAATATGTTAAAATATAATATTGTTCAACTTTTCCTAACCGCGAAAGCGGATTTGTAGAATAACATAGCATAGCTTCTTTGTAAAAAGCACCAAAA
Source organism: Teleopsis dalmanni (assembly GCF_002237135.1). Classification (NCBI taxonomy): domain Eukaryota; kingdom Metazoa; phylum Arthropoda; class Insecta; order Diptera; family Diopsidae; genus Teleopsis; species Teleopsis dalmanni. Next base: position 25,966,714 of record NC_051846.1, read on the forward strand.
TGGTCGCTTTACATATAGTAAGTAAAACAATATGCATTACAAAATGTCTCTACAAAAAGAGTAGCTTTGAAAAGAAATAAAGAAATAGGCAAAACCCAAAAGTTAAACTTTCAATTCGCTGAACTTGTGTTTCTAAAAATAAAGCTGAAGTTTATAAGCTCGTTCTTATTTAAAGCACGGCAAGTGCTTTGGTTGGTGTCACTAATTAAATAAAAATAAGTGACAATAAAACCTGGAACTTGAGCATTGAAAGTTTGTGCAGCCTTGGCTTCTTGTGGATAAACACGATTAGTCATCGCTTCTAATTTGACAGGCACGAGTTCTAAGCCTGGCACTTGCAGTCCAAACAAATTATATACGGACTATAAACTAATTAAATAAAATTCGATTATTTCCAAAGACCACTGATGAAGAGTACTTGGCAATACTCGAAACAGCGTTGTATGGTCAGCCAAATTTCAATAAATTAAAAATAAAAAATTTTTGTCTTTGCCTTTCTTTGCTATTCGAATCGGTCTAACTTTTAAATAGTTTCTTTCGTCATAAAAAGACACGCCATTATCGGCAAGAAAAAATTTACCTTATAAATATATAGCTTTTGGCTCAGTATATTTTCAAATCACATCCGTAAGATGATTTCGTATATTTTTGTAATTTTTATAAATTTCATTTTAATCTTTGGATGTATATTATTTTAGGCAAAACTAAACATTTATAATTAATTGCTTTAAACAATAAAAAGCTTTTTATCACAGAAATAATTTAAAAAAATTGAAATCAATTGAAATCACTACAAAATGTTTTTGTATAAAATAAAAAAAATATATCTGATTGGAGTGAATAGTTACACTATGTTAATAGATTTTTTACGACAATTGCAAATGCTTGACTCGATCACTGATTTTAATAATTGGAAACTGAGCAGTAACCCCTTAAACACTACTGCTTTCAGATTTATTCTAATAATTCACTCATTTAATTAAAGAAAATTACTTAAACTTTATACAATATGTTTATAAACATTAATTATTAATTTTTTTTTTTTAAATTTATTTAATATTAATAAAATACTGTAATAGTTATCATTACATTTATTTAAACATTTTTTTCTTTAAATATTTTTAATTATTAATTCTTTTTAATTTTTACTTTAAGCGCTTTCCCTTTCATCACGTTAATTAAATTTTAACTTATAAAATAATTTTATATTAATTACAGATCTAAACACAGTAACAAAACTTTAATAACCGCTGCTCACGCGTAACTCGAAATAATTCAACCACGTTTAAAAAGCCCGGAAACTTAACTGAAATCAACAAGAAACTGAAACAGACAAAAAATCGCACAATCTCTGAGCAAACGAATTGAGTGAAACCACAATAAATTCAATTGTATCTGAGCGCATATATTTTATATAAAAAATTTAAATGCAAATAGTTTTTATGTTGTTTTACTGCAAAAGCTAAGGTAAATTTATAGTTTGTTGCTTTATTGCCCACATGCATGAACAGTGAATTTCCCTTTTTTCTTCTTCAAAATACAATAAATTTCCCTTTAATTTTCAAACAGCTGCAGCTGTTTAACGGCAATCTACATATCTTTTATGCTCTCTTTACTTTGTAAACAAATGTAAACAATGAAAAAGCTTTGAAGTTCAATCTTGTGTTGGTAGGGCAATACAAAAATTATTGTTGTGAATACTTGTTGTTTAGCCAGTTCAACAATCATATGAGCTCGTGTATGTTTGTATGCATGTGTACAGGCATATTAATTCTCAGTTATTTTGCTCTTACCACAAGTTTTGGTGTGTTTTGTTATTATATTGAATGTAAACAAATTAAGATTTGTTATTTTAAGCATTGCCAGCTTTAAGTTCTATAGAAAATTTTGTGTTTGTGATGGCTATATGGTTTGAAAATAGATTTAAATTTTTAAATTAACTTTAACTTCAAAATAAAATCATAAATGTGAGAAAAATTTAATTTTTTAATTATACTCTATTATAATCCTTTTTAACTATATATATATCATACATCATATATCACTCCTTTTAAAAGCATCTTCAGTTCTGCTAAAGGTTCTAATTTTTTTATACGATAATAAAATGAGCTAAAAGACCTAAGTTGATCTAGGCCTGAGTTGTGCCGTCGGTATAGTCTTACTAGGTTAATTTAACCTAGGTATAACAAATTCAATTTAAAGTTAACAAAATGTAAAAATAAATTATTTGCAAGAAATAATGTTTATTGAGCTTGTTTTGGACAGTTCATATCAATATTTTAACATTATGCTCATACCTCGATTTATCGAATCACTCCAATATTTTTTGTATGTATTTTGTATTTGTGATATTTTTTTTAATTTTCAGATGCTGTACGTTCAGCATGCTTAATTTTGGTAACACCCAATCTTAAGTACATTTTATCGAATTAAGTACAATAGCCTAAACATAGCATAACATATATTAAGTTCAACATTGCATAAGATACTTTAAGTTAAAATACGCATATTAAAACAAATAATGAAAAATAAGAACAAAATTAATCAGTAAAGTAAACAGCTAATAGAATTCCTCGGAGTCCAAACGTGACAACGAAATAATCATTAACTATTCTCACTTTCAACTGATAATAAAATTATAATTTTAAGTGACTAAATACAAATTAGAAATATATTTAATATAAATATATAGTTGAGTATAAAACGATGTGAAAGCAAACCGTTTTTTGACTTTTATATATTTACCGATATTGAAAAGGAAAATTAGATTATATTTTGAAATCACAAAAACTATCAAAAAAACAATTGGGAAATATATTTATACTATTTTGTTATATATTACAATACAATACAATAGTTTATACAATAAAATAACATTAATTAAATACATCAATAAAACCACAAATAACTTCAGATTAATATTTGGACATATATAAAGTAAACTCAAATAACAAAACTAAATATTGTTCTCGGTATTCAAAAATTGTATTGATAAATATAATAATAAAAATAATAAAATATATATATTAGCACAAATCGATCTGATTTTTTCAGAAGAAAAGTTAGATGAGTTGTTTTAATTTAACTACACTATCTGACAACAGCATCTGACATTCATTTTTGACATGTCATATGATATGTCAATTAGTGTATTAACAGCCTAAGTATGTTTATAATTATATAAAAGTGAAGTGTATATAAGATCGATTAAATTTATTAAAAAGAAGTAATGCTCACGATTATCACGAGACATAATACTTCAACTAAATATATGTGTCATGATAGTGCGAGGAAAAAAGTATACATTTTAAAAAGAACTCATGTGTTATAATTACTTGACACTTCATTATATTTAGAAATTTAGATAATCTTAAAATAGCTAAACTTTATATGAATGAATATTTATCAAATTCGTGAATTTAAAATTAGAAGAGCGGTTTTTATTCAAAAAAAAAAAAAAATACAGCAGGAAACCTTATTCACACTGCTTCATTACATAGACGACAACAAAAAAAAGTAATTTTAGTTTGAAAGATACAATAATAAAACGGGCAATTAAGTTTTAGTCAGTTTATTATAAAATTATTTTATTACTACCTAATATTGCTTTATTGGTTGCGGCTAAAAGATCTATTAAAATTAAATACCCTCAAACAGTGGACAATAGTTGAAATAGTTTACAACTTGTAAATGGAGTAAATCATAATAATCTGGATGCAATTTTAAGCAGGCATTATAGTATATAGGAGGTATATCTGTAGACTAATGACAGTCAATAATGTCTTCTGGGCTGTTGGAGAGCAGGCAGCTGAAAGCGAAGATCTTATAATGTCACTGTCACCACTGCTACTAGATTTTATTATTAATTTCCTTTGTGCATAGCTTGTAATTATAGAGAAGAAGAAAAGTAGAGAACAGCTTATAGAGAGTAAAAAGCTGCTTATATAAACAACCAATTATATACATGTAGTCTATAACGAGAAAGTGGCATTTAAATAGTGCAAAAACTTTGATTGGACTCTTGGGCTAAGACACTATTTAAACTAACAAATAGAACTAAATAATATTATCAATTTTAATTATGAGTATAGTTTAAATATTTTATACACTCTTATTTAATTAGAATTTACTTTTACATATAAATTTAATTAAAATTGATTAAACATTTTTTGAAACATATAGAATATTTTTATTTTAAGCGAAAATTTCTTTTAAAAATCTATTCGATTTTCTATTAATTAATAAACACATTATTTAAATTAGATAACGTCACTGTAAAAATATTTTGCATACAAAAATCCGCAGGCCAATAAATTATTAATTATGCTTTAAGAAAATATTTAAAAAATAAATTCATCAAAAAAATAAAACAAAATCACAATATCTACAAAATCCTTGATAATTTTTACCCTAATTAACTAAAACTGAAGCTATAATGAGTTCCGTAAAGTAATTTATTTTTACCGATATTGTGGTTGTTTACTCAATATATTGCTTATAATATTGTTTATATTGTTTTTATTTATTTTTGACATTAATAAATTATACAAGAGCACGAAAGCAAACATGCAAGCGTATTTATACGAGTATGAAATATGGACTAAAGATATTTTACATGGGCATCGAGTATCGAATACGTCTTTATAGTTGCATATGGTGGATTTTTTTAAATACCAACTTTAAACGGCAAAGCGAAAAGATAATGAATAAAAATCGCAAAAAATATGGCAGTGCTGTTTGGGGCCATTAAATAAAAGATACGAGCACACAAATTTACATAAGTTTATATGCTTTCAATATTATACATACCTACTATATATTGAAATAACATAAACACATATATCTATACATATATCGTATGGAAATTGGCTGAAACAAGGGGGTCAATAAACGCAAAACATTACTTAAAAGATAAATAAATATTCAATAACCGCGAATACAATTTTTAAAACATATGATGCATTATATATGAAGTCTATAGAAATAAAAATTTTTTTCATTTTTCAATATTATTTAATATTATTAATACATATATTAGTTTAAAATATGCATCAAACTTTCATTTATAAAAATAACAATTAAAACCAATATAAGTAATATAAGTAAAAATAAATAAATAAAATTAATATCAAATAAATATGAATAATATAGATAAATAAAAATAGTAATAAATAAATATGAATAATATATATTATATAAATAATATTTAATAAATAATTAATTTCTTTAACACTATTAGTTAAAGAATATTTAAATATTAATAAATATTTAATAAAAAACTATATTGAATAAAAAGAATATGACTTAAGAGTGTTAAAGAATATATAAATATTAATATATGTCACATAAAAAAATAAGTTATATAAAAGAAATGATGTAAAAATATTATATAAAATAAAATAATAAAAATATAATGAGTAACATAAGAAGTGTGAAAGTATTGATGTTAAAAATAATAATATATATTGACAAAAAATATTGTATAAAATAATTAATGTTAAAACAATAAGATAATTTGAGAGAGAGGTTAAGGTTAATATAAATAATAATACATTACAATAAATAGAAAAAATATTTACCTTAAAATTAAAAGTAAATGAAGCAAAATTATTAAAAAATCATAAATTACAATATACAATATTAAATACAAAATATTATGTAAATGTATAACGTAAAAATATTAATATAATAAGTAAAATAGATTAATATCCATGATTATATATATATATATATATATATATAGATATATATGGAATTAAATTAATAATGCAACAATATTAAAATATTAAAATGTTCTAATTAGTTATTGTTTAATTGGACAATAGTAAAATATTTAATAAAATAAGTTATGAAATATCAATAAAAAAAATATATACATATATACATATATATATATATACATATATATATATTTATTTATAACATATTCATATGCATACATGCCCCCTTTTTTATATCTAAAATGCATCAAAATTTTAATTTATGTTATCTCAATTGCTCTAAAATATCATTCACTTAAAGTTTATCTTAATGACATTTAATTAATGTTGCACATTTTTGAATGCAAATAGATACAAACTCAAAAACTTGCCACAAGATTGCATATTTTTGCCTTGCTGTGGCAACTTTAACACCCAATTTACTGCACATAATTGCAGTCTGAGATATTTTTGATGTAAATTTTTTGATTGAAGCAACTATATCACTTAAGATAAAAACATTTTTATGGTTTATGGTGAACATGTTTTTAATTAAAAGCAATAAAAAAAGTATTTTGTATTATTTTTAAATGTAATTATTATTAGAAATACTATACATTGTATATTTGTAGACAATTAGTTTGAACTTTTTGACAAAGTTTTTAAATGCTTCTGTGTGTATACATATTATTAAATATAATATTTATAATTAATAAAAAGCTTATAATAAGTAATAAGCAAATAGTTAAATTATATATAAATTATTATGAGAACGTTAAATAAATAATTTAAAATAATTTAAAAGCATTTAAGGTATCACATGAGTATTGCAATATGAATTGGCATCTATTGTATATATGTAAATTTATTCCTAGATTTGTTCTTTTAATCTGGGCATTTGCTGGTTGATCAGTTGTTTATATCCTTTTCTGTCCTATAATGATCGTCTATTTACTATCATATTTATCGCAAAAAGCCGGAGCAGATAAAAACTAGATCCATCTCGTTGAATTTAGGTAATTCAGCAGAGCGCCCGATAAAGAGTCCAGCAAGCGCCCAATTTTTAAACATATGATGCATTATATATGAAGTCTATAGAAATACAATTTTTTTTCATTTTTCAATATTATTTAATATTATTAAAACATATATTAGTTTAAAATATCCACCAAATTTTCTTTTATAAAAATATAATAAATTATTACACAAGAAATTTTTTTAAAGAGGTTTTTCGAACAGTGGTGAACTACAACAAAAAAATTCTTTTTATATTAATTTTATACCATTTTATATTATATTTATATTAAGTATTCGCACATTTTTCCGGAGTTTTGTTAGTTTGCTGTGAAAGTTCTATTAACAAATTCACAACGAAATCATAAACCAGCTGTTGAATAATTATAATTTAATTTTTAATTGTTAAATTTCAATACTTTTCTGTTTGTAGAGTAATTGTAGAGGCAAGAAATTTTTTAATTATCTCCATATATTAGCATTTTATATTTTCCATTTCTATATTTTTATAAATTAAGCTTTAAAAATTATAATTATAAGTAATTTATAATAATATAGGGTTTTCAGTAAATAAAATTTATATCTCTCCTAAATTATAGATTTGGAAATACCAGCATCCATATGTTAAAAAAAATAATGAAATTTTAGTTTGTAAGAAGTCAGATTGTTACCAACACAATAAACCATCGTTTGAGCTCAGGTAGGCTTTGGTGTACTAGGCAACTTCTCCACTCTAGATTGTTTCTTAAATGCGATATAATATTTTTTTATTATTAAATACAAAAAAGAGTAGATTGAATAAAACATAAATATTTATGCCGATTATAAACAAAAATTTTATTTCAAAATAAGTTTTTTTCTAGCCTCATTTTACTTTCAAATAAATCCACATTTAGGCACACTTAGATGTTAATAAAACGTGAAAAAAGTATATAGGTACGTATATGAGTATATATATAATATAAGCAAATTACTTAAATCTTCACAAAGTGTAACAAAATGTGGCAGAGAATAAACTAGAATTTTTATGATCCGTTATAAATATAGAACTTTAAATTTAGTGTAGATTTGCTTAGTTTCATAAAAAAATACGGATACACGTTTGAGGAGCATGTTTCTTGCCATTACGACTGCTTCGAACGTTTACAAAATACTATTCTATAGATACAAAATGTTAATGTATAGATTATTTACTTAAACTTCTCATATGTGTATATATTGCGAAAATTTTAAAATACTGACGTCAAACCAACAAAGCGCTATAAATTTAATGACGTTTTTTGCTGATTTGATCTTTTTTCCATAGAGAAATAAAACATATAAAAAATATAAACTATTTAAAAACAACAAAAATGAAAAACAAAAAAATTTAAGAAGTTTCAGACGCAAATCGTACGCTGCGCAGCGTATATATCACAAATAGAAACATTGACCAGAGACTGCTGACTGCCTATTCACTATTCACTATGGGACTTAACATTTCCTGAGACGCATTTGAATGGAATGGTGGCGCGTTCTGAAAATAAACGCGTAAATGCTTAACGTACTTTGAGATACTCTTAATGGAGCCAAAGATCTATGTCTACACAAACGGCTCGACAGCGAATGCTGTGGCTTTGTTTTGAATTTATTTTAAAGTAGCATTAGCATCACTTTAGCAATATTGTGTGAGGTCTGTAAGGTCTGTGAGGCACTTCAGTTTTTGTAGTAAAACTTCTATGCCCGTTTAATCAATTAATAAATTTTGCTTATACGAAAGCAACTATAATTAATATTTTTATAATTTTAATTTTTTCTCTTAATTTCGTTTATGGTCAGTGTAAAGTAAACAAAGAAGGACAAAAAAGGAAACAAATTTAAATTATAATTTTATTATAAAATTTTATCAATATTAAAAATTTAACTATAATTTTAAAACGAATTCTTAGAATTTAATTAATGCAACTACACACACATATACATATTCACATATAAATAACAGAATTAATTATTTTTTTATATCATTAAACACTAACGTTTTAATGCTTTTATTAGACTTTAAATTTTTAATGCATACAAAATGCAAATAAAAATTATTAACATCATCGAATTGTTTTCTTACTAAAATTTAATAAAATTTTATTGATTTTATTCAAAAGAAAACATTCGGTTGTTAATGAAACAAAGAGAAGAGATTTATGACTAGAGAAAACAATAAATATCAAAGAAATCAAAGATTTTATTTACTTTGAACTTTAAATATTCTTGTAAATATTTATAAAATGTATGTACACAGGTTTTCTGTTAACTATTGAAAAAAAATTAGTTTGGTATGAAATAATAATAAATATATATTTTTGGTTTAAGTAATAAAAATTTAGTAAATTTTTTAGATACATTTATACTTGGTGTAAGCTTAAAAAACATCAAAAAAATATGAAAAACACGAATAAAATTTTATTATTTATATAGTATGTACTATTGTTAAATTAGTAACATTATAACAAAATTTTCAACATTATTTACGAAAGTGTATATAATTATATACATTTATATAATTCTATACATATATATATATATATATATATATATATATATATATTGGTATATAAGTGTACACAATTATTTTAATTGCAATTGTAAATATATTTATATATTTTTTGGACCAATTCGATATATAAAATAAATGGATAAACCTATACGAATTAAACAACCACTTTTCAAAGTCATAAATAATTCTTTAGTAGATCTCCAAACTCCAATTAATATCTTTTCTCGATGAAATTTTAGATCATTATTAGGATTAGGATTGTAATCATTCAAATTTTAACTGGATTATTTTTTGCTATACACTATACAGTCAATATTAACATAGAATTAGAAATATTTGTCGAGATGTAAATTATGAAATATATATAAATAAATATGATAATAAAAATAACATAATGTTTTTCAAAAAAAGGGTTCCTTTTAACAAAAGTTAATATTAATTAAAAAAAATTAGTTTTTTAATTTAGTTTTTATTTTTCAAATTCTGAATTTATAAAATAAATACTATGGGCAGATCCAGCCATATATAACAGCAACAATAACAAAAATAATAACTTCAATAAGAATATTAGTTTTTGTTAGAAGGGACTTCATGTATACTTACATTCATACTTATGCACAGACGCACTTGCACGTTATAATAACACCAGTAAAAGTGATCATAGTTGTAAAGTGGTGAAGAGAACAAGGGACAAGAGAAGATAAAATGCAGTTCAAAATATCATTACAAGATTAAATACTGATCTGTAGTGGCGTATTCAGTGGGAAGTAGAGGAAATCATATTAAAGTGGTAAATCACAGTCTGATAACTTCAATATCTATCCTTATTACTCTTTTAGTGATTCCTGCTTTATTCTAATAATATTAGATATGTATAAATATAGGTTTTTCACAAAAATATTTAAATTTAATGTTAAATTTATTTATCTTTATCATTATTTATTTATATATTAATTTTTATTTATCTTTTTAAGGATTTTACCTTAAATATTGCTTTCCTATTGTCTCTTTTTCTGATACTTTCAGCAGTGTTTAAACTAAGTTATAGTGTTTGTTTTCTATTCCACTTTTCCATACAAATTGCCGATACAATATGCAGAAAATACAACAAATTTGCAACAATAACAATGTTGTCTTTCACACTACAAAAATGTGTATACACAAAGTTGATTATAGTGCAATAGTTTGC
>NC_051846.1:25977245-25980585 GCF_002237135.1 Teleopsis dalmanni
GACAGTGAACTCCTCCTAAATGGCTGAACCGATTTTGATGAAATTTTTTGTGAGTGTTCAAGTGGATTCAAGGAAGGTTTAGATTCACAATTTGGCCCACTAGATAATGTCTTTTTAATTAATTTTTTATTTTTTGGTATGCATATACATTTATATTAGAAATTTAAAATTTATTCATGCTTACTTTGATTTGTTTAAAAACTTTAAAATCTCTAAAATGAATCGTAAAACTGCCGTTGCATAGCTTAAGTGCATTTAAATTCTGCAGCATAATTATAGGTGAGCCAATTTTTAATCTTAAGTTATGTGGTGGTATTCCTGGTAAATCCAGAGAATTCAAAAATTCAACACACAAAAAAGAAGAATTATATATGTAAAGATATAAATAACGTACAAAAAACAATGCCACGTCTTCGTGGACGAGGAGGAAATATTTGTCGACGGACTCGGAATTCACAATTACTCCAAAACCGTCGGTTAAATAGATCGACAGAAAACAATGAAAATGTAAGAAATCAGGATACAATCACACGTTCTAATGAAAGTCAAAAGCAACGCAACGAACGTCAGGAAAATTAATTGCAAGGGGAAACAACGTTCGCCGGGTCAGCTAGTATAGATATAATTTTATATATGTATATATATAGTATAATTAAATTTATTGATTAATTGATTTAATTTAAGTATTAATTGAACTCTTTCTTTCTTAATTAAAGCAAATAATGTAGTGGGTGAATAAGCAAAAACCAGCAATTTTATTTGAAATATATAAAATTCTATAGTCAATATTAAATTAAACTTTAACTATGCATTTAGAAAATATACCTAACAGTCTATGAGATTAGATATGAGGATTATACGATCAGAATTGGTTTAAAAAAGCATGTATTAAAAAATTATGGTATAAATCCACCCTTGAGGGTAGAGTTTTAAGTTTTACAGGAAAGTAAATATGTAATATAGAACTAAATGACATTGGCTTAGTAAGTTAGCTTTTGGCTGTAGAATGGAATATAATAGAAATAAACAGTGTACCAGCTTGAATGGAAGCCAGAATGTCAGCCGTTGAGGACATCCTAATATCAAAAAGGGAGAGTAGTTCTCGACTCAGTGAACTCCTTGTGGTACAGATCAAGGCTGGGAAGTCAAAAATAATGTGACTGGAAGTCTTGTCTGCTTCTAGGTAGAGTCGACAATCTATCTCTTTAGAGAAATCCATTTTGTGAAGGTAATAACGCAGTCCATGGTGACCCGTTAAATATCCCACCAGCAACCTTAACTCTGTTCTGCTGAAGATGGATAACTTGCCATAACTATATGAACAAACCAGCTCTATAGCATGACGGTTATCTGCGGCAGTAGCGACTTCTCTCGGATGAAAACCATTATCAATCAGAGACCATTAATCAATTGTAGATCAACTTAATCCACAATATGGCTCCGGTCCTCAGAGTTGAATGGCGGATCCTGTCGCAAGACTGTCTGTCATTAGCATTGATTATTGTGTGACCAGGCACCCAGCAAAACATCACTTTGTTTTTGCTTGCCACCTGCTGCAGCGTGTCATAGTAGTCTAACAGAAGCTTTGAGGAAAACTTCCAGCAGGATAATGCCTTGATTGCTACTGGAATATCTGAGTAAATACAGATACGGACGCCTTTCAGCCCATTGTTAAGGTTGATACGTGAACCTCCGCTTGGAAGACAGTGGGCCATATACCCAACGCTAACGAGATTCTAGTGTTAGGACCAAATACCCCTGTACCAACTCCTCCTTTAGTTTTTAGATCATGAATGATGACTTCGAATTTTCTACCGAAGCGAAGTTCCATGTCTGAACTAGTCTGTAGATAGAGTTTAGACTGTCAAGACTTCCGTGCATATTGATAACAGGGTGTAGCCTACCTGCACTCAAAACTGATGTCTTTTTAATAAAGAACTCCAGTGCTATTGTGGGACAAACTCGAATAGTTCCCGTCATAGCGAGAAATGCAAGTCTTTACAGTTTATTGCATTTGAATATTACAGCATTTTGGTGTGCCTCACTCCACCAAATAAAAGCTGCATAGGATACAATGTGTCTGACCATTGTGCAGTAGAGCCATAATAGAATTCTAGGACTTAGGTTTCAGGTTCCACCATATAAGTTCCTGTACGTCCACATGACTCAGGTGGCTTTGCCAATTATATTATTCTGGTGAGTGTTCCCATCAAGACGCTTATGTAGGGTAACATCAAATATTCAACTTATTCGGAGCATTCAACAGCCATTTTTTTTTTTATAGATAGGAACTCGATATTCAGTTTATACCTTCTTGAAAATGGCTCAATTATTGCCTTTATTGGGTTAATACTTAGACCTTCTTTTATACACCAGTTGTGAGACTTTGTATAAGTCCGCCTGCATTACGTGAGTAACTATGGATTCATATTTACCAGAAAAAATGATTGCCATTTCATCTGCATAACTTATGGCATTGTAGCCAAATTGCTCTAGTTTACCTGGCACATCATCGACTACCAGCGTCCATAGCAATGGTGAGAGAACGCAACCTTGAGGACAGCCCTGTACAGCACTAATGATGATGGTAGTGCTACCTTATTTGGAAGATATATTCCAGTCTCATAACATCCTTTCTATCCACGTTATTGTGCATGCGTCAATATCTTTTCGGGCCAGAGCTCCGGATAAGGATTCATATGGTGTGTTGTTAAAAGCTCCTTCTACATCCAGAAATACACATAAGGCAGATCATATCAGATCAGTAAGAAAGACGTAAGGCCAATGGGTCTGTAGGACTTTGGTTGGTCAATGATTTTATTACCAAGTTTGGGAATAAAGATTACGTTCATTCCTCTCCGCATATTCCTGACATGTGAAATGAGAGCAGTAACTTCCCTGTTTGATTGTAATATTGTTACTCCGGTTACAGAACCAGAGAAGTAACTTTGCAAAGGAAACCCGAGGGTGTCTTCACAACCAGTGGTAAAGCAACCATTGGGTAGTCTAGTTGCTTCCAGTAACTTCTCAATACTACCACAATGGCTACGCTAGCTAGTCCGTTTGAACTGTCTGATTGATTTGTTGTAGTGAGTGAATGTAACTCTATATTCTTCCCATCTACCAGAGCGTTTTGCCCTACTGAATAAGCTCCTTACTCCGTATTTCTGAAATACATTTTAAAATCCTGACGCAATTAATACAATAATTTTCTCCTAATAAAAATATATAAATGGTTGTATAAAAATTTCTTCTTTAACGTTAAGTCAGTTTTAATAAAGAAACATCATTACTCAAATTTCTTTGAGTGTAATTCTGTTAGAAAGCAGTTTTTCTTTAT
>NC_051846.1:25980685-25991369 GCF_002237135.1 Teleopsis dalmanni
GTTGTCGTTGGCAGGAAGCACTAAAAGCTTGCTGTCAACTTTATTTGCTGGACAAAAATGACGGCAATCTGCAGCGCGCCACTGTATTGGTGGCAAAACGTTATTTTAATGTGGCACGCCGCCTACTGCACAAACTGCTGGAAACGAGTAATTTGGACATTTTAACAAACGTACGTGTGCTGGTCCTGAAGGCCATCTCAGTGGATTGCATGTCATCACAAACTATAGAACTGCTTATGCGTGCCTCGGTGTTAGCTGCCTCGGCGTATCTGGAGTATGAACATGCAATGGTTGATATGGTGCTAGCGCAAGTGCTGCTCAGAATGGGTTTGATACAGAAAGCTTTCCAAGCAATTAAGAATTGCATGGAAATCATCTGTATTAATGGCGGCATCTATGATCGCGCCAAGACCGATTTTATATTTGTTAAGTGCTTGGTGGCAGCAGCAGATAGCAAGGGTATGAAGATTATAGGTCTTCTGAAATCCATACCGATGTTGGAGAACGCAATTGAACAGTTTAAGAAACTGGAGGCACATGCAAAAGTTTTGGATATTTACGTGTATCTCGCCAAGACCTTTGACGAATTGAAGGAAAGAGAGGAACGAAATAAGTATGCTTGTAAGTTCAAGCAATATTTCAAGTCGCATCCGGTTGCAAGGGAATATCTTGGCATGATATTTTGAATAAAAACAAATATTTTAATAAATTGAAATTAAAATTTATTCATACGAAAAGGAATTATATTTATAAGTAATATATATATGTATGTAAATGTTAATATAGTGAAAAGTTAGGAGTATTTATACTTAACCAAATAAATGTATCAGTTAGGCAATGTATTAATTATTCCATTTTCTTACGTTTTGACAGCGACGGCCTATCAAAGTGCTGCTTCATGCCACCAGCTTTCTCATTATGGAATTTAATATTATTTGTTGTCTCGGCATACCAGGGAGAATCAAATTTGGTTGTGTCCTGATCTACTAAATGCGTATATTTGGTACGTCCGCAACGTCCAAAATTCTTAACCTGCATCACTTTAGGCAAAATTGTCTTGTCAAAGTGATCTTCCAGTGTAGCTTGTGCGAAATCACGTTTAAGTACATCTTCTTCCTCGTCCAGGTAGAAGGCACCACGATGATAATATTTCTGTAAGAACTTATATTTGCCTTTGCTGGCTTTGTTAGTGATTAATTTTGGATTTGTGCGCATTTCCTGTCGACGTTCTTCCTCAGTTAGGTTACGCAAACGGTCAATTTCAAGCTTGTCACGTTCGGCACTAAAAAAAATAATATTTAATTTGAAATAAATAATTTCTTCCACAATTCATACTTTTCTCTTTCTTCGCGATCACGTTTCATGCGTTTCAATTCACGCAATTTCCAGGCTTCATACTCCACTTCATCATTCTCATCATCAGTGCATACATCATCGATTCTGGCCTCTGCGGTGTCAGGCTAAAATAAAATTATATACATAAACCCATTGAATACGATATTGAATTTTTACTGTCCGGAATCAAAATATTTGGACAAATATATTTCAAAGAATATAAGTTAAAAGCTAGGCTTCCTGCTCATCATCCGCAATTTATTTAAAATTCTATTATTAAAGCATTTTAAATTTGGTAACACACAAAACAGCTGTACAGTCAGTCAAAAATTCAATTAATTAAAAAATAATAAAAAAATATTTGTTGTTACAATTTTACTACTCTTCGAATACTAAAAACCCTTTATTGAAAAGAATGGTTTAAGAATTTAGATTCTTTCGTCAAAATGGACGTAAAAAATCAATAATATAGACTAGTAACCATCTATTCCTAAATTCATAAAGTATATAAAAATTTTCTATTAGCCACACTGCGTGTATTCATTAGTAAAGCATATTGGCTATTTAATAAAATACAATTTTTTTTATGACTTCCACCTATGGGCCAGACACATCAACTTTACAATTTGATGAAAACCGGTTCAACTCAACTTAGCCTCAATCATAGTACTTTAGTTTTAAATAAATTCCTAACAAAACATCCTTTAAGTGTATGAGCAGGATATGCTCTAGAAGCAACCAATGCTTATTACCAAATTTGCACTTACTTTCACCTTTTCCAAATCCTTTTTGACACTATCTTCGACCATACGTAGGGTATGTCTGCGTCTTTCCTTAGCAGATTTCTTAGTTTCAGTTTCGAGTTGTTTTTGTTTCTGTGCCTCACGTTCCTTCTCCTGTATTGTAGCTCTGTCGCGTTTACGTACAAAAAGTGGTTTTAGACGTGGTTCATTGTCTTCCTCACTTTCAGTTTCCTCCTCATAATCTGAACTCTCGCTATCTGATGATTCTGATTTGTTTTCTTCTTCTTTTTGTAAAATCTGAAATATAGTTAGATTATTAAATTTTTTTTTTGTTTTTTTTTATTTTATTTAAGCAAAATAGTTCACCTCTTCTTCTTTTTGTTGCTGCAACATGCGTTGACGTAGTTTCATACGTCTCTTCTCCAATTCAGTTTCACTTAATTCTGAATCAGAGTCAGACTCTGAAGCTAATGTGATTTTATTTGTCGATGCTTCAATAGTGCGGTTGGGTTCATTCTCGCTTTCCTCTGATTCTGTTTCAACAAATTCTGGCTCATGTACATGTCGATGACGATCTTTCCGTTCCAGCTCTACATCATCTTGTTCTACGGGACGCGCACGTAGTCGCCTTAAACGTGGATCATCAAATTCAGCATCGTCATCTTCATCGGCTGCCCGCTGAAGTGCAATTTCCTCTTCACGCCTTAAGCGACGCTCCTGCTGTGCAATTGCTGCAGTTGTGCGCTTCCGATGATCGATGAAGTCTTCCAAGTCACTCTCATCGCTGCTAGAATCATTTCGTGCATAATCTGGACGCTTGCCTGATACGTACCGCTGCACTTTTACTTTTTGCATAGAAATCTCACCTAAAACATAAATAGAATGTAAATTAGCGTTGGCACTGCACTTGAACTTGCGCGCATTTCGTAATAACCTTTCTCATTTCGCACTGGCACAGCGCCTGCAGTGCTTTGTATGCCCGCAATAATTACCGGCAAACTCATCTTATTTTTTCAATTGAAATTGCTATCAACTTTTTTATAAATAAAATTTTCCCAGATTTTTTCTTCTTCTGCTTCTATTTGTTGTGTTCTATGTTGGCGATGAAAACGTTTGCCAGCTGACTGTCAAATTTGTGTGTATACAAAATTGTAATAAATTTGTTGCTATTTGTGGTTTGTGTCCGTGCTATTCGGTGTTGCGATGTTTTTGGCTCAACTGAATTTTTCAATTTCGTTTTAGTTTTAATTGTTTATTGTTGTTTTTATATTTTGCGTTATACAATTATACAATTGAATTTGTTGAATTAATTTTTGGTATTTATTTTCCTCTTACAAACGCAATAAGGAAGTAAAGGGCAAAAATAAAATATATGAAAATATTTCAAAATATATGCAATTGTTATTGTTTTTTAATTTGCGAAAAGTTAAGTGTAATAATAAGTGCAACTACTACGAAAAGACAGTTTCATTCCAATTACAAAAACAAAAAAAAAATAATAATAAGAGAAAATATTGTTTTAAAATATTAGCAATATCCGTTATTTAAAAATAGAGAAAAATATTTTCTCATCCACAAAAGAAAAAAAAAGAGAAAGCGGAAGTCACTAAGAGATTTGAATTGTTGATGAAATAAAAATAACTTGACAATTTTTAATTAATTAATAAATTTCTTTAATTGAATAATAACCCGTGCAAGTTGAATTTAAGTGGTGATACATCGATAAAAAATTAAAAATAATTACCGTGAAAAATTTGAACTTGGCACCGGATTAATGGAGTTTAATTAAACGCGAAGGAGAGAGCGAGACAGTGAGCCACGTAATTGCAATTTCCCAAACCGGGCACTTTTCCTTAAAAATACGTGTCTATGTATTTATATAGTATATTTGTGAAATATTTCAAAGTAAATTAACCACGTATAATTAGTGAGAGTATTTATAAACTTAAAAATTTTACATTTTATAAAATCAATTCAATTAGATAAATAATTATTTTAATTTGAAATTATAAAAATAGACGCACGTGCGGTTTAAATACATTAATCTACAAGGATAATAAAACGATTTTCATTCAGTAAAACTAAAAATAGACTATATATATATAGATAGCTATAGTAAGTACATAGGATTTAAATAATTTAAATAATTAAAATTAATTTAATAAATATTAATAAATTAAATTTGATAAAAACTTTGAGCTATTTTAGTATTTTAGATTTCTTCTACGGGAGACCGCCACATACTTATCGCCTAAGGACAACTCTCTAAAATTGCTGCCTATGGCATATGTGCGGCTATTTAAAACGCCATTTCGTTATATTTTATTATTAAACTGCCAACTCGAGAAGTTGAAGATTATACCGTAAACTCTGAATTCGGCAGAGTGGATTCAGTAAATTTTGAAGCAATATTAGTTTGGTAAGTCATAAATAATTTCAATTTAATTTATTAAAATGAAAAATATTTTTATTCTATTATAATTATTATTTTAAAATAATAAGCTATGAATGGTTATTGTTTTTGCTTAAGTGAGTTTCCAAACTAAACATAAACAGACTATGTTTACACTAACAAATTTCGGACATTATTAGCTTATTTTTGTTTGGATTTTGTATAAAACATGACAGCTGTAATTAGCTGCTTATTTGTAGAGTTATTTGCGATAGTATAAACACAACGTACGTATATTGTAATACAAAGTAGTGTGTTTTATAAGCATATAGCAAAAGAACAACATAAAATAAACTCTACTTTGATGGCAACTCTGGAAGAACCGGACATTTTGTTATGCTTATATAAAAAAAAAACAAAAAAATAATTAGGACTATTTATACTTGAAAAATTGCGTTGTTTATATCAATACTTAATAATTATGTCTAAATAATATATATGAATAAATATAAATATGAAGTATTGCTGTCGCTGTCCTCTTCTTATTCATTGCTTGGTGAATGGCTTTTTTTTATGGCTAATCACTAAGAGTTAATTTTTTCTTTATCTCTCATATTGACGTTATCAAAATTCACTGTTAGCTCTATTTCTACCATGTATTGGACTATGGATATCACACAATAGAAGCTGATTTCAACTGCCAGCTTTAAAGTCATACCTATGTTCATATAATGCTGGACGGTTTTTTATTTGTAGAATGCGAATTCATTAGAGTTAGAATACATGCTCTCCTCTTTTTCTATCGAAGTTGTTTCCAACATCATTCCGAAATTAGGAAATTACAAATAGGTACCATTGGCTTTCCATATATGGAAAATGCTTCATCTGAATCTATATCTTTAAATGATTTTATACTCCCTTTGTGAAATTCCAAATATAAAGTTCGTCATATTTTTATCACCTGTATTAGATATATTATTTTAGATCAGCAATCAATCGAGTTCTGATGAATTCAGAGTTGAAAAAATCTCATCATTTTTAAAAACAATCTGAGTCAAAAAGTACTTAACTGTAATAAAACATTTTTTAATTGATCAACTTTGCTTGAAAATATTTTGAATTTAATTAAATTTAATTAAGTATAAAGTTTTGAATTTGTAATTAACAAAAATCTTCCACTTTGCATTGAAGCGCCACACTAAGCTCAGATTATTTTACGTCATTCTGTCTCGCATATAATAAATAATTTACACAAATTAAAATGAAATTCAAAGAATTATATATAAAAACAAAAACAAAAACAAAGACAAAAACAATATAAACATATGACAATATATTAAGAATAATAAACAAACAAAAATTGCATAAATTATTTTATCTGAATCAAAAAGTATCTCACTGATAGCTCACGTGAGGTGCGTCGAGCTCAACTTGAACTCACGTTTATAATTTTGAAGCAAACGAGGTTAGCTGGCTTAGCGCACTTTCTTCTTCATCTTCCTCTCTTCCTCTTATATTAGATCGGGGAAAAACTTTACTCACATTCACGAGAGTATCTTTTTATCTCTTACCGGTTTTGTTTAGGTTTTGCAATAATTCAGTAAAAAAAAAGTACAACTCCGATTTATGAGTTTGTTTTTGTTTTGAATTGTTTGTGTACTTGGAAGCAGGCATAAATACGTCACAATCTTCTATGTCATGGATGTTGTGATAGTCTTAAGCTGGCCTCTTAGAAGCCACAGCGTCACAGTTGTTTGCTTGAATAGAAAAAATCCCAGTGTTGTGAGTTCGGTTTGCATTACCGGCTAAAACTGCTCTTGTGCGGATTTTGTTTTTACACGATTGTGTAATGAAGTTAAATAATTCTCTCTTAATTAATATGTAAAATGGTTGAGTTCATTAGTAAACACAGAATTTGTTTAGGTACTTGAAGGCATTATTAATGCATTTCTTATTTGTAAGTTATTAAATGATTTACAATGTAAATTATGATAACAATGTTAGTACTTAAAATGAAACAGCATACTTTCAATATTTATAGTTTGTTTTTAATGTAATTAAAATTTAATTAATTATCAAAAAAAAAAAAAAATCAAATACCCACAATTCAGCATCACACATGGAGTTCTTTATAGGTCAATGTATCTCAACATTTTTGGTAGTACCTCCCTCTTAGATCAAGTTAATTGTGTCGAAGTTCCTAGGGATACAATTAAGCCTTTTGGTCTAATTTGTTAGAATATAAAAACTCAGAAGTTTAAAAACTACTTTGAATACTAGTTAAGACCTAAAATGCTTCTTTAAGGAAGGTCTTGGAGCTAGCTAAGATCCTTCAGAAAATAATTTCCTAATATGTTTAGTCAACGCAGTGTAATAGGCAGACGTGAGGCAATTTACTTCTACTTTATTTATTATTTATTATTAAAAGAAGGGATTGTACACTGTGACTTAAAAGATCTATTGTGCCCCTTACTCTGGTTAGAGTGTTTCTCCAAGTCCGATTTCTTTAATGAAAGACAATATAGAGCCTACCTTTCCTAGTTTTGAATCTTTATGATCCATGAAATACTCTCCTAGGTGTTTCTTCCGCTTGTGCATCAGTGCCGGGCACTCTCCAAGCACTATGAAATATCCTCCTAGGTGATTCTTTCGCTTGTGCATCAGTGCCGGGCACTCTCCAAGCACATGGTATGCAGTTTCTCTCTCTTCTTTACAATATTTGCAGTCTGAGTTGGATTAAACTCCTAACTTCGATAGGTGATTATTCAATCTACAGTGACCCGTCAATAAACCCGTATTAATACTTACTTTTACTTTAGAGCTTTAAAAATTATTAAAAAATTATTAAAAATTATTAAATAATTATTAAATAAAATAAATAAATAATTTAATAATAATAATAAATAATAATAAATAGTAGTATTCTAAAAGATAAACATATTATTCGAGCACATGCGTTTTCAAATGATGATGTGAATCCTTCACCTTTCACAGAAATAATCTTTTTAATATTCTCGTTTGCTAGTATATGTATTAGTTCAATAAGTTCATAAACGGCGAGAAACAATATTGTAGATATTTGTGAGTTTTAATTAAACGTATTCTAAGAAAATAAATTTAAAACAATACTTCACTGTACATACACATGCATTTGCTGCTCAACTTAGCTTAGCTAATGATAAAGTGCTATCCAAAAGCACTTCTCATTATCGAATCTCAGAACGGTGACCGGCTCCTCGGGGAGTTATGCAGATCTGAGGTCAATTATTGCTTAGTTTGATGAAGTGATAAACAATAATCCGGTCAAAGTGTAACGAGGGGTTATGAAGAACCCTCGCTGTTAATAGAGAATAAAAGTGCTCAAGTGCACAGACTCAACTAGCCTCAACATAATAATAGAAAACAAAAATTAAAAGTGTTTTTTAACAGCATTAAAAATAAATAAAATTAATTCACAATTTCTGTAGTAAACCCCTCTATAAAAATGTTCGATGTTAAAGAGGAAGAAGAAATGAGACCGAACTGTTATTAAAATAATAAAAAGGGCTTAGACTGCAAGAAGTCAAAAGAAGTTAGATTCTTAGATTAGGTATAATTACTTTCTATGTGGAGTACCAATAATACGTCATCATGTCTCTTATAGAAAGGATTAGAAGACATACGTATTTTACACTCCTATGACACTATATTAAATGGAATGTTTTGGTATCGGATTCTAATGTACATATGGTGTAATATGAATTGGTATTCTTGTTTTGTAGTTCAAACTAACCAGGAAGTAAGTACATTGACACATAACTAAACTTACAAAATTGGGGTCATATATAGGATATTTATATATATGTATAATTATATTTAATTGATACATTATTGAGGATATATAAAATGAGGATATATATAGTAAGAGCTTGACAAAGTATGAGGGTGTTAGGGTGTGTGAGCGTGTTAAAACTCAACTAAGTCCAGTCTAAGGATTCGTACATCTCAATGCGACCGAGGCCCTAAATATATAGACCTAAAATTTCAGTGTGCATTTGGGCGATGTCAAGAGGAGTAGATGTGCAATTGGGACACACATTTTGGTCATTTATACAAAATGGTGTTGTGTTGTATGTTAAGATGTGGATTTTTATGTTATTTTGTGACCTTGTGGGGATGAGTTGAGGATAAGGTAAGGCATTACATAGCGTGGTATTGCATTACGTGGCATTACATGATATGTTATTGCATTACGTGGTATTATCTAGTGTGGTATTCCATGATGCGGTATTATATGGTGTGGTATTGTAAGGTTTGGTATTAATTGACGTAGTATTGCATAGCGTGATATTGCATGTCATGGTGTATTATGGTATGCTTTGGGATGGTATGGTTTTGTTATAAGTTCGTTGTAGTAAATTAAGAGTGGTATTTGATTTATTTATGCTAATTTATTTAAGAAAGCCATTGGGTAATATATTGTGTATATTGATCAAAAAATATGTTTATTTACTTATAGGTTTTTATTACATTTAGTTTAACATTTAAATAAAAATCTTAATAGTTTGTTAATTATATGGTATATAGGTATGGAACACATTATTTAGCACCTATTATTAAAACATACTACAGTTTGCAGTAATGAACCTTAAAGTCAATTAATTAAAAGTGTTAATTAGTAATTTGTTAAGTAAAATTTCTTAATTGTTTCAAAATTTTATTAATTTAGTGTTAATGATTTTAGAACTCCCGTGATTAAATGATTCTATTAAGATTCTATAGCAAAAAATGTTAAGTGTTGATAAATTCTATTATTTAAATAATATACATTAAAATTCCATATAATATGATTTTATTTAGTGTTAATTCATTTATAAATCTTCTATTATATTGTCTAAATTGGAGCATAGTTCACATGTATGTTATTAATATTGATTGAAGCCTTGAAGTTGTTTTGATTGCCTTCATCAAATAATTATATTCTTGTGATCTTTGATTCGATTTTACGTGACTCTTGTCGTTTGTTGTAATAATAATTTACAGAAGAATTTGTTATTGTTAATTAGAGACAACTACAGAATTCAAATGAAATGATATCGCCATGGATTTATTAGGTCCATGCATATTGTTGGCCAGCCAGCAATACCTGGCTATAATTTCTCTGGTAAGGAAAATTTCTATTTTATACTATATTATAAGTAAATTAAAAATTGTTTCGAAACATACTCTCAAAATTTTTATTTCAATTGAATAATATTATGGGTGACACATGAAAGTTCGGATGGCAATGTCAGCACAAGTACTGAATGTGATAATTAAATTATGGATTAACGCACTCTCCTTGAAAGCTAATTGAGAATTTATTCTGTACAAAAGAAATTATGGACAGTTTCTTGATAAACGCAAAATAATTTGGTTAATAATTAATAAATGCCATGCAAATAATTTGTATTCATAATATTAAATAATCAGTTACAGTGGAAGATGAAGTACGGGCACTACTATTAATTTTTATCTTTTTTGCTCAAGAATCTTGAGTAAGTTCTGATCGATGGGTTCTGATAAATGATGTCTCATAGTATAAAACTGAAAATAGCTAGAAATATACTTGTTTAAAATATTAACATTTAATTTACGATCTAGAGTAACGTTTTGTGTATTAAAGTAAATATTCAATCTAAATACTTAGAATCGTGATGACATCTTATCATAAAGTTTGAAAATTGAAATTGTATTCGTGAGTCATTTATCGAAATAAATAATTTATTTCTGTTCTTACGAGTAAGAACCAGAACAAAAGTTTTATGTGGCTTCCGCGAAATGGTAATAACCTTTACAGATATAGTAGTTCTGTTACAAAATATTAACGATTTACTTAGTAAATTCAGTCAACTGTATTTCCGAATTTGCTTTTTGTTTTCAGTCTTAGTTACGTTAATTAATCCGGTCGTAAACCATTTATAGCATTGTTGGTCGCTACAGGTACCAGTCGTAACTTGACCTCTATGTAGATTTATATTAAGTCTCATGCAATATGTATACACTTAGGATCTGAGTCCAGTCATCCCATTCACTTAATTAGTGGAACAAAACAAATGCAACTTAAATACCTTAACCGAACGGTTAAGAAACTTATCATACCAAATATCTTTAAATAGTGGCTTTTAAATGAAAAAGTCTCTCAACATGAAAGATAAGTAGGTAACTATGTCTTAGATATAAATTCAAGCACATA
>NC_051846.1:25991469-25999837 GCF_002237135.1 Teleopsis dalmanni
TAATAAATAAGGTAGAAGTAAATTGCCTCACGTCTGCCTATTACACTGCGTTGACTAACCATATTAGGAAATTATTTTCTGCAGGATCTTAGCTAGCTCCAAGACCTTCCTTTAAGAAGCATTTTAGTTCTAAACTAGTACTCAACGTAGTTTTTAAACTTCTGAGTTTTTATATTGTAACACATTAGACGAAAAGGCTTAATTGGATCCCTAGGAACTTCGACACAGTTAACTTGATCTAAGAGGGAGGTACTACAAAAACGGTTGAGATACGTTGATCTATAAAGAACTCCATGTGTGATGCTGATTTATGAATTATTAAGTTTTTTTTTGTTGTGACAATTAATTAAATTTTAATTACATTAAAAACAAACTATAAATATTGAAAGTATGCTGTTTCATTTTAAGTACTAACATTGTTATCATAATTTACATTGTAAATCATTTAATAACTTACAAATAAGAAATGCATTAATAATGACTTCAAGTACCTAAACAAATTCTTTGTTTACTAATGAACTCAACCATTTTACATATTAATTAAGAGAGAATTATTTAACTTCATTACACAATCGTGTAAAAACAAAATCCGCACAAGAGCAGTTTTAGCCGGTAATGCAAACCGAACTCACAACACTGGGATTTTTTCTATTCAAGCAAACAACTGTGACGCTGTGGCTTCTAAGAGGCCAGCTTAAGACTATCACAACATCCATGACATAGAAGATTGTGACGTATTTATGCCTGCTTCCAAGTACACAAACAATTCAAAACAAAAACAAACTCATAAATCGGAGTTGTACTTTTTTTTTTACTAAATTATTGCAAAACCTAAACAAAACCGGTAAGAGATAAAAAGATACTCTCGTGAATGTGAGTAAAGTTTTTCCCCGATCTAATATAAGAGGAAGAGAGGAAGATGAAGAAGAAAGTGCGCTAAGCCAGCTAAGCCAGCTAACCTCGTTTGCTTCAAAATTATAAACGTGAGTTCAAGTTGAGCTCGACGCACCTCACGTGAGCTTTCAGTGAGATACTTTTTGATTCAGATAAAATAATTTATGCAATTTTTGTTTGTTTATTATTCTTAATATATTGTCATATGTTTATATTGTTTTTGTCTTTGTTTTTGTTTTTGTTTTTATATATAATTCTTTGAATTTCATTTTAATTTGTGTAAATTATTTATTATATGCGAGACAGAATGACGTAAAATAATCTGAGTTTAGTATGGCGCTTCAATGCAAAGTAGAAGATTTTTGTTAATTACAAATACAAAACTTTATACTTAATTAAATTTAATTAAATTCAAAATATTTTCAAGCAAAGTTGATCAATTAAAAAATGTTTTACTACAGTTAAGTACTTTTTGACTCAGATTGTTTTTAAAAATGATGAGATTTTTTCAACTCTGAATTCATCAGAACTCGATTGATTGCTGATCTAAAATAATATATCTAATATAGGTGATAAAAATACGACGAACTTTAAATTTGGAATTTCACAAAGGGAGTATAAAATCATTTAAAGATATAGATTCAGATGAAACGTTTTCCATATATGGAAAGCCAGTGGTACCTATTTTTATTTTGCAGATTTCAGAATGATGTTGGAAACAACTTCGATAGAAAAGGAGAAGAGAATGTATGCTAACCCTAATGAATTCGTATGCAACAAATCAAAAACCGTCCAGCATTATATGAACATAGGTATGACTTTACAGCAGGTAGTTGGAGTCAGCTTCTATTGTGTGATATCTATAGTCCAATACATGGTAAAAATAAAGCTAACAGTGAATTTTGATAACGTCAATTTGAGAGATAAAGAAAAAATTAACTCTTAGTGATTAGCCATAAAAAAAGTCATTAACCGAGCAATGAATAAGAAGAGGACAGCGATAGCATTGACGCTAACAACTTGGCACTGTAACAATACTTCATATTTATATTTATTCATATATATTATTTAGACATAATTATTAAGTATTGATATAAACAACGCAATTTTTCAAGTATAAATAGTCCTAATTATTTTTTTATGTTTTTCTTTTATATAAGCCTAACAAAATGTCCGGTTCTTCCAGAGTTGCCATCAAAAGTAGAGTTTATTTTATGTTGTTCTTTTGCTATATGCTTATAAAACACAATACTTTGTATTACAATATTCGTAAGTTTCGTTTATACTATCGCAAATAACTCTACAAATAAGCAGCTAATTATAGCTATCATGTTTTATACAAACTCCAAACAAAAATATGCTAATAATGTCCGAAAACTGTTAGTGTAAACATAGTCTGTTTATGTTTAGATTGGAAACTCACTTAAGTAAAAACAATAACAATTCACAGCTTATTATTTTAAAATAATAATAGAATAAAAATATTTTTCATTTAAATAAATTAAATTTAAATAATGTCCAAAAACTGTTAATGTAAACATAGTCTGTTTAGGTTTAGATTGGAAACTCACTTAAGCAAAAACAATAACAATTCATAGCTTATTATTTTAAAATAATAATTATAATAGAATAAAAATATTTTTCATTTAAATAAATTAAATTTAAATAATGTCCGAAAACTGTTAATGTAAACATAGTCTCTTTAGGTTTAGATTGGAAACTCACTTAAGCAAAAACAATAACAATTCATAGCTTATTATTTCAAAATAATAATAATAATAGAATAAAAATATTTTTCATTTAAATAAATTAAATTTAAATTATTTATGACTTACCAAACTAAGATTGCTTAAAAATTTACTGAATCCACTCTGCCGAATTCAGAGTTTACGGTACAATCTTCAACTTCTCGAGTTGGCAGTTTAATAATAAAATATAACGAAATGGCGTTTTAAATAGCCGCACATATGCCATAGGCAGCAATTTTAGAGAGTTGTCCTTAGGCGATAAGTATGTGGCGGTCTCCCGTAGAAGAAATCTAAAATACTGAAATAGCTCAAAGTTTTTATCAAATTTAAAAATTTTTTAAAAAAATTTATCAAATTTTTTTTTATTGATATTTATTAAATTAATTTTAATTATTTAAATCCTATGTACTTACTGTAGCTATCTATATATATATAGTCTATTTTTAGTTTTACTGAATGAAAATCGTTTTATTATCCTTGTAGATTAATGTATTTAAACCGCACGTGCGTCTATTTTCATAATTTCAAATTAAAATAATTATTTATCTAATTGAATTGATTTTATAAAATGTAAAATTTTTAAGTATATAAATACTCTCACTAATTATACGTGGTTAATTTACTTTGAAATATTTCACAAAAATACTATATAAATACATAGACACGTATTTTTAAGGAAAAGTGCCCGGTTTGGGAAATTGCAATTACGTGGCTCACTGTCTCGCTCTCTCCTTCGCGTTTAATTAAACTCCATTAATCCGGTGCCAAGTTCAAATTTTTCACGGTAATTATTTTTAATTTTTTATCGATGTATCACCACTTAAATTCAACTTGCACGGGTTATTATTTAATTAAAGAAATTTATTAATTAATTACAAATTGTCAAGTTATTTTTATTTCATCAACAATTCAAATCTCTTAGTGACTTCCGCTTTCTCTTTTTTTTTTCTTTTGTAGATGAGAAAATATTTTTCTCTATTTTTAAATAACGGATATTGCTAATATTTTAAAACAATATTTTCTCTTATTATTATTTTTTTTTTGTTTTTGTAATTGGAATGAAACTGTCTTTTCGTAGTAGTTGCACTTATTATTACACTTAACTTTTCGCAAATTAAAAAACAATAACAATTGCATATATTTTGAAATATTTTCATATATTTTATTTTTGCCCTTTACTTCCTTATTGCGTTTGTAAGAGGAAAATAAATACCAAAAATTAATTCAACAAATTCAATTGTATAATTGTATAACGCAAAATATAAAAACAACAATAAACAATTAAAACTAAAACGAAATTGAAAAATTCAGTTGAGCCAAAAACATCGCAACACCGAATAGCACGGACACAAACCACAAATAGCAACAAATTTATTACAATTTTGTATACACACAAATTTGACAGTCAGCTGGCAAACGTTTTCATCGCCAACATAGAACACAACAAATAGAAGCAGAAGAAGAAAAAATCTGGGAAAATTTTATTTATAAAAAAGTTGATAGCAATTTCAATTGAAAAAATAAGATGAGTTTGCCGGTAATTATTGCGGGCATACAAAGCACTGCAGGCGCTGTGCCAGTGCGAAATGAGAAAGGTTATTACGAAATGCGCGCAAGTTCAAGTGCAGTGCCAACGCTAATTTACATTCTATTTATGTTTTAGGTGAGATTTCTATGCAAAAAGTAAAAGTGCAGCGGTACGTATCAGGCAAGCGTCCAGATTATGCACGAAATGATTCTAGCAGCGATGAGAGTGACTTGGAAGACTTCATCGATCATCGGAAGCGCACAACTGCAGCAATTGCACAGCAGGAGCGTCGCTTAAGGCGTGAAGAGGAAATTGCACTTCAGCGGGCAGCCGATGAAGATGACGATGCTGAATTTGATGATCCACGTTTAAGGCGACTACGTGCGCGTCCCGTAGAACAAGATGATGTAGAGCTGGAACGGAAAGATCGTCATCGACATGTACATGAGCCAGAATTTGTTGAAACAGAATCAGAGGAAAGCGAGAATGAACCCAACCGCACTATTGAAGCATCGACAAATAAAATCACATTAGCTTCAGAGTCTGACTCTGATTCAGAATTAAGTGAAACTGAATTGGAGAAGAGACGTATGAAACTACGTCAACGCATGTTGCAGCAACAAAAAGAAGAAGAGGTGAACTATTTTGCTTAAATAAAATAAAAAAAAACAAAAAAAAAATTTAATAATCTAACTATATTTCAGATTTTACAAAAAGAAGAAGAAAACAAATCAGAATCATCAGATAGCGAGAGTTCAGATTATGAGGAGGAAACTGAAAGTGAGGAAGACAATGAACCACGTCTAAAACCACTTTTTGTACGTAAACGCGACAGAGCTACAATACAGGAGAAGGAACGTGAGGCACAGAAACAAAAACAACTCGAAACTGAAACTAAGAAATCTGCTAAGGAAAGACGCAGACATACCCTACGTATGGTCGAAGATAGTGTCAAAAAGGATTTGGAAAAGGTGAAAGTAAGTGCAAATTTGGTAATAAGCATTGGTTGCTTCTAGAGCATATCCTGCTCATACACTTAAAGGATGTTTTGTTAGGAATTTATTTAAAACTAAAGTACTATGATTGAGGCTAAGTTGAGTTGAACCGGTTTTCATCAAATTGTAAAGTTGATGTGTCTGGCCCATAGGTGGAAGTCATAAAAAAAATTGTATTTTATTAAATAGCCAATATGCTTTACTAATGAATACACCCAGTGTGGCTAATAGAAAATTTTTATATACTTTATGAATTTAGGAATAGATGGCTACTAGTCTATATTATTCATTTTTTACGTCCATTTTGACGAAAGAATCTAAATTCTTAAACCATTCTTTTCAATAAAGGGTTTTTAGTATTCGAAGAGTAGTAAAATTGTAACAACAAATATTTTTTTATTATTTTTTAATTAATTGAATTTTTGACTGACTGTACAGCTGTTTTGTGTGTTACCAAATTTAAAATGCTTTAATAATAGAATTTTAAATAAATTGCGGATGATGAGCAGGAAGCCTAGCTTTTAACTTATATTCTTTGAAATATATTTGTCCAAATATTTTGATTCCGGACAGTAAAAATTCAATATCGTATTCAATGGGTTTATGTATATAATTTTATTTTAGCCTGACACCGCAGAGGCCAGAATCGATGATGTATGCACTGATGATGAGAATGATGAAGTGGAGTATGAAGCCTGGAAATTGCGTGAATTGAAACGCATGAAACGTGATCGCGAAGAAAGAGAAAAGTATGAATTGTGGAAGAAATTATTTATTTCAAATTAAATACCATTTTTTTTAGTGCCGAACGTGACAAGCTTGAAATTGATCGTTTGCGTAACCTAACTGAGGAAGAACGTCGACAGGAAATGCGCACAAATCCAAAATTAATCACTAACAAAGCCAGCAAAGGCAAATATAAGTTCTTACAGAAATATTATCATCGTGGTGCCTTCTACCTGGACGAGGAAGAAGATGTACTTAAACGTGATTTCGCACAAGCTACACTGGAAGATCACTTTGACAAGACAATTTTGCCTAAAGTGATGCAGGTTAAGAATTTTGGACGTTGCGGACGTACCAAATATACGCATTTAGTAGATCAGGACACAACCAAATTTGATTCTCCCTGGTATGCCGAGACAACAAATAATATTAAATTCCATAATGAAAAAGCTGGTGGCATGAAGCAGCATTTTGATAGGCCATCGCTGTCAAAACGTAAGAAAATGGAATAATTAATACATTGCCTAACTGATACATTTATTTGGTTAAGTATAAATACTCCTAACTTTTCACTATATTAACATTTACATACATATATATATTACTTATAAATATAATTCCTTTTCGTATGAATAAATTTTAATTTCAATTTATTAAAATATTTGTTTTTATTCAAAATATCATGCCAAGATATTCCCTTGCAACCGGATGCGACTTGAAATATTGCTTGAACTTACAAGCATACTTATTTCGTTCCTCTCTTTCCTTCAATTCGTCAAAGGTCTTGGCGAGATACACGTAAATATCCAAAACTTTTGCATGTGCCTCCAGTTTCTTAAACTGTTCAATTGCGTTCTCCAACATCGGTATGGATTTCAGAAGACCTATAATCTTCATACCCTTGCTATCTGCTGCTGCCACCAAGCACTTAACAAATATAAAATCAGTCTTGGCGCGATCATAGATGCCGCCATTAATACAGATGATTTCCATGCAATTCTTAATTGCTTGGAAAGCTTTCTGTATCAAACCCATTCTAAGCAGCACTTGCGCTAGCACCATATCAACCATTGCATGTTCATACTCCAGATACGCCGAGGCAGCTAACACCGAGGCACGCATAAGCAGTTCTATTGTTTGTGATGACATGCAATCCACTGAGATGGCCTTCAGGACCAGCACACGTACGTTTGTTAAAATGTCCAAATTACTCGTTTCCAGCAGTTTGTGCAGTAGGCGGCGTGCCACATTAAAATAACGTTTTGCCACCAATACAGTGGCGCGCTGCAGATTGCCGTCATTTTTGTCCAGCAAATAAAGTTGACAGCAAGCTTTTAGTGCTTCCTGCCAACGACAACGATAGATGCATTGCTGTATTTTTATATGGCATTCACTAATCATCCATTGAGCTGCGTGCGGATAGCGTGGAAAACGTTTGCGCGCATTATGCAACACCACAGCACTTAAGTGGTGTTCTCCTTGTATGTTCAACCAAAGTGCCAGGCTTGATAGAACCTTACAGACACTCTCCGAATTACTCACATCACCAAATACCCAGGTTTTCTTTAAGTTGAGCAGCAACTGCGCATACATAGCAGACATTTCGTAGCGTCCATATAGACACCAAAGTGCTGAACGCAGTGCCAACGAATCGGAAACATGTTCCAAAATGTAATTTTTACTATTAAGTTCATCACTCTTCAAGAGTAGTTCGAAGAGATCCAGAGGCATGTAACCACACTGTGCTCCAAATTTAACTACGAATTGTAT
Organism: Teleopsis dalmanni; assembly: GCF_002237135.1. NCBI lineage: Eukaryota > Metazoa > Arthropoda > Insecta > Diptera > Diopsidae > Teleopsis > Teleopsis dalmanni. The sequence goes on from NC_051846.1 coordinate 25,999,131, forward strand.
GGCCAAGGAAAGAGATTGCATTAAGCCGGGATCTTGTATGTCAGGTAAACTCTTCTCGAAGGGATACATTCGATGGCTGTTTAGTAGGCAATACCAAGCATTTGCAAGATCCAAACAACGTTTATCACCACACTCCTGTGCCAACATAATACATTCACGTAGTGCACTTAAAGCTTCGCGTTTATGATCGAAGCTGGCGTGTAGGACGGCGAGATTAATGCTGAAATACTGAAAACCCTAGAGTAAAAAAAATATAATATTTAATATAGAATCCAATTAAATTTAAAAAATTGTGTGTGTCCACTACGCATACCTTCTGCTCATATTGATTCGTCATTTGTAAGGGACTGCGATCGAAGGAACGATGTAGTGCATCCATAGCACCAAAGAAATCACGCAATCTCAACTGATTCATGTAGCCCAAAAAGTATGCTTTGGAGTTCAATGGATTATCTTGCACGATTTCACCCAGTTTGGTTTGCAGTTCTATGGGTGGCAAAGCGCGTAGCTCATTACTTTCCAATAGATTACACTGTTGAGTAACAAAGAGATCAGCCTGTTTGGGTGACCACTTGCTATGTGGATTGCGATCTTGATGTACAGTGTCAGTGTCTAAGGCGCACTCATCGATAGTAGCTTCAGCATTTGTAGTTTTATTATTAGAATTAGTTGTACTCTCCGCAATATTCATTTGCCCAGCAGCTTTA
>NC_051846.1:25999937-26009091 GCF_002237135.1 Teleopsis dalmanni
ACTAAGTGTAACTAATGATCTCAGCACAAGTGAATGTAAGGCAATCATGTGCAATAATAATGAGGTTATACATGTAGCTGGCTGCAATGGAGAAACTAAAGGCGGTGGTTTACTTGATGAAATCAATTCTCCTAGCTTAATAGTAACAAATGTAGATTCTCAAATTGAACAAAAGACTGGTAAAACTGATATAGAAATGTATAAAGATATAAAATCAAACTTATCGACTGACAAATGTGCTGAACTTAAGCAAGAAATAGGACTCGCAAATCTAGTGGATTTGACAAGTGAACTACAACAACAATTGGATAAAACTTCTTCAAGTTTCGAAATATTGCAAAATGAACCTAGTTCAAAAAATTCCTTAAATTCAAAATCTTGCACACAATCCAGTTCGGTAAGTGATGTTATAGATTTTCAAGAGAGTGTTATATTACGTAGACAGCAATTGAGCCGTGTAGCCGAATGGGTACAGAATAATACACAACAATTAGAACAGCAGCAACAAGTGATAAATGCTATGAATCATTGTGATTCTTCAGGTACAGATCGTCAGTCCTCATTCTCTACCATTGATCAATTAGATTCTGTTTCTATGGAAAAGTTATCAATGGACTCTGGTTATAAGACTACACCGCAACCACAAACTAATGGTTATTCAGATAATCAACAAGATGAAACAAATAAATCAACTGAAGATTCATTATCACCCAAAACTGAACCAGTTAATAATCATACGAATATTAATAATAATATTAATAAAATGCAACAAACACCGCCATTACAATATCAACAACAACAACAACAGCAACAACAACCACTTATTAATACTGCGCATACATTTTATCGACGCACAACACGATCGGGTCTTCCAGTTGCATATACTACATCTGATCTCATTACGCATAACGGCAGTACTTGCAACAGTAACACTCCAACTCTGCCAGAGCAGCCAACGTGTGATATATTAAATTATAAATATTATCCCAGTGAAACGGATAAGACACGTGCCATTAAAGCGGAATTGCACACCACCACGCAGAATGTGGACATAGCACAAATGGAATATAATGTCAAACAATTTTTGCTCAAACAGAATGAATGGTCTATGCACTGTTCCCGCACAAATAATAGTAATAGTACCGGTACTATTGTCTCGACAGGTAGTCAATTGCACAGCAATGGAAATATCGGTTTAGCGACAACACAGAAACTACAAACTACAGGTAAAAACTTAAGGCATATGAAATTATTTAGCGGTGCCGGAATCGGTCCAGGTGTTGGAGAACGTGTACGTGTGACAACAACAACTACGCCGGCTCTAAACGCTAATCAAGTCATAGCAACAACAATCACAGCGCCGAGTAGTGCTACTACAGGAAATAAACCCGTGGTACACACAATACCACAAAGAACTGAAACGAATTTATAAGTAGCAAAATATTTGTTAATTAATTGCTTAAATAGATAAAAAATATATTATATATATTGTACTTTTAGCATAGTTGAGAGCATGAATGTGGATAATATAGACCTTCAGATATTCTAAAACCAAACATATTTACTTGTAATTTAATTATATTTAATAGGCTTGATTAAAAGTTTATTACTCAATGTATTTAATTAATATTGAACTAAGCGATGCGCCACAAAAATTATTATTTAAATAAAATTTACTAAAAAAGCTTTTAGCATTGCCTAATTATTTAGTAAAATATATTAAATTAAATTTCAAAAAATATGCAGAACCGAAATTACTTAGTTTATAACGCCTACGAAGCCTAAGATTGTCCGTATTTATTATAAATAAGTAACATCCTTTAAAATATGTGTAATTAATAATTAATTAACGTAATTGTTTATCTTCATTGCGAACAAAATTATACTTGATATTTGGTATATAGTCATATACAAAACTCTCAAAAACTTATATAAATTAAAAGCAGATAGCAATAAGCATTGAATTATTTATATTAATTGGTTAATCACATATAACGAAAAAAAGTAAAAATTGTTTAACTAATGTTTAACGTATTAATATAAAAAAGATACAAAAAAAAAAAACTTGTAAGATGGCTGAAAGCAATATTTAATTACATATATCGTTTATTTTTTAAACTCGTAACGTAAAAATAATATTAAATTAAAAAAAAAATATTGTAAAATAATTATATACATTTATAAGATATTTAATGATATAGTATATACGTATATATTTGTCTAAGGTATTTATCAGATAGTTAAAAAATTGCATTTATATGTGTGTATATTAAAAATGAATATAAATTATTAATTTTAAAAATAATATTATAAATTAAAATATGAACATTTTATATTAATTGTTTTTGTTAAAATTTTATTTTTTATTAATTTTTTGTATAAATAATTTTTTAATGTTATAAATATTTGAAACTGTGTTTTTTTTTTATTAATTTTTGTTAGTATAATTTTTAAAAGTTTTAATTAATTTTTTTTTAATACACGCCTCTACTTGACAGATAACATTACATATCGATAAGGAACTTTTTCTTTGTACAAACCGGTTGCAAAGGTTACTGCAATATTATGAAAGTAGCGAAACAGGCTTAGTTTCTAGATAAGTAACTAAATTAAAACTTTAGATTAAATAGTAATAAACTTGAATGGTGACAATGTAATATCATTTAGCTTCTCAATAAAGAATATCCCAAATGTCCCAAATGAACTGTAATGAACTTATTTTATAATGGATTGCTCTTTCTTTCAAACTTGTGGCAACACTGCATTCACATTTCATCTAATAACATTTAACATCTAATAGGTATTATTTGTATTTTGTGGTAACACAAAAATGTGTGGCAAAAATGTTTTGCATTATGAAATTCGTATGAAATACTACGATAACATTACTTTAAAAGTAGTAACTTTGGATAAGTAAATAACTTATTCGGGTCACAAAACACAGTATGTAGTAATGAAACTAACAGCGTTACAAAACGATATGCTGGTGATAACTCTAGCAGAAGTAGGTCTAATAGTTAAGGTGTATGAATTTCGAGCCACTCTGTTCGAACACATTAGGCTTATGTATTGTGGGATTTTGGTACAGCGCACCGTCCAACAAGTGGCTCCACTGAAGTGAAGGGTTAGTGAAGAATTAGACATAAGGCTACTCAAACACATTAAAAATAACCAAGCTATGAATATTAAAAATGAGCTAAAAGCGAAGCCTTAATAAAAAAAAGGTTTGACAGATTACTGCTAATCGAAAAGAACTGTATAACAAATACTTAAGTCAACTTAAAAGCTAAGTGTTACAATGTCCAAAAACAAATAATATATCACAGACATTCACGAAGAAACTAGTCTTTTGCAAATGTCTAGTACAAAAAAGTATTTGAAAGGGTTATGACAGTTTGAAAGGTAGACAGTGCACGTTTCCGCTCATAATGACTCAGAGATAATGATTCAGATCTCATTTTGACTGTGCGGAGGTCTCCACAATCATTAATCTCCTTAATCCATTAATCCAGCTCCTTAATCCAGCTCCTTAATCCTTAATCCAGTTAATAGAATACAAGGTAGAATAAGGAAAAACAGCAGTTAGAAAATTTGCAGTTCAACTGGACTATATAGTTAGATTACTTACATCTAATTTCACAGTCGTCACATAGATCGTAAGACTGACTTATATATGTTATTATATTTAAGTCAGCAAAGTTGACGATTATGGCATTATAAAGTCAGTCCTGAGTCTTCTGGATTGACTGCGAAATCAGCCCTTTAAATTCCTGAAATTGTTCTATTTTTAGTAATACTAAGAAATATTTAGTTATATTATTTAAGTTATATTAACTATTATATTCTTTATTGAAAACTGAATATTTAAGAAGTTTTAATGATTAAAAGTTATCTTTATTTCAAATGGCATTTAGTGGTTATGAAAGAAATACATTTTTTCATCCTTCTACATATTGAAATGGATATTTAAGTTAGATACATTTTTAAAGTTTCAAAAAGTATTAGCATTTTCAACGAATGAAATAAAAAGATAAATAATATTTTATCTAGAATAAATATATCACAATGTCGAGAGATTGTTGGTTCTTTGTTTCACATATTGAATCAGAAAAAACGAAATATTAACGAGATATTGTCTTAGTAATTTATGTTTCGGAACTTATTATAGTATCTGTAAGTCAATTTCTAATATCTTTTAAATTAGCAAAGTTTATTAAAAATTATTTTGAATAATTTGAGCCTATACTTTTTATTATGTCAATTATACTTATATTACCTTCAATCAGTACCTTAAATATTAAATGCCCTATACTCACAATATTAAAAATCCTTCCTAAGAATCAGCTTAAAAGTTAATCAATGCTTTAATATATATACCCAAAAAAAAAAACTCATTAATAACATTAAGGTAACTATATTCACATATGTATCATAAACTATTTATAATATATTTAATATTTATAGTTTTTTGCATTAATTTTTTTCAATCTTTTAATTATTAAAATTTTTATTAATCTTTTATAGTTTGCATAAACAAATCTATTTAATTTTAATTATGTTTTAAATAAGTTTTTATTTATTATTTATTTGATATAATATATTAATACAAGGCAAAAGGGGACATATTTTAAATATTAATAGAGGTTCAACGTATTAAAATGAACTAATTTTGAATGTACTTTAAGATAGTTTCACAACGGTTAGATGCCTTGAAGTTGGGTGTCATATGCCTGATTGCTTGACCCACGGAGTTCCTCCTGTGTCGATTTAAACACAAACTTTTTAAAAATAGTTTATTTTTAAACTTTATTTTATATTAAAACTAATAGATAATAAAATAGATTTTTGTTTGATATTAAAGAATTATGTTTTTTGAATGGATTTGAAAAATATAACCGATATGTTTCGAGTTTTTCATAAATTTTCTAACCATAACAACATTTTTAATGGAATTTTTTTTTTTGTATAATAATGTGTATTTTTCGTAAAAGAAACATGTACCTATCACATATCGGTTTCCTATGTAGTTTCTTTAGTGTACCACGTACTTAACATAGTAAAATTAATTATGACTAAAACTTTTTTAGTTAGAAGTTTGACCACCAAAACTCAATCAACCATATCCAGTTTTACTCATATAAATTTTTTTAACCATTTTCATATAACCTTAAATATTTCGTTAAAAGAATGACCTTAATTTCATCAGTAACATAACATTATAAACATCATTAATGAATGAATTATTTTTATAAATTAAATGACCATATAATCATTATAGTCCAGCAAATATATAATATATATTTATATACATGACACATATAATATCGAAAGCATTTCTAGAAAATACTTAATATATGTATAAACATATATACACAAATTTATGTCTATCTATAATTATTTATTTTTTATATCATATACATATATATTAATCACATGCTTTATACTTGTTATGTTTGCCAATTTTAACTATAATCAAATATATGTTCTTATTTCATATATCAATCAATTGTAAATTTAAAAATATATATCTGATATAAATCATATATTTATTTTTTGTATTCATAATCGTATATATAAAATCATAATCACACATCTTTATATATATATTAAAGCTCTATGATAAATGATAATGCTTTACACCAAAGACTTAAAATTTTGCTTATAAAAATCATAGATAGTATTAATTATATAAGTCATCTGATATTAGACTAATGCCTATAAATGTTAATTTATAATTTATAAATTCAAATTTGAATTACATCTAACTATACAGTTTTGTCTCCTATATATTATTTTGTCTGATATATTTATTTATATATGCATATATATATTATTTGAAATTAATATATAAAATGTTTTTATATAGTTCTTTATAATTATTTGCTTTATATACAAACAAAAGTACATACCATACGTATCAAAGAAACCATATAAATAAATACAGATATTTTATTTTTTAATTTAAAAATTTAATAAAAAAATAATTTATTGTTTTAATGACCAAAATTTTAAAAAATTTTTTTTTTTTTAAACGGGCTTTTCGGTCACTTGTTGTATAATATAATTGTTTGAAAAATTAAGTTTTTAAAAAATTTTTTATTTACAAGAATATTTCGACAGTACCCTGAAGATGACTATAGAATATCGTCGAAATATTTGTGTAAATAAAAATTTTTTTAAAAATTAAATAATAATAAAAAAGTATATTATTAAACGATTGACCAATTAGCCCGTTTTAAAAACAAGATTATTAATGAAAATATAATAAAAAAAATATATTCCAATATCAAATAAAAAATAATAAATGAAAAATAAAATAAATATTTTATTACTTGTCATATATGCAATATTTACTAATATATAAGCAAATGCAGCAATCCAACTTCAATGAAGGCAGTTTTTACTTTAACTTTAAATATTTAAATGTATACATAAAAAATCTTTAAAACTATAATCAAAATAAAAAAATTAAATAATTTAGTACTTTATAAAAAATCTAAGCAAATCGCCATTTTCTATCGATATTTTCCTGTTGTTTTTTTTTTTTGTTAATTATGTTATAAATAAATAAATCGATAAAAATAGTAAAATAAATTTAAATAGAATAATTAAAAAATTTTCAATAAGTTTAATTTGCTGAAGCTTATAAATTTCGGTTTATAAATTTGCATATAAACTATGAACAAAAACAATTATGTATTATATATATATATATAAATTATATTATTATTAGTTTAGGTAAAAATTTGTTATACATATACTGTTTATAAACTTTTATTTAATTAATTGATTATTGTACTATTGAAATGTTATAATTTTTATTGCTAAGCTCTTTATATATATATATATCTACCTGCTCTATACCACCTTATGTAAGAATAAATAAATACATATACATAATAATTATTAAAAATAAACATTTTATTACATAATTTTTTTTTTTTTTTCCAAAAAAAGGGTTGGGAAGTAGTCACCGCGTCACTGCATCCTCGAGGATTATTGTGACATATTCACTTCAGTTCCATAGACGAGTAGCAGTTAAGAATGCCAGTATGTCCTTTGGAGAGATGTTACCTAATTCCGTTATAAGCGGATAGGCAATGGATAAGTAGTGAAGTCTGAGTCTTGCAAGACTATCACAGTGACACAATATATGTTCTGCTGTTTCCTCTTCCTCGTAACGAAGTCTACAGCTATCGTTTCCAGTAATACCTAGATTCAATAAATGTTTTTTAACTCCGCAGTGTCCAGTTAGAAAACCTGTGACAAGTCGGATGCCACTTCTGTTCAGCATAAGTAGCTCCTTAGTTCTGGCTTTTGATCGAAACGGCATGGATTCTTTTGCTTGTCTGCAGGTAATTGTATTATCCCAATCATTCTGAGCTGCTCTTTCCAGCCATTCATTAGTTTTAAGTTTGAAAAAGCTCCACGAAGGACCGCAGAATGGTTGTGGCCCAATATAGTATGGGGCCGCCCCTTTTCTCGCTAGTTCATCTGCTTTTTCGTTTCCCTCAAAACCGCTGTGCCCTGGAATCCATATTAAGTGGACTCTGTTCCTTTCAGCAAGGTCTTTGAGAAGTAGAAGGCATTCCCACACTATTTTTGAGGTTACTCGAGGTGAGCGTAGTGCTAGGAGTGCCGATTTACTGTCAGAAAAGATATATATGTTTTTTCCTGTGACGGGTTAACCTTTATATACCCTGAGATATAATTCAATTGCGTGTACTTCAGCCTGAAAAACTGAGTTTTCTTTACTCATACTCGCAAACATTTCCTCTTTAGGTCTTACTCCATATACTCCCGCCCCCACTCCTTCCATCCGTGTACCACAGATGGTAGTCTCCAGCGAATGGAGGTATGTTCCGTTCCCATTCATTTCTGTCTGGTATTAGTATTAGGAAGTTACTTATGTGTACCACAGATGGTAGTCTCCAGCGAATGGAGGTATGTTCCGTTCCCATTCATTTCTGTCTGGTATTAGTATTAGGAAGTTACTTCATAGTTACTTATGAAAATATGTTTTTTGAATAATTTGTTACATTCGTTGAAACCTAATCTGAAGTCCCACCAGACGTTGGGAACCCTATTAAAATATATACCTATTATATATTATAATTTCCTTGCAACTAATGAATATAAAAAGCATTAAACAATATATTGTCAGTATGAATAAATGAATATATCGAATTTTATAATCTCGATATAATAATATAATATCGAATAAATATATATCGAATATATATACTTAAAGTATGTGATGCAAGAAACTCAAATATGAAATATAATAACAAAATATAAAGAGGAGGAAAGGTTTTAATCTCGATTGATAGACCATGGTTTGCTATTTGTAGAGAATAACATTTATGTAAAGTAAGAGATAATATTGATTCTAAACTGGAACCATATTTAAGAATTATGTTACATCAAGTGATGAATCTAAAAATCAAGTGGAGTCAGTTTTGGGAGACAATTGAATAGATGTATGACGTTAAGCGGAACAACTTCGATCACCGCACTATTCATTTGCGGGTTTATTTTATTGGGTTTTTCGAGAAGTATTTTAATTTAATTTTTTCTTCTCAGAGGGCTTAATTATATTAAATCATATAATCATTCATACATACTTAAGCTACATACCATACAGTGAGATTGGAACTAATTATAATTATATATTGTTATTATTGCAAGAGATATACTTTTATCTATTGAATCTACTGTGTAAATCAACTTTCCTTAAATGATCAAGAACTCTTTGATTTGAACTTTCAGTTATTTGCTCAACGAAATCTAGACAAAGGTATTGTACTCGTTTTCTGGCAATCTATAATTGTTGTTTCGAGTATTGATCAGTCAAACTTCAATAAATTAATTATAGTTTTTGTTGTTCTCTTTTCATTTCTATTTCAACCCTTTTACCTTTTAAATATTATCTTTTCGTCATAAGACGATTCACTTTCGACAAAAAAAATAACATAACTATAACTGTTTATAGCTCTATTACTATATATTTAATAAACACAATTATACTACAGCTGGTTTATGATTTCGTGAATTTGATAACGAATCTTCACAGCAAATTAAAAACCTCAAATTAGAACATTCAACTCAAGTACGACTTTGGATCAATTGGCTGATGAATTTTGACGCTGAGCTT
>NC_051846.1:26009191-26023622 GCF_002237135.1 Teleopsis dalmanni
AGACGATCTCGTAAAGCATTGTATTGTAATCACAGATTCGAAACGCATATAAAATCCTTTTCAGATTCTAAAGTATAGTCGCTAGCCACCAGTTCGGCTTTTAAACGACGCACATTTCTGCCAATATCCGACATATATTAGGTTTCGGCCTAATTTGTCAGTTCAGTCATTTTCACAGATTTCTTTTTGATTGCAGCACAGGCAGTTACTGCGTAAGCAAGGAGCTGGTTACATTTGTAGAATATTGTGCCATCACCATAAACACCTGCACTGCGTATCATCACCTCCATGCATAATTGAAGCGATTTCATGTTAGTAATTATATTGTCTGAAGTCTCTCACAATATCAAAATATTTCGAGTGGTTTGATCGTACCCCGTTGGAGCTACGAGTATTGCTCAACGTCTTTCTACAGAGTCGTATTCACTTTGTAGGAATACTGAGCTCAGACATTGAGGCTAATCACTTTTGAGGCTATCGAAAGCTGATTTATAATCGACAAAGAGAAACTGGTTGTCGATGTTATTTTCGTGGACAATGGTAGAGCGAGTAGTTTGTAACCCGTATTGATAAGCACTAATAAACGATGAGAAGGATTAACACGGTTGAATAATAAATCAATATAAATTTTATTAAAAATGTAAAGTACTTTGGAATGAAGTTTATAGTATTTCTGATCACATGACTCAGATATTGTCAAAATTCATTGAAGGTTTTTGTAAAATACTGTCAAATTTATTATACAAATTATTTTCTGCAAAGCGTTTAACCTTTTATCTTGATTGATGATTGAAAAATGAATATCAAAATGCTTTCAACACTAAAATTGCCAGCGATTTGTAAAAACAATAAAATTGCTAATGACATTCCCATTTGATCGAATAAAATTTATATTCTGCTAAAATTTTTTCAACAAATTTATATAAAGAAATATTATAAATTTGATTAAAATTAATGTGCAAATATATTTTCCATAAGGTCAAATAGCTCACAACAAACGAACTCATCAGTGTAAATAGAAAAATAAACATTTTATTAGAAAAATAAGTACAAATATTTGAACAGCAAAAATTATTAGATTGCTGTTAAGTGTTCCAAGTCATGGTGTACCTTCAATGGAATCAACACAACATAAAATAGTAACTTTTTCGTGTTAACCATCAACAAAATGGACAAAATCGACGTGATTGTCAAAGAAGAGTAACGGCTGCGGATAAAACACAAAATATTTGCAAACCATCGAAATTGGAATTGAAATCGAATATCTCAGAAAATATGAATGCAGTTTGAGCAATCGCAAACGAGTAAATGAATCCAATGAAGCATCGATCAGGGTCACAAATCGGTGCACTGCCATTCAATATCAAAAGTCAACGTAACGCAACACTTTATAAATCGATAAACTCGAGAAGCCAAGAAGCTACAGTAAATCTCAGATACAATTTTCAACAGGTGCTTGAACCACTGCAACCGCGCTGACAAATCCGTTTAAGCCGCACTTGGCTCCGTGGTCATGTGTGCACTTTAATTTGGAGCAATTTTAACATTAAAACAAAAAGCGAGCACTATTGCGGCAATGCGGCAATGCGACTTCATTATTTTTCAACTTTATTATTTTAATTTTAATTTGAATTTGAAGTTTTGTTTGTTTTTACTGATCTGCTCTTTGCTCAAAACCCATCCATATTTCATTATAACAAACAAATCCAATCCAATAAAGTTTAGCATTTGTAATAAAAATATCGTTTCGTTTTTCCGTTTTTGTCGAATGCGGCGGTCCATGTAAATTATTCTGCACGGCGCGCTTTACAAGTGTAGCAAGGTCTTTCGTTCTGAACAAATGATTCACAGGTGCTTGTAAATGACCAACTTTGGACAATTCGCATGGTCTGCAAAATATAAATATTTTTGCATATGACTGAAAGAGCAGCGGATAAATTATAGCAAGTAATTTAAATTTAATAAAAATTTTTTTTTTTTCTATTTCTATTTTAACTAAACACAAGCGATGAAGCTGCGCGCATGGCTTAATTACATAAATAAAGTAGCGAAGAGTTTAATTAATAATTTTTTTATGTGAGTAGCTATGAAATTAAGATTTTTACGATTTATTAGCACAAAATAAATCATAGCAATTGACTTTTTAACAGAGTTTCAAAAAAGAAACATTTTATCTATTTTAAGATTTGACAAGAAAGCAATTTCGGTTTTGTAGATTTAATAAAGAATTCTACAATTACTTTGCTGTACGAATGAAGACCGTAGATTTTAGTTTTAAAAATTTTGAGTCTCTTTTTTAATGTTGCCTTTTTTACACGTCAAAATTTTAATTATTCTAAGATCATATACAATATAAATTTTCAAAATTTTATATATTTTTATCATTGCCATCTACCCGTATTAACTTGAAGATCACATATGGAACAGATCATTAAAATAAATATAATTTTAATGAGTTTTCTATATTAGTCCATAAAAAGCACATATTGCATAACAGCATTGAAAATGATATATAGCGTTAATTAAATAATGGTTGGCACTTTATTTTTGAGCATGAAAATCAATGATCAGCAACATATAAAGTTAATGATCAACTGTTGACAAGTAAAATAATAGGTGGTACTATATACTATATAGGTTGTAAACTTGATACTAAAAAAAATTTGTCATTACCAATACTTCTATCATTTTTCAAAATAGTAAACTTTATGATCTGCACAGTTTTGCATATGTTGAATTATATATTATAGTATTTTTTCCATTCCGCTTAATAAATCTCCAAACATGTGAACGTAGAAATAGTTTCTTCCATAGATATAATTCATTGTTCATATAATTAGTCTTTTATGTGACTAGTTGTAAATTCTTTAGTTCAAATAAATAAGAATGACCCATTTATACGTTGTTTTCATGTTTTAACATCTTGCTTTGTAATGGTATTCAGTTCTACCAATACTTCTCGAAAATAAATAAATCTATACTATTCAGAATTAAAGTTTCTTATAGCACTGCTAACATATAGCTAGTTTTTTCAAAAGAATAGGTGACCATCGTTTCGAAAGTGAAGAAATTGTCTTGAATTTAATTTATTTTGGACCCATACAGTAGATCATTCAGGGCTGTCCAAACCAGGACCCCCGGGCCACATGCATCTCGCAGCTAATGCCTGTGCGGGCCGCGTCATGTTTTTAATCTATCAAAATTGTACAAATTTTCTTTTAATGTACTGATAAAACCTCATTATTTTATTTTTATTTTAGATTTATATTTAGATTTAACATAACTGTAGTTTTATTTTTCTCCAAAATAACTATAAACTATATATTATATTACCATTTCGTAATTGCGACTAATAAAGCTTCATAACCAAAAGTGGTACTATGTTAAGTCATGCACTTGTACTTGCGCCTCATTATCGGAGGCAAAGTTTTTAGAAGTTAATTTTATGTTTTTGCTGAGACACAACTCTTAATTTTCAGTAAACAACACAAATCGCGTTAAAGAGTCAAAACATTCCAGTAGAAATGTCAGTTGACACTTAATAACACTTAAGGTTACCAATACTCACAATATAAATAGTAACCCATGCACAAGACTGCCATTTATAAATTGAATTTCTACTCAATAATATAACTAAATTCGTTTTCAAATAACTTATTCTGCCTATATTTACAAAAAGTCTGCTTTCATTACATAATTTAACTTAAAACCATAAAGAATTGCTAATAAACGGGGCAGCTTTAGTAGCTGTAGACCCAAACCCATTCTATAGATTTAAATGAAGAGTTTTCTTCTCACCCATTCAAATGTATAACTCCATAATTAACAATAGCTATCCCTCTCGAAATCGTTTATAGAGATTTTCAACCTAAAACGATCTAAGAATATCGATTAAGGATTTAGGATTTTAACAGCCAAGAAAAAATAATTCAAAACTTAATACAGGAACCTTGACAGGTCACTCCAGGTTAAACTCTCACCTTAAAAAACTGAAAACTTAACTTGTTGATTTAATGGGAAAATGATGAGATGTGCTGGGAGAAGTATGTATTTGAACATCTCATATTAAATGAAGAGATAAAATATTGTAATCTAGGTCCAATATTTGAGAAATACTGTAAATATCTTAAGAGCGTACAGTGTAGATCCACTAACATAATTATATTATAATGACCAAGAATACGTCTACTTGTGTATTAACATGATACAGATGATCGAACGCATGCAGTTGATTTGATGTGTGATGCAGATAATAATGATAAAAAATAGTTATGTTAATCAAAAAATGTGTATTATTAAAGAGAGATACGAGAAATGCATTACCTTTATCAGCATTTACATTAATAAAAATATAGAAAAATTAAGAACAAATATGGATATCGGGAATATCGGTTCGCATTTTCCGGATACGTCAACTTGATAAAGGGTTTTAGCAGAGTTAGTTATTTTGACAAATTTTTCGACTAGTCTATATGCCAGCATATTTCAGTTTTCCAAATATTGGTTAGCGCGTCTATTTATTGTTAGTCGTCGTTTCTGCAATCAGTTTGAAATTGCATATACTTCTTAACGCTGAATAGCATTCGTAGTTATTAGTATTTTAAATAAAGTTGTGTGTATTTTATAATTTTTGTTCTCAATATCTCGAGTAGACGGCTCCTTCAGCATAACATTAGATCAAAATAGATAAAATCCGATTGTTGACGGTTTTATGTAGAAATTTTTAATTTTATAGATTCCGATATCTGGAAAACTAAGCATATTTTCGTAGTCTAAATATTTGTTTAAAACAGCGATTTTTACTAAGTTCATAGTTCCAATAGTTGTGTCTGAAAAATCTGAATTGTACCGTGATTATATTTTTTAAAAAAAAAATATACGACTGACAATTATTCACAATGCAGATAATTTTTCACAATGCAGACGTTTCAAATACAAATTTGAAAATATATTTTAAAAAATTTATAGGAACTAACATCTCAAAGCGCTTAACATGCATCTAACGGTAGATAGCTTTAGAAAGTAGACGAATGGTTATCGTGTGCATATGGTTTTATACTCGATTAATACCGTGAGACACAGACGCATCGTTAAAGACCGTATAGTAAAGACCGTATGTCAGCGACCGTTTAACAAATACAATATGAAAAATGCCGTATGAACACTTTAAAACGTTTGCAATCAATTTTTGTTGGAGGATAAAATGCTTTTTTAATTTCAAATTTTACAACTGATTCGGTGGTAGTTGAAGTTAGGGGCAATAGTTCCGTACAATCAAAATTTTTATATTGAAGTTATTAGCTGTGTTTCAGCAAACATGATCCGCTCAATTTTACATGCAAAACAAAAACAATGGGGTGAACCAGCAATTGATCTGGTTCACTTTCTGGTTCAATGTGGAATGTATGTAAAAGATAAAAGTGGAACGTATTTTAATGCAAATAAGGTTGGCAATGCGATGCACGGTGCAGTAAAATTTTAAACAAATCTACATTTATATTTATTTACTATTGATTTTATTTATTTATTATTTATTTTATGTACTTATTTAATTAATATGTCATTATTATTTATTTCTTTGTTTAAAGTAACGTTCTAATTATCAATGTAATTAAAATTATTACTTTAATAATTTACGTTTTATTATTATTGAAAAAGTGTTGTTTGATAATTTATTAATATCAATTAATTTGAAATGAATATATAAAAATTAAGTTAAATACATTTATTTAATTAAAACAGAACAATACATAAGAAACCAGGCTCTCCAACATATACGTTTATAAAAAAATCATTTTCATCGCAAACGGCCTGCAAGATTAAGCCATAGTCATGCTTTCTTTTGAAATAAGCCTATTTGCTATGGTTTGGTGCATTTATTTTTAGATGTGTACTGTCTATGCAACCAATTACGAACGGGAATTTTTTCGAAGCTTCCATTTTTGCATTATTAGCAAGTGCGTATTTTAAATTAGTGTCCAATTGATATAAGCTAAACACTAGTTTTTTTAATTATTCTCCACACAGAAGCTCTTGGTATGCCAAAACAAATACCAAATTTGCAAAAAGTATTCATATTTGCCATATACCACAAAAATATATAAAATTACTTCATTGCTCTCGTCCAAATGTGATCATCACGGTTATTTTGCATTTGCTGATTGGAATTTATTAACAAATCTATTAAAATATGAAACATAATTAATATATAGCAATTGTATTTTTTATGCGCAAATATCAATCAAATAATCTTTAACGAAAAAATTATTGATCGTTTCCACAAAACTTCCACTATATCTATGCTGATACACTTCATCCCTTGAGCTTAATACCATACACTTGAACTAGTAAAAAGGGAATGGAAGAGTCAGTTTCGCTCGATGATTCTAATAACATATGCAATTTTCATTTATTAACTATAGAATTAAATTTAAGTTTTTAAGTAAATACTTCAGACATTTCAACAGATTTTATTTATTTTCTATTTTTTAGATTTTTTGTATTCAAAATTTTCTCACTTATTTTTTTAGCGCCAAAATTATTCACACAAATCAAAAAATTTTGTACACAAACCCAACTGTCATATTTCATGCGTTGCCAATTATTTTCAAACGTGATCCGTATCGTTTCAGCAAAGATGATTCAGATCATTGAGCGGATCATGTTTGCTGAAACACAGCTATTGATTGACTTGGATTATAGTTACCTAAATTATACATAACTTTGTATAATTTACCAAATTATTTAATTTATTTTCTATTTTACCTAAGCTAAGCTGTTACAGACATTCTTAAAGTCTATAAATAAATAGTCGAACACTTTTTATTTTTCCCTCATAACCGTAAGTGTAAACATCTAACCAATTATTGGTTGTCTGAAATATATATCGACGTGGGTATTCCTTCGACACTATCTTTATCGTATTAATTTATATGTATTCTTATATAAGCAGCATAAAGTAAATCGATAAATCCGCAGTTCAGACCTATTCAAAAAACGACTGTGGCTTATGAATAAAGTTTATATAGTACATTGAACATTGAAAATCATATCTAATGTTTATTTATTATTAAGTATACTTAAAAAGGTTTTTCGAACAACAAAAATTAATTTTATGTAATTTTAATTACTTAAATTTTTGGCTGACCATATAGCTGTTTCGAGTATAGCCAAATACCCATCATCAGTGGTCTTGGAAATAATTCTTATATTTAATTATTCGAAAATAATTTTTTGAAACTGCAAGTACCAGGAATGGAATTCGAGTCCTGCCAAATTTGAAGCTCAGAGTCAGTCCACCTTAACCAACTGACCTAAAGCCATACTTGACTTTAATGTTCGCACATTTTTGTGGAGTTTTGTTACTTTGCTGTGAAAGTTTTATTAACAAATTTACTTGCTGTGTTTATATTAGAACGAAATTATAAAGCAGCTGTAGAACAATTAAATTAATTAATTATATTTTATTTATAATTGTTAAATTTCAATACTATTCTGTTTGTAAGTATATTTATAAATACTACAAATAATTTAGCTTCTTTCTCGTATATATTAATTCCAAACTATAGAAATAATAAAAATGAATCAATTATTACTCATAAAATTAATAGTATTCTTGATTGCTACATTACCGATACATTCCGAGTATTGTAATTATGCTATATGCGACCATTTACATACAGTCAATATACATTGAATTAGTGTTTGTTGGAATTAGTTTGGGCAAACTACATGCAACGAGTGTTCCTACATATTCTAGTATTGCAACAAAATGTTGGGTGTTATTATCGGCTTACTGCATGGTTTAAGCATTGTGACGGGGTTGAATATATCTGTCTATCAAAAGAAAGCTACGCGTATGAAATTTACAAAGCACAGAAAACGCTTCATTCACGCTCTGATATATTATGGATTAAATATCTTATTTTTTATTTGGTGTGGCAGTTCTTCGTTGTATGAATCGATCATTGAGAAAGAAGTAAAACGTATTTTATCTAAAATAATGAGTTCCATCACGCTTTTAGCTTATTTAATTATATATATCAAAATTATATATATACATATTTACAGACATAAAGAACTTGTCTCAATTTTTTATAAATTTCTAAACATCTGTAAGGATTTTCGTGCATTATTCTATTTAAGTGTTGAAGTTGATTGGTGCATCTGCATAATTTTATTGCTTAATATTTGGCTTTACTTTGTGACATTAATGTACATTTGGGAAATTGCGTTAACATGCAGTAGCATTCTAATATTTTTAATAGTCTCGCCGAAGATAGTTCTAGGAACAGCAAATGTTCTCGGTCTACTTATATTAAACAATCTCTTAGACTCGTCTGTACAGATTATCAGCAATAATATATACTTAATGGATGACAGAAAGAGGTTTTCAAAGTACAGCAGATTTTATCTAAGCCTAAGTTTACTTATTGACGAGTTTTTGGAAATGAGTCTACCTGTGATATATGTCGAACTTTTTTTGCAAAGCAGTTCTTTATGGTTCTTCTTGGTCAGCATGGTGACCACGCGTATTTTTCATTACACTAATATTTGCTATTTTTATATCTTAATGAACGTCATTTATTTGCATTTGATGACTCAACTCCTACAACGAATCCATACTAATCGCAGAACTTATTTATGGGAACTTCAAAAATTAAATCTATATTCAAGCTGCAGAGATAATAATATGGTAAATATATCCTTTTTTTGTAAATAAACTGACAATAAATAAAATAATATTCGTTACTGCTATTATAGTTGTCATTGCAGTTAATATTCTTGAATACAAGACAGGAATTCTATACATTTATCCGAATATCAACCAAAGGGAAAATTATTTTGTATTTCATAAAACTTTTTATTTTGGGACTACACTTTATGTCCAGGATCGAGAATGAATTCGGACTTGACGGTTATAACAAAAAACTTATTAAAATTCCTCTATTCTAAGAAATACGTATATTTTTATTTTAATTAGTTTTATAATAATAAAATATGACTAAATAAAAATAAAATAAAATGACTAAATTTTAATATGTTTGTTCAATTTTATGATAACTTCGACAGCAACATGGTGACATGTTCTAAATACTTTAAAAAAATAATCCCTAACTTAACAAAAACAAATTGCAAGTATTTAAGATAATATCCGGTACATCTTAATTATAATAACTTCATATATATCATTACAGCCATTACAAAATAAAAGGTATATTGTATAAAGTATCTTTAGTAGATAAATGGTGATGAATATTTATTGAGTAATTTGTAATGTCAAACTAATAACAAAAATTTTATCTAATTTATTTTATTAATGGCGGTTCAAATAAGTAGTCAGATGGCTGTTTAGTTAATTCTATATCAGTAAATTAAAGAGCTCAGCAGTGAAGCGGAATGTTGAGAATAATTATTGGAATATTGCATACCTTGAGTATTGCAACAGGACTTAATATATTTCAATACAAACAAAAAGGAAGCAATAAAAGATTTAAAAAAAAAGGGAAAAAAATTTTTTATTCCGTGGTTTACTGTGGTATTAATAATTGTTTAATATCATGGATGATTCTATCAATGTTTTTTAAATTGATAATTGAAAGAAGACCAGCACCTCTTACGATTGAAATTTCATGTGTCATAATATTTTTTGGATACCTAGCTATTTATATTAAAATAGCTTACACTAATTTATTTAAGCAGCAACAAATTTCTGCACTTCTAAATAATATCCTAAGCGTCTATGAAAATTTTGTAGAACTATTTGATACAAGTATAAAACTGAATTGGAGTATCTGCATATTTTTATTGCTTTACAATTGGCTCTGGCTTTTGCTATCTATATATTTTATGGAATCTAAAATAAAATACATTGGAATTCTAATCTTCTTTACGGTTACGCCGAAGATGGTTCTATCAATAGCAAATATAATGTGTTTACTTATATTAAATAGTCTCTTAGACTCATCCATACAAACGTTCAAAAGTGACGTCAATCCAATAGAAAGAACAAGAGTTTTTCAAAACCATTGTGAATTCTACCTACGTTTAAATGGACTTATTGAAAATTTTTTAGATTTAAGTTTACCTGTGACATGTGTTCAATTGCTTTTGGAAAGCATTTCGGTTTGGGTACCATTCGTTGCTATAATGGTCACACGCCGTATTGTTGAAAATTATATATTATTTTTTTTACTGTTAATAGCTATTATTTACATGTATTTGGTAACTGAACTTCTTCACCAAGTCCACATTAAGCGACAAAATTTCTTACTGGAAATACGAAAAATTAATTTCCGAATTGGTTTCTATGTAAAAGAGGTAAGAGGAAAAAGTCAAAATTTAAAAACTTTTTATATAATTTTTTGTATTACAAATAAAAACTATTTACTTCTTTCAGTTGGAACGGTTTTCATTACAATTAGTGGTCCTAAATACGAGACCAAAATATAAAATACTTTTCCAGTCATCAATGAAAGGAAAATTTATTATAAATTTTATGAAATTTTTGTTTCTGACGTTATTCTTTTCGTCCAGTGCCTTGATTGATATGCAATACGTTGGAAAAGTTGACGGAAACGCTTTCATCAATATGTTTCACTAATTCAGTGCGTGGGTTAATTGTGTATTAAATTAAAATACACAGTTTACAAATATTTGTCCTCTCAAAAACTTTCCAAAAATATAAAATATTTATTTAATATAACCATGGCAAAGAAATTATATAAATTGTTTGGCTTTATCTTATATTGATTGATTAATATATCTCCGCAGAGTATACATATGAAAGCGAATAATAAAAAAGATACTAAAATTAATTCACACTTCCTCTCAAAAGTCATGGTAGGAATTGTAGCTGCTTTTCTTGTAGGTCAAGAGTTTTTATGGAGAACACCTTACTTTACCTCATGTGTGGATGGATATCATTGCTTAGGATATATATCAACATCTTTGGAGTTTCAGGTTCTGATTAATGAAATGGTAGCGCCATATTTTTCAGTGTATCACTTTTTCAACCTTTTTAGAATTTCTTTAATTAGATATGTAATATTATTAGCCTCGAAAGAAGCAGTCTCGATTTTTTGTCACTAGATGGCATATATATCTACATATGTGATAACATTTATTTGATTATGTTCAATGTATACGAGTTTAAGAGATGACTCTTCAGGCTACATATTTTTCATGAATATAATTCCGTAAATTGTCACCTTTATTAAAAGAATATATATAGATTATAAATGAGTGAAATATCTCACGAATCACGCTATGTGATGTTTTATTTTTATAAAATATGCAAAACTGCTGCAAAAACATGCCAAACAATTTCTGTGGTTAACAGAGACGAACGCTGGAACTAGGAGTTGTATGTTTGATTCTATTCTGAAAATTTAGATATCAAAAATGTACCACTTATCAAGACTAACAAAACCTGTCAGCAAAAAGTGACGCACTAAACATTCACCACTTGACAGTCTGTATTTGGATATATCTACAATAGAAAAATATCTGTTGAGGCACTGAAAGAAGGACATTAATCATGGAACAACTTTTTTAAAAAGAAAAAAATAGTTCAATATAGATGCATCGCTAAAACCTTAAAGCTGAATTATTACACATGGTAATATATACTACTATTCGGCATATGAATGTCTGTATAACATTATTACCGGACCAGTTTTATCTTATAGAAAATAATAACTTCGATTATTCGTGCCGAAGTAAAAATATTGGTAAACTAATTGAATTTTGATTTCTTGCGTGAAAAAGGGAAGAAATCTTGTATCAGCTAATACAAACCAGCAATCTTACCGCTCCATTGCATTATGTGTGAAGAATTTGGTGATCGAATTAAACTTGTGTTGTGTGGATAAGAGTCACTAAGCCCGTTTGTCAATTAAAGTTTTACGCAAAAGTACTTAATATGGAACCCTGAAACTAAAAGTATTTCTCACAGTATAGTTAAAGTTTATAAGTTATTTTGATTTCGAACAAATTGAAGGATATAGTTCAATTAAAATTAAACGTTTGAAACATTGTTTCGTTTAAATTTGACTCACTCTTAAAAGTTGTCTAAAAAAACAACTACAAAGAAAAAGAACTACTTTACAGAACTACTTAAATTAATTCTTTTTCCGTAAATAATAAAACATAATAAAAAAAATTGTCATTAAAAATTATATATTTGAAGAGATACTAATATAAAGAAGATTCTTGAAGATTAATAATAAAATATCTTGACGTTCATTAACTACAAATAGTATATTTATTTTTCTTGATTTTTAGTATATATATAAAATTGTATCTTTCTTACAAGAAATGGACAATTTGTTCAATTGTTAAAGTTATACATCATAAGCAGAAAGAAAAAAAAAAACAAATAAAAGAAAGGTAAGAAAGAAGATAAACGAAATTAAGAAGAATTGTAGATATACAGTCACATTAAGCTGATATAGAGTATTTCGTTTTAATCTTATAACCATTGGACCAAGAAGCAGGTGTCTCATATCATTTTGTGATATCATTTCGTTTTGCATTTTTAGCAGTATATAATTCCGCTTTATGTACGCTTTCACCCTTCCATGGAGTACTGGTTATTTGCCGTAGTAGTTCAATTTGAGAGTCATTTTTTAAATGATTCACATAAGCTGAGAGCTTTCGGACCGATACTGCTATCCGTTATCACAGTATGGTGGACGACCTCAGACAAATCTCTGTATTGTATGGTACTCAACAGGGCGCAGCATTGTACGTAACTCTGTATTAGCTGTGCATTGAATACCACACCATCTATTGCGTTGGATTTAATGCCTCACTTAATGTCACTTAATCTTATAAGTAAATAATTGGCAGCATCATCTACTCCTCGACTCAAAACTCTTTTCTAATGGAGGATTAGTGACAACAGCCATAGCTTCATTCTAAATTGTTTTAATCGTACTCTAAATAACATTGACTACATTCCTCACAATCTTTATTTCGATAGGAAATTAAGTGTCGAGAATTCATTTAGAGACACATGTTGAGAGGTCCGTCTTTAGAGGAGGGTTTAACTATTTCTACCGATGGCTCTAAAACAAGTAGTGGTGTAAGCAGTAAAGTCTTCTTGAAACAACTAAATCTTACCGCAGGCTCTCTAAGCATCATTTTAGATAAGCTATAGCTTGTCTGGAAGTGGATAATATATCTATTAGGAATATATTCATACATATTATCAGATAATCAAGTTGCTTAAAATTTCCGGAGTTCAGTCCAATATACACCTTGTAAGGACGGAATTTTGTACAAATTCCGCCCTACATAAAACTTATTATTTTTTACTAAAAATCGTCTGGATAAAACGATTTATATTTAAAATAAACAAAGCCAACCGCGAACATACGCACAAACGACACGCAAAACAAAGCCAACCGCGAACACACGCACACACGACAAGCAAAACAAAGCCAACCGCGAACACACGCACACACGACAAGCAAAACAAAGCCAACCGCGAACATACGCACACACGACAAGCATAACAAAGCTGACAGCGAATTATACTTGTGCGGTTGTGCGTGCAATTAAGCAAAGCAAAGTGTCGTGTATAAATAGCGGAGATTTTATATGAAAGATCACTTAGCACCGGCACACCGAAGTGAGTAGATCACTACTCCAGCGCTAAGTCCACTTTTAGAAGCCTACAGTATTGTATAACGCCTTTGATGTTTTGACGTCTTTGGCTAGAAACTAATTACGTAGATTTGGAAAAAACCCTTTGATGTTCTGACGTCTTTGGGTAAAAATTATTGAATAGACTTTATAAACGCCTTTGATGTTTTGACGTCTTTGGCTAGAAACTAATTGAGTAGATTTGGAAAAACAATCCTTTGATGTTCTGACGTCTTTGGATAAAACTTACTGAGTAGAATCAAGACTAGAATAAGTTATTTAAAATAAATTATTAAAGAAATCTTTTTAATAAATAAAATTTTAAAATAATAAAATCAAACGGTCTTTTAATTCTCATTGGTTTACCAGCTTCGAACTAGTCAATAAAACAAATTTATTGCAACGACCCGGACCGCGACTGAGTAATACCTCAGCAAATTTAAAACGACGAATCCGTGTCGTTACAACCTAGACCAGTTTTTTAATTGCTACATATCTCTAAACGAGTTGTGGATTAGCATTTCTCTACTCTGGTTTCTTGATTACACGCATATTTTTGACAACTGTAAGGTAGACATATGGGGCATATCGTTGACAACATGCAAATAGGTGTTGAAATCTTTCTGTATTAACCAATTTACTACAAGGTCGAAAGGTTTAACGATATGCAAATATCTATCTGCATATTGAGAAAATTATTTTTTTATTTTGTTTTTAATAAAACTTTTTATTTTGGGACTGTACTTTATGGTCAGAATCGAGAATGGATTTTAGACTTGAC
>NC_051846.1:26023722-26035763 GCF_002237135.1 Teleopsis dalmanni
ATCTTAAAACAATCTGCGTTTTACAGTTGCAATAAGACTTTATTTCGACATCATTTGTCAAATTAATAAAAACTGACTTAAATTGATACCATGGAAACTTTGGAATAGAATAGGAAAAGAAGGATATGACACATCTGTCACTGAATACCATTCATTAGACGGTTCTTACTTTATTTAACGTCTGCCCAACACCTCCAATGTATGCATTAAAGTCATTGCTTTCTTGTAAAAACAATGCATTTGGTTTTATATGTAGAGTAGAGATATTCTAATTCATAATAGGAACAGTTACTGTCTGCTTTAAAACTTAGAAGTAGTATCATAATAACCTAACGTATAAGATATGATCATGGTTAGCTTAGGTGAAGTGAAAGGAGGAACAAAACATTCCCAATTAACTAAGATAGCAGTTTTGACACCACAATTCCTCGTAATCCTGGGTAGTAGAATTAACATTTTAGAACCAGCTAAAAGCATTGATTAATGTGTTCAAAACTGCTGGAAATATCGCCTACAAGAGGACTCTCGAAAGCTTAAGTCTAGTTCTGGACAAGCCTGGACATAGCTACAACAGGTGTTCTTGTGTTTGTCCTTCGAGCGGTTTGCATGTACTGCAGAAGATACTACAAGTTAGGCTTAGCTTGACCCCATGGTATTCTAAAGATCAGTGCTTTGTTAGAACAGATATTAATCTAGATACTTCTGATTTGCTTCTGTGTACCAAGTTAGAGGTTGTACATATGAAGTAAATTGGTCATGTAGCCCTTGATCAAGCTGCTGAGAAAGTACGGCTCCACTCCCTATTTGCCTGTCGCAAAAACTGGTCATAAATCAGCTTTCAAGTGTGACTTGCATGAGCAGGGATTGGAACAGAATTTCCATAGAAAAGACACCTTGTCATACTAGCACAAGAGCCCAACTAAATTTATTTTGAACCTGTAACTTGGTACGCTAATACATACCCTACATTTTTGCACTTTTCTAGACGAAGTGCAAACTGCTGATATAGCATTCATACCAACCTGACTATCTATCTGTAAGAATATAGATTTCCGCATCATACGAATAACTGATTACCATATTTTAGAAAGATGTAGATTTTAAGGTCAGGAAAAAAAATGATGTGAAAGACGTCATGATGTGAAGTCATTTCAAGTGCAAGTGCTTCTCTGGAAGTGTAAGATAATGGAGAAAATGTAGTGGAGTGGTACTGTAGTACTGTAATGGTTCGAGAAAAAGCTGTTTCTTCACATTTAGTAAATGAGTAAGTACAATCTCATTATTAAACTTTATAAGCCATAATATGCTTGTATGTTGAGAAACTTGCACCGCACCAAATACTAACAGTTAACATTTCCTTTACTCAAATAACATAGATTAACTTTAAAGTATTTTCACTAGAATTTTAAACACATTTTACATATAACTTGTTGAGATCCTAAACATTTCCACAATCTTCAATTTTTTTCACAAATTTTACTTTAAACCAAAACTTTTCGACAACAAACTATATGCTTTTATTCGCTATAACTTTTTAGATATTCTATTTTTAAATTTGCATTTTTGTTTGAGAATTTTGAAGAACAAAACTCAACATTTGTTTGTATATCACACGAGTAGGAAAACGTGGAGCTGGAGCCTTTGTTTAAGAGCACATATTTACTTTAATGTTATATCACTGTAGAGTCTTCTTAAAACTTACTCGTACAAATATCAGCACTAAAATGTTTGCTGGACCATACAAAATGCAGCAATAAAAAATATTAAATATTTCTATGAGTGGGATGAACGAAAAAAATCTTAAGAAACTCTTATGTGTTCATAAAAAAAACTTCAATTCAAGTACTGCGTGCTACAAAAATGTAAGTAATTTTTTCAAACCCAGCCGAACTATGGAAAATGTGCAGATAAAATTGACTGCAGAAGATACTCTTATGTAAGTAAGTTTCCACTTTTAATTAAAATGTGCTCACAGCTACCTGAATGGAATACAAGTACTAATTGGGTTAGTGAAAAGGGAAAAGGATATAAAGTTTTGCATACACACGGGAATAGAAATTCGTATTAAATGAATGTTGTATATGTAAGCACATCCTAAAGCTTTTTCTGCAATGCTATTTATGTGTACAAATAAATTTCTTAAGTCATTTTACGAAAGACAACTTTGTTAGATTAATTGCTTTAGTTTAGCAAAATCAAAAAGCAAATCCTTTGACGAGTTTTAATTTTAAAGTATGAACTATTCGTAAACAATTAAAGTTTAAAACATTTCAACAACTGTATTTAATTGTAGTTTCACACTAGCATTTGAAATGATCGCTTTTGCATACGTCATCGTTTGAAGTGATATACTTCTCTGATTAGCGGTGTTATTTGATAATTTTGGTAATTTTGTTTTGAAATTATTTTTGCTAATATATAACAATAAATTATAAATTACATTTAATTCTTTAGATTACAAATACATTTTCACTTCTTCACTCAAAAACTTACGATATTTTTAATATTTTTAACAAAAATGAGCTCAAAAATTAGCTTATACATGAGATAAAAAATGAATTAAGCAATGTGCTCAAAAACAAGCTCTAAATTAAACTCAGAAATGAGCTCAGAATTGAGCACAGAAATGAGCTCAGAAATGAGCTCAGAATTAAACTCTGAATTGCGGTCAAAATTGAAGTCAAAAATGAGCTCAGAATGGAGCTCAGAAATTAACTCAAAATTCAACTCAGAAATGAGCTCAGAATTGTGCTTAGAAATCAGCTCAGAATCGAGTTCAGAATTGAACTCAGAAAAGAGATCAGAATTGAGCTAAAAATTAACTCAGAATATAGTTTAGCAAATAGCTCAGAAATGTTTTCAGAATTAATGTCCGGCTCATGTACTCAAAGTTAAGCTCAGAAATATGCTTAAAAATGAGTTCAGAATTGTGATCAAAACTGAATTAAAAAATGGATTCAAAAATGAGCTCAAAGATGAGCTTTGAATTGTACTCAGAAATGTGTTCGGAATTGAGCTCCGAAATGTGCTCATAATGGGACTCAGAAATGTGCTCAGAAATGTGCTCAGAAATGAGCTCAGAAAACAGCTGTAAGTTTCGACAGCCTTTTAGCAAAATGATCCCAAGATAGGTTAATGAAATCGCTTATTTTCGAAATGATCGAAATGAGTATAATGCCACCAAACATATTGAACAAAAATAATAAAAGTACTATACAGCCATATCCAACAGAATTTTTAATTTTTTATAAGGAAAAAACCGTTTTATTTATGCACTTCATATTCTTACGCCAATTACACAGAATTTCAATTAGACTAAGGCAAGTAATAATTGTAAATATAACATTTAATCAACTGGCGATTTAATGATGTCGTTTTTCATTTACCTAATTTAATATTTATGCAATTTTCTGAGAAGTTTTCATGCAGGAATACACAAAAAGTCCTTACACTCCTCTTAAAACGGTATGAACGAAAAAGGAAGAAAAAAATTTGACAAATAGCAACCAGTAGCACCTTTGTACGAGTATTGCCTCTTAAACTTCCTCCAGTAACAAAGATGTTTAATAACAAAATCACTTTATCTACAGCATAATAAAAGCAAGAAAAAGGAAAGCTATGGGGATGCTGGGTATCCAAAACAAAGATGAAAAAAAACCATTAAAGAAATAAAAGCAAAATACGTGTGTAAAATAGCGCGACATTCCAAGGATATGGGCGAATTACAAATTCCATTACATTAGAGCAACACGTTTAGAATTGTTTGGGTATGACCTGATTTTTTTGTGTTTCACTGTGTTACAGTGTAAGAAAGCATTTAATAAGTTAGCTTAAGTTTAAAAAAATTCGCCGCTAGTTATTTTATTTTATTTTATTTTTTTGTGTATGTTCACCCTCTTTAGCATAAGGACACCAACTTTAAAAACGAACAAAAGCCACAAACCGCATATTATTAGTTTTACATAGTCTAGTTGCTAGCACTTAAAGTAAGAAGTATTACACACAAAAGAAATTAACTTCACTTAGAATAGAAAATAAAGAAAAATCACGTAGTAAGGCTATATGCCTTTTCAGCGCAAGGATATAAGGAAACGTCGTAATATGTTGGTAGGCACATAGTAATAGGATAATAAATTTATAAAATCTAGAAGTGCCTGAGTGTGTACTTCTTTTTATAAAATAATGTAAGGAAAAGGTTTTCTTTGGTTTTCGACAAAATAAATTACATATCTCCGAATAGTGGGTTATGGTGACAACAAATTGAGCACAAGTCACTTTATTAAAACAATGCATTTGTTTAAAAGGCATCTATGGTACTTATTTATGGTACATGAAGTACAGATCCCTATCGTCTGAAGCAAATCACTGCACACGACAGAAAGTGGTAGTGGAAGAGGAAAATTAATTAGAAGCAGTTTAGAGGGATTTTGAGTAAGGGTACTGTGATTAATTTTTGGCAATGTTGATATTGTTGTCAGATTGAAATTTCTTTAAAAAATTATGTGTTAACTTATGCGAAATCTTTATACAAAATTAAAGTAGACCTGAAAAATTAATTTTAAGACAACAGTTTTAAATTAATCTTACAGTTAGATTGGGTGACAGCAGTGGTTATGTAAGGAGTAGTGAAAAAGGGAAAATGTCTTTCGACGCAGTAGCAGACGAGTATCTTAAATGGATTTATTACTAAAATGAATCAGCAAGGAAATTTTTTCAGAAAGGAAATTTTTCCAACAAGAAAACTTTCCTTAATGATTAAACGTATTATTTTGAAACGTATATAAGAACGTTTTTTAACTACTCTAGCAGAGATAATGCAAAACTCTTATCGAATCCTTTCAAGCTCATCTGGAAGAACAAATAATATAAAGACGTTTCTTCGCGAGTCTAACAGAGGTAACAAAAAAATACATCGCGTTTCCTATAATTTATTTGAAAGAACAAATAATATATAGTTTAGTTTTTAACGTTTAGTGTAACTTGCGCCATGTAGTTCTGAGGAGATTGCTTTGGGCAACAGACGACTACAAGTGACAACACTGATAGTTTTATTAATGCGTTGTCTCAAGTTTTACTAACCTTATACGTCATGGAATGCTGAATCGTTTTAAGTTTGCAGGAATCTAAATCAGATTGGTTTAAACTGAAACTCTTTAAACGAAACTAACTAGTGCTGAAGTATTTCAAGCAAACATACATCAAGCTAAGAAATCTTGTGCAGACTTACAAAGTACCAAGAAGTTGGAATCATTACCTTCTAAAACTGCGAACGTAGTCTAATACAGAAATTGTTAGTTTTGTAAGAAAAAGAATGAGATCATAAAACAAGTGATAGGTGGCTGCTATGCACCGATGCATAAACGAATGAAATGCTAAGTTGGCATGTTATATAGGATAAGGAAATACAATTTAGTAAAATCGGTTCAATTGCATAATTTTTCAAGGTATTCGGATTCGAAGAAATAGTCTAAACTTATTAATAGAACATAAATAAATTTTAGGTCAAAGAGCAATACCTCCCCAACGTAATAATAATATCAATTTATCGAGGCAATCGAACTAAGAGACGTACTTTGAATTCATGCGAAGGATATAAAAAATTTTTTGGTCGCTGTGCAAGTACCTTCCAAGTTGAAAATAATATAAATTTATACAATTTATGGAGAAAGTAGGACTTGAAAATATACTCCGAATCGATGAAGAAAGAAAAAAGGGCCTCTTGAACACAGTGCAAGAACCCTCTAACCTAAAAATATCACTTTATACAATTTATGTGGGAACTCAGATTCGAAAAAATACTCTGAATTTACGAATAGAACACAAAGGATCTATAGGTAGCACTACAATATCCTTCTGAACTTAATATTTACACTACCTTTGATTGATAAAATCGGGATAGTGCTAAATATTTATATGACCAAATATCTATATACAATATAAGCGATATATTATAAATATATTTTTATTAATTTATACGTATATAGTATTTATATGAACTACAATAAATCTCTGCTATTCGAATCTCTGGTATTTTGAATTTTCTCTTACTCCGGACTAATTTGCTAATCTGGTTCACTTTTTATGAACATGTCTATGTTATTGTTAAGTAGAGTATATCGCATTTATGGAATATGTACACAATTGAAAATATTCAATTCAATTATCGAATTGAATTTTCCAAGAAATTTGCATTGTTATTTCATTGCTGTTTAAACACTTAAGATTCAATTTTGAATCAACTTATCTTAAGCCAATTGTTTATATTATTTTTAAGGGTTTAGATACAATATTGTTTATAGTTTACCACAAACTACGTATTATTATTTATAACATAAAATACAATTGAGGGAGCTAAGCGATGTAAGTATAAACTGATCTGAGCTATAAACTTCCAATGCAACTATGTAAACAAAAAATATGCTTTATAAGCAATGAATAAAGTGTACCGGAATATATATGTTTAAGTGGTATCTTTGAGACACTTAATTTGGAAATAAGTTTCATTCGCCTATATACTTTGTTTGGTATTATACACTTATATGTTTTATCATTTATTTTGATAAATTATTATTTAATGTATAGATTAATATGATGAGCAATCGTTTATGGTTCTGTTTTTGTTTAACTTCAGTTGTTAGAATTAATATTTATAAGAATTTTCCTGGACTTTTAATATGTCTCTCGTAATTGGAATGTCCAACTTCAATTTGAGTAGATTCAAATGAGCGAAATTCTACTATATACAGAAACTTATGCTACTATTTTGGCAGGCAATATGTTTTACAGGATTCAAAATTGATGAGATAAACAGAAGAAGTCGTCAATATATCTACTTTCATCGAAAAAATTTCAAACAATATCTTAACAAAAAACTTAATCACTACGAACAGTAGGTATTTATGTTAGCTGTAATATTTGGATCTCTAAACAGTTCAAAATTATTCCCAGAAATGTGTAAAGCGTGTTCTCATCATAGTTAGCGGTAATATAAAACGGAAACGAATTGACGAAATCTAAGAGCGAACGACCCATGCAAAAATAAAAGGTAGACGATGTGTGAAAATATTTTTATAATTTTTCATTAAAATTCTGTTTTCGGTTGAGTTTACTTTGTAGCAGAAGTCTTTTAGAGAGTTCGCTGACGGATACATATATATATGTGTTATGCATATGTTTGCAGGAGTTCTTTGGAAAAATTATCGTTATTTCATATGCTATTTGCAACCACAGTTTTTACAAGTTGCCATCATAATATTGCATGCAAGCAACAATTTGTAAAAACTTATCCATATGAAAATTTATTTGCACTATTAAAATGCTAAAAATACAGCATATGTTTAAGCAGAATTGCACTCCACATATTTTTGACATTTTCAACAACTTGGCTTAAATCCAAATAATGTGTTAGGAGTACAATTTAAAAATCCATGAAACATGCAAGCTGCATGTTATCACAAATGCCTCGTGTGTTGTTGTATGCACTACGAGTAGCAACAGCAATTGTTGCAAATTGTTTGTCAATCCGCTTTTCCCCAAAAGATATCATTCGTACAGAGAAATTGTCAAATATTTGTGGTAATAAAATAACAAAGGAAGAGAATCGAAGTATAAAACTAAAATATACTCCAAGTTTTTAGTTGATTTTAGTTTGAAAAAAAATCCACTAAAATTCAAAAGAAAAAAAATAAAATAGTTATATTAAATTTCATTTTATAAGCTGACAGTACATCAATGGAACGGAGTAAAGCGAACAAGCACATGATATATGACATTATTTTTGCCACACTGTGATGTATGCTATACTAGGACCAACAGACGTGTATCTTCAACGCCCATTAGCAGTTGGGCAAACGTACACTGTGGCTGCTTAGAATGTTGCAAGTGTGAATGTTGCAACGAAATGAAATGTTGCAATAAAAAAAATAACACCACGTGCTTTGCTAACAGGCATGCCAGCAGTTCTGCAGTTGAAGCTGCAGTAATTCTGCTGAATACAAATGCAAGTATTTGCCAAACTATCGACGAGAACAGACAAAAAATGATTTTTTGCGGTGACAAATTTCTGTTAAATTATTTTATTGCAGACCTCAGCAGCATTTGAAATCTTTTTTCTTTCTCTATTTTTTTTTTAATTTCCTAGATATTGTTTTCAAATAGTGTAACAATATTGCAACATTTAGTCAAAGTTTTAATTAATGCACGTTCATGGGAATTTCGCTTCATAAAATAGTTTTTGAATGGTTTACAAAATTTCAAATTGACTAAAACTTGGCAGAATGGCATAACAGCGTGAAATCCCACAAATATTCTATTTTCTATTAATTAAAACCTAACGAAGAGTATCAAGTGTTTATTTTAGCCATTAACTTTTTTATAGTGTGTGAGTTAAAATGTCAAGTGGCTTGACTAACTAACATATAAATCTCATTTAAATCATTTAGTTTTTGTTTTTTACTCTTTGCGTATCTGAACTCAAATAACTTAAACTCTACAATTCCACATATGTGAACCAAATGAATTTCATTTGATTCAGCGCACACACTGGGTCCAGAATACTTATCTGTTGAAGTTGACAGTGAATGATGCCGTACAGGATTTTCGCTCGAAAGGCAGTTCAAATTCTGTAGCATAGCACCGTAGTTATAGGATACAAACAGATGTATCGAAATAGAATACCGTCCAATATAAAATTAAATCGTTTTGTCACAATGTTCCTTATGACAAAAGCAAATTAGTATATTTTATAACAAAATTTGGTTGATGTGAGCATAAGTTCATACAGTTTATACGCTTTGTTTAACTCAAATACCATAAATCATACACGTATATTTTATGCTGGTAACAGCAAAGTTTAACGTCAAAGCTTTTCCTTTCCGTTTTGATATCACTTAAAATAGTGCACAATTTAATCCTTGACGAAAGTAATTGGAATTGGTAATGAACTTATGACTTAAAGTATCTGACGAAACTTGCAATTGCATTTATGTATCTAAACGATCTATGAATATACATATGTCATGTGCATACCTTTAATTTGGTATGCAGTTGTGGCAAAAAGATTTTAATGCACAACTGTTCCTAACTAACTTGACCTAAGAAAATATCTTTTAGACAGCAGACAGACACATAAATATAAGGATTTAGCTATGCAAAAATGCTTTGTATTTCTAATATAAGTCTATAAAAAGATTTAAATATTCTTTACTTAGAGAGTGTAATAGTTACCTTCAGCAATAGGCTCCACACGGAGAATAATGCTTTAACTTTAAATCTAATAGAGAATAGTTTAACAATAAGGATACTTAGCCAGAACTAGCGTACTTTATCTGCCGGATGGATTTACTTAAGATAGATACACTCTTAAGAATACTTAAGAACAACTAACATACTTAATCTGCCGGCAAAATTTGTAAGTTTCCAAAAAAACAATGTAGTAATTTAAATATATTATAATTATAATAATTATAATAATATAATAATTATAATAATATAATAATTATAATAATATAATAATTATAATAATATAATAATTATAATAATAGAATAATTATAATAATATAATAATTATAATATATACACATTTGCTTTTACATTTTATAAAACAAAAGTTATTCGAAATGAAATTCAAACGTAATAGTGTGATTGCGTTATATTTGACTAGAAAATCAAAACCAGCTATTGTTTGTGGGCTCAAACAATAGTACAGGCAATGTCGCAAAACGCTATGGTAGTAGACGAAAAAAAAACAGCAACAACACCTTAAATAGTTCGGAAAGTGAAGGCTCGACTTGATCAAAATCTATGCGGTAGTGGTAATCAAATGACCAAAAAACTGAAAATATACCAACGAAGCATCCAACGCATATTAAAATGAATTCAGGATAAACCTTCACAAGTTCCAAAAGGCATAAGATCTTACACCAAAGAAACAATAATTTAAACTCGAAAGAACAAAGAGCACTACCGAAAATTTGAGACTATGAATCACACGACCACCCAAAGTAATTTTTCATCTGAAGTAACGGCATGGGCAGCTGCTACCGCCGATGGACGCTCTCCAATCGTTTTCATCGAGACTGGTGTCAATACAAATTATTATCGAAAAAATGTTTTAAATGTTGCTTTAAGATCGTGGGCACACAAACATTTCAATCGTAGACCATGCACATTGCAACAAGACTCGTCTCATAAAACACCGTCTCGGGTAAACCAACAAAAACGCAGATTCCAGACTACATTTTGTTCACACAATGGCTTTTGAATTCGCCAGATGCAAATCCGTTGGACTATTCCATCGTGCCCATTTTGAAAAGCTAGTTGAGAACTTAGAAATATGGCAGCATGAATGTGCTGAAAAAAGCCAAAGTTTAGGAATGGGCCAAAATACCGGAAGATCATATTCGTGAACCATTCCAACTCATTTTTTAACCGTGGCCACATCGACCTAGAGTGAGAGATTTCTAAAATTTTATTTATTTTCATAAATTTTTGTAATGTGAATCAATAAAAAATTATTTCACACAAAAACCACATGTCGCTTGAATAGGAGGAATTGGAAGCAGCTGGATTTGGAGTGCAAGCTACAACTGCAGGTGGTGATGGTTTACGCGTTGAAGACCTTGATTAAAAATTCGTTTTAAAATATGGTAAGCAAGAAAGTAGTTATTTCATATGACTTCAAATTTGAAGAATACATATTTTTATTTAAAAAAACAATAACTATTAATTTAAGAACTATAGCTTACGATGTGATTTTACTTTATAGAATTCTATACCAAATTTGATAAAATTGAATCCATAAATTCGATTTATAATATTTTCGCTTTATAAATTTAATTAATAATACCATTCAGTTTAATTGAATTTTAGCAACTCACCAGAAATTTTAACTTTGGACCAAAATACAAAGTCATAAACACAAAAAAGGTGGTAAAGGGTGCCTTAATTTTTTATGCATTGATAAAGGTCTTTGCACTTTACTGCCAAAGCATGAAAAGGCCAACTTCCAGAGTAACTTTAAAAATACAATAGATTTACCAAATACAATAGGTAACCAACAAAGGACCAAGTCACTACCACCGGCAATCTAAACTGCTGAGCTGCTGTCTTTTCTCTATGCTCATACAATACTGACTTCTAAACTCTATAAATTATGGCTCATAATGTGCTATGTTATAGGCATTACTGTGTACTATGAGAGTGAAGCATCCGTTTGCAAATTAAAAGTACAGCATATAGAATGTAGAATGTAGAGGTATATGCCCTTACCTAAGGGCGCGCTTAGAAATATTGTATATGAACCTACATTTCATATTCTTTTTCTTTTATTTTTTTATTATATCGTGAAACTGTTGAGCGTTTGTGCTTTTCACGCTTTTACGCCACAATTGTGTTTTGTTACTTAGTTTTGCGTTGAAGTCTAAAAAACGCTATAAAGCAAAACAGTATGGGGAATGAAAGATGCTGCTTTTAAGGTTTGCACTCCTTTTGGTCCTGTTGCTCCTTTTACTCCTATTTTAGTGCTCACAACAAAAACCACAAAAATATGGCATAGAAAAGTACGAGTTGGAATGGTTTTGTTTTAAAGGTGAAAATAGTTTAAATAAGGAATACGAAAATCTTTAGAAAAATACTAAAATTCATTATGGACCCGAGTTGTGGTTAAACTAAAGCAAAATGGAATAAAATATAATTCTTTGTGAAAATTAAAGGAAGTTTTGGGTTTTGTGTTACTTTTTCATATGTGTGGCATAAAAAAGAACTAAAAAGGAATGAATTATATGTGTGCAAAAATTCATGAACGTTTGAAGAATTTGTTGCATTGCATAAACGTTAGTTTACCTAATTCTAAAATAGCATAATAGTAAATTTAGTTATGTATATAAATACATATCCTTTTTAATCAAGTTAGGATTCAAATAAATGCAATTTTAGTTCAGCGACCTTTAATATATTCGGTTCAGTGACATCATAGAAGTTATGTCTTTATCTAATATAAAATTATTTTTACTTAGTAAACAAATTTTTCCAGTAATAATCGC
>NC_051846.1:26035863-26130482 GCF_002237135.1 Teleopsis dalmanni
AAACATAAGAGATATTTTTTTTTTCACGTTATTGCATTTCATCAAATACCTGATCGTTTCAATTATTTGTTCAGTTATCATTAAAAACTTTCACTTTTCATCCTTAAAAGATTCATTTTTCAAGGATTTTTGTGAATTTTTAAATAAGGAATTTTTTTTTAGTTTTATTTTGTCTAATATCCCCTATATAAGTAATGTCTACGCAGTATATGATATTATATATAGTATATGATAGTGGTAATTAAAAACTCACAGTACGTTTAAAAATAAACCCAGCTATTGTATAATTGTTACATACCTGTAAAGAAAGATAAAAATTTTTATTATACAATAAACAAATATAAAGTAAATGATACTAGTTATAAGATATTGTGAAAAAAAGTTTTATAGATTTATCGAAATTCTAATATATTAAGAAAAAAATGATGATCATCTAACTAACAGACGATCATCACACCAGGTTCTCATTTTTTGAACAAACTGAATTTAATTTGGAACTCCAATATTTTATAAATTAATTTAAATACAATTAAATGAAGAAAGTAAATTTGATGTTAAAAAATTAATTTCAGGTTCAGACGATACTGATTCTAACAACAAATTCTTGTTAAATTATGTCATATAAATAAATTCTTTGAACTAACTACAATAAATATATTTTATATAAACATATACATAAATATATATTGAAATATATAAATTCAGCTTTACTTCTTCTGCCACTAACTAACAAAATTATATACGAAATTATTAATTGAATCACAAATATATCACCAATAAAATGCATTTATATACGATTTAATCCAAAATTGACAACTATATAAAATGCTTTATATCGCAACATCACAGTGCGCAACAGCACTATATTCATTATTACTTTAACTTAAGTAATAATAATAACTTTTCAATACCCAAAATTGTAAAAATTTCATTGAAAATTTAGAAATATCAAATTTTTGTTATTATACTTTAAATAGAATACCACTTATTAATATCCTTCAAGCTCTACTGGTAAATGAGTGATTTTTCAAATGTTTTGAGATGAGAACAAGATAAAACATATAAAATATATTGGTTCTAACAGGTTAACATGGCCCACCTATAATAAAAATAGATCCTCGAAACTAATCAAAAGAGACCGCGTGAACACTGCAAGGCTTACTGCAGTTCTTACTGGTCATTGGTGTGTAGGAACTCACGCAGAGAAACTGCGCAATCCTCATAATCCTCACTCAAAACTTATCAAAAGAAACCGCGTAAACACTGCAAGGTTTACAGCAGTTCTTACTGGTCATTGGTGTGTAGGAACTCACGCAGAGAAACTGCGCAATTCTAATAATCCTTACTGCAGAAGTTGTGAAAACCCACAGGAGTAAGAAACCATAATACATTTTCGCTACGAATGCCAGGTTTTGGCGTTCAGAAGATATAGGTTCTTAGGAAGATACTTCTTTGATAGTTTATCAGACTGTTCATCGGTGAAGACGAAACACCTATTAAATTACCTAAATTCAGCGGGATGGATTTATTCTCTACTCTTCTATACTAGGGTTTTTGTAAGGAATGTGGTAGCAAAACGTCGAAAACCAACCAACAGCACACTAAACTTGCACTGGATTTTAACGCATGAAAGAACTCATCACACTCTTACATTTTATTCGAGAAAGAGTCACCGGACCACTGTTATGTCACTGTTTAAGCTTTTATAAACCCAAGCTTAAGCATATGAGTGGTACATTCTGCAACTTCTTCCATCTCTCCAACATAGAAATCAAGAAAATACGTATATACGTTAATGCATTCAACTAATTGTTAACGAATTGAGGACTTAACACGATTTTATAATTAATTAAAGAAAATTCGATCTTCTTCCGCTTATAGGTTGCTTACCTATATGCTAGTCGATTCCAGATTAGTGTCTAAGAAGTTGAATATTATATGCAGTAGGGTTTTAAATCCAACCTACACGTTATTAGTGTTTAATATTTGCTCAGAAATTGAATTGAAAGCTTTATTAAGAGTAGTAAAAAGAATTAGAAACTTATTTACTCGAAAAATCATTGTAAAATAAATCAGTGACGAATGTGTCATCGGTATGTGTCAGTAAAAATGCATTTCAAAACAAGTTTTCTATTTTTTCACTTCTGGTTTCAAAGTATTTCAGATTTAATGAATATTATTTAAAACTATTATTAAGTATATTTAGATAATTTTCTCAAAATTTATTTTGATTTTTTTTACACTATGGTCTTAATTGGTATTAATTAAAATTTTAATTATATTTTGCTAAAATCTTATAATTAATATATGTTGTATTATATTTTATCAAAGAAATAACAGAATTTTTTTTTATAGAAAATTCAAGCTTCTTATATATGTTCTACCTTTAATATATCATGCATTAAGTTTCAGTTAAAAAAACCAATAAAAAAAAACTTTTTTGCATAATAAATCATTACATAAATAATTAAATACGGAAAATTTGCTTAATAAACAATAGGAAATGAGGGTGTTGATTTTAAAAAAGTTATTAAATATTGCAAATCCAATTAAAACAACATTATTTATATATTTTTTTTTTGAACGACACACAATCGAGTAATCAAATTTTAAACTGCAATTTTGCACGATATTCCATAAACAAATATACATGAATATGTTTATAAATATTATATTGTATATATTGTTTGTATTAATAACAGTTGAAACACAGTATGTAAAATAAACACCGGCGATAAATGCGAGATTTTGATTGTATTTTGATTGTGTTCTACATACTTATTTACATAAAGAGAATATGTATCTAAAATGGTTATAAAACGCACATCATACGCTGATGTGTAACTGTCAAAATGTGTACGTTTTTATTTCATTACGTTAACGCTACTAAAGCACTTTAAGCACTTTTTTTTCGTTTTGATGATGCACATTAAATTTATTTCAGAAACGCTTTATAGCTTTCATTATTGGTTTTTCAGTAGAAAATTTTATAAAAGTATAAAAAATGACGCAGCTGTGCTGAAAATGGTTGTATTGGATTCCAAATTGGAAAAGTTAATACTTGAAAGAAAATTCAACAAACAGATCACGCTCTTACTGATTGCATGCGATCCTCTCTAAAAATATTTTATGTATTTCTTACAACAAAGGGGAGTATAAATACCAACTACGCCTGATAGTAATTTAAATTTCAAATTCATAAAAACTGTTAATTTTAATAACAGATTTAACAGATTAACAGTTAAATAGTTATAAATGAAAACTGTCTTCTGATTTTTAAATGAATATGTAACATTCCTAAGAATAGTTAATGTTACCAATAACAGAAAGAAAATTCTTTACATCTAAACAAACAATTTTAAATTTCTGAAGAACCAAGTAGCTATTTTTGTATAGAAAAGCACAAAATAGTCATAAAATACAACAAAAATAACAATATCATTTACTAAAGTGAACTAAGTCATCATTAAATAGAATGTGCTCAAATAATACTCTACTTATTGTAAATATTTTTATACAGCAATGATACATAATTTCAAATAAATTAAATACTTATTACACATCTTGTATTAACTTATGCACGCAGTCAGTGCTCAGCTTTATAAAAATATAAAAAATCATATAAGCAAAAGCCAAGGCGTAAGGGGTGACGCTACGCTACTATTTTACTTAACTTCTACTTAAGCATGGCGCCTATAACTTACGGCAATAAAAGACAGAAAAAATAAAACAAAGTGCCAGCTAACTGCACTAAAATATATAAAAATAAAGGTCATACTAACATAATTGTTATTACAATATCTTTTCTTTATATAGCATCACAAATGTTTTCGTTCAAAGCACTTAAATACATCGCAGTTAGACACTATTAAATGCAGAGATGGGAAAAACAGATATCGGTGGCAGTCCGTCATATGGAAGATGAACCCAACGTAGGCTTTAGAACGTAGCTCCCATAGTGATATTACTAAGTGTATTAAACTCTTATTAGAAATCTCTGCTTATGAATCATAAAGTCCAAACCAGGAATTTTGCATTAATAAAAACTGCTGATGTATGAGTTAGAGAAGGTAATCCATTTCTGGCAAGTACCGGCGACTAACAGACTAAAATATTGGTCATCATATCTCTCTTACTGGGTCGGCATACCTAACTAGTAATATACCGCTGAAATAGTGCACAGCAAGAATTGAACAGTTAGAAGTGAATTAGGGCCATCAGCAGCTTTATTCTGCTTTGATTGTAGATAGACCATGTCATTGGGCATGTATCAATATATTACCCTCAATTTATTCAAAATCGAAGAATGCATTGTTTAGAATTTGTATGGTATGTGCTTACATCAACTTGTGAATCGCAAATGAATGATTAAAGTCAGTGAATGTGAGTGAATGCATGAACCTAAAAGTGAATTCAATTTTAACTGAAACAGCCAGAAGTATTGTTTTTTGTGTTATGTGCTAACTTGCTATTGTTTCAATTGCCAAGTCACAAAAAAACAGGTTTTGTTTGGTGTATGTAAATATTTACTACTGACTTTGTCATAACTGAATGCTTACGCCCAAAAATGGGTGTTTAAAGTGAGTCGAGGATTAGAGCAGATGTTAAATTAATAAACAACTAGTTAATGAATTATATATGTATAACTGTATATATGAAAACATAGCATTCCAAGCTCTGATGTGGAATTCTCAAGATAGCCGTCGACCTGAAGCGCCAGCTAGAACTTGGAAGAGGAGAATTGTGGAAGAGCTTAGAGAAACCAATTATTCGTAAAATAATATATGCCAAGATTCAAGTAACAGAATCTGATACAAAAGTATGGTAGAGGCCCTGTACTTCACTGGGAGAAGAGGACAAGAGAAGAAGAATTACAGTTTTAAAGAATTTAGAAATATTTTTCGATGAAAATTTTCCAGTAATTGAAAAATTTTGTTTATGAACAAAAAATACAATAAATAAACAGTGAAAAATTTTCATTAACAGTCTTGAATAAATTTCAAGTTCTTTAAGAGTAATAAAACAAAAATTTATTTGTTTGTATGGCTTTGAAACTTACATAAAATTGAGGTGGGACCATAAAAATTTAATTAAAAGAAAACTTTTTAATTTCTAAACAACTGCAAAACGTAATCAAAAATGAATATGAAATTTTTTTAGTAAAAAGTCCGGTACAGTCATATTGCGGAAATAGCGAATTTAGAACACAAAAGTGTAAATATTATTTCAAGAAATAAACTTGTATTTTTTTTTAAGAACTAAACAAATAACTGACATTCAAAGATACTCGTATCCACAAGAATAAGTTAAATAAAAAATAAAAGTTAAATGACAATGATAGAGCACAAATTCGAAATATGTTTTGTATTTAAAATATTGTGTAAAAATATAAAAAATATAATACTGACATGAACTTAAATATAATTTTTTTTAAATAAATAAAATACACTAAACTTACCTATATTATTGTTATTATTACGCGCGGTGGTAATAACGTTGAGATTTTTTAATTCAGCAATTTTGGCGGTTTTTTTATGGCAACACACTCGAATGTATAAATTACACTTTTTATGAGAAAAGTGTGAACATTAAATATTAAATATTAAATATTTTTTTCAATTTTTTTTTTTTTTGTTTTATGGCATTTACTTTAATTCACAAATGTAAATAACATTAGTTTTATCTGCAACTTTTTTAAAACCTTTATAAACATTTGAATTAATTTAATAAGGCGTACAAACAATAAAAGATATTTTATTTATGTAGATTACACACAAACAAATTTATCCGTACTCATAACACCTAATAATTCGTAGTTAAAAAATATCATACTTTTTCATAGATACAATACTCCGAATACTGGTTTATTTAGTTTAATTTGTATGTAGAGTGTGTATATATATAAACTATAAATGCACAAGTTTTATATATTTTTGTTGACAAATTCTTATTCTCATATTTTCTACTCTGACGAAATGTGTAAACACTTTTGGTTATTCCCGGGTGAAGGACCAGACTAGGGTAGTGTAGTGTAGTGTGCTTTTTCGAGTTCAACTTTTTGCTTTTATTTTTATTTATTTATATTTATTTCAGTTACTGTTATTGTTATTGTCAGAGCATAAATATACTCACTTGACTCTTACGTCTATGTGCTGACGACGAAATAACGAGGTCAAAAACTATCTCTGGTACACGTCGAAATCATTCCAAAACAAAACTTCAACTTTTCCTACACTTCAAAAAAAATAATCTATCAGATTGTCAAAGTACAAAAATAACAATTTTCGAAATTTTTATTTGGTTTGTCAGCTCGTCGAAAATCGATTTATCTCTTGTATTTGTTTTGTTGGGATAGGAATTGATTTTTGTTAGTGGTAAGTAATGCTGTTTTGGTTAGCACTATGTTCTATTTGACTTTGGAACTTTCTATATAATTTGTGTTCATTGATTTTAGTTTTAGTGTTTATTTATTTAAACTTTTATTTGGTTTTATTTAGTTTTATTTAGTTCTAAAATATCAATAGCATTTTGTATAGTTTACAGAATGTGTAAACAATTTGTAAACAAAATGTTACAACAACAAAATTTGTTCCATATTATAATAATTTCTTTTATTTTGATTCTATTAATTTATACAAATGAAATGGAAATAAAACATAAGTATATTGTAAATATAGTATAAAAAATGAATGGGACAGAACAAACGAAGAATATTAAAAAAATAATTACATCCAGAAATGTTACTGTAGAGACTTAGAGAACTTAGAGACTTGTAGCTAAAAGATTTTGTATATTAGTTTCATAAAAAGCCTAGATATGCAGGGTTAGGGATTAAGACTCTGCACAATAGATCTTATCAGGTCGCAGTGTTTTCTAGCTGGTAAAAATAGTAACAGTAGTTCATACGTACATTTCTAAAATTATAATATACCCATAGATAAAAATACTTTCTGCAAATATCTTGTATGCTTACAGATCTATTTCTGAGACATTTTCAAACTTCGTAAATATTGGAACTCTCAGGCACCATGGTATATCACATAATTTGTTAACAAAAAGTTACCCAAAATATATTTAAAAGAATATATTCTTGCTGAATGCAAAATCCAACTTTAGTAGATCCTTACACTACAACAGAATTATAATTCTATCTCACCAACAATAACAATAATAGCGAGAAAACATCAAAGTTAGAAGAGAGCAATTTAGAAGTGAGAAAGTTAGAGTAGACTTAGATAGAGCGGAGTTTAAGATAAAGTAAGAGTACGTTAATATAACATTAAAAATAAGAGAAAAATACAGTAAGTTTAAAAAAAGCGTAACGACAAAAAATTAAGAAAATAATGTAGAGTAAGAAATGAGATTAAAATAACAAATAATGAAATGAAAATAAGATAAGAATTATATAAAAGTAAGATAAGAGTTAGATAAAAGTAAAAAAAGAGTTAGATAAAAGTGAGACTAGAATTAGATAAAAGTAAGGCAAGGGGAACTAAAAAGAAATGTATAAGTAGAATAAGATAAGAATAATATAAGAGTAAAATAAGATAATATTAATATAATAGTAATAGAAGACAAAATTAATATAATTGTATCAATATAAGAATGAGGTAAGTGTGAAGATTAAATTAAAAGATAAAAATAAGATAAGAGTCAAATAAGAGTAAGACAATAGTAACACAATAGTAAGATAAAACTCAGATAATAATAAGATCAGTGTGAGATTGTGAGATAAAAACCGGAATAATAGAAAATTAAGCACAATTACGAAAGGAACAAAATACAGATAAGAAACTAATGAAGGCTTAAGTAATTATTAGGATGAAAATAAGATAGGAATAAGAATAAGCTTATGATGTAAAAGTAATAAAAGCGTAATATTATACTAACGTAAGTATAACTATGGTAAAAGCGAAACTAAAGTACTTTACAAATATTTTATGAGTAGAATGAGTGGAATGTAAAGGCTATACTAGAATATATTACCAATAAGTTACTAGTGTGTAAGTTCAAGAAAATTACGCTCAAAGAAAACTTAAATTAGAAATAAAATAAAAATAGAATAAAATAAATTTGAATATAAAATAAGAACCAAGCAACAAAGCTATGAAACTCTATAAAACCGAGATTCTAATGCACACTGAAAGAAAAACCAAAACCGTTCATTTTTAGAAATAAGACTTGATATGAGAATCGAAATCGAAAGAAATTAGAAAAAACCATCTATAAATGTATACGATCGTTTTCAAAAGATAACCAAAAAACATTTAAAAACAATTATATAAAAAAAAAAATTTTTTTTCTGATAAAATGTATATACTAAAAACCGTAAAAAACGGAATTCAACATTTCAAAAACTAAAATTTACAAAATGCTTAAGTTTAAATAACGATACCGGCTGTCATTTGTGATATAATGAAATTATCATTATTTCTATTAATGACAAATAAATACTAAAAATAACACAAAATATAATTGCTTAAGCCTAATTAGTGTAATATGTATATATATGCGTATATATTAAATAATTATTTTTTATTGTCATTCTTTTTTACTTAAATTAATATTGCGCTTTATTTTTCAATTATTAAAAAAAATTTTTGCATTTTTAGGAACAGTTGCACTTAAAAAAAT
The DNA here is from genome assembly GCF_002237135.1 of Teleopsis dalmanni. NCBI lineage: Eukaryota > Metazoa > Arthropoda > Insecta > Diptera > Diopsidae > Teleopsis > Teleopsis dalmanni. The sequence continues at coordinate 26,044,498 of NC_051846.1, forward strand.
TTCTAAGCAGAATGGGTTTACATTTAATTTTTTACAAAAATTTTTAATATTATTTTTTGTTAGTGGAGAACTTATTTTTTGGTATTAAATAATTACAGTTTTTTAAATCTTAAGGTTTCTTACTTATATAAAAAGGAAGCAAAATGAGAGCAGAATATGTTTTCTAACACAAAGAAACTTTGAGCTAGAAAAATACAATAAAATATCGCATTTTATTTGTGTTTAAATTAAATCAGACCATAATAAGTAAAAATTAAAAAAATACTTTTACGTTATATTTAATTCAAATTACGAATTTATTACATTTACTCAATTTTCAAAATTTTGTAATAATTTTTAATAAAATTTAGTAATTTATATTAACACTCAAACACAAATAGAAAACCATGACCCCCGAACCTTCTGGTAAACATTTGATTCAAGTTAACTTACATCAACTAAACTAGATCTATATGCATATTTATATGTTCTTTATTATTTGCACATAAATACTATGGTACAATTTAATTTGTCAATTTTAATTATATCTTAACAGAAAGAGAACTCAGTCTACACACTTTCTAGTATAAAATAAACATAGTAAATACGACACTAAAATAGACACTTCAAATTTTATTCGCATATTTTTTGTTTTCATCCATAATTTTTATTCATTTCATCAATGTATTATAATTTTGTTTAAATCAAATAATAAGAATTTATTAAAAATTTAAGTTAGTTATAGTTTAAGTTTCATTCAACAAATTTCAATTATGATAAATACAATTTTATGTGCAACTGTACCAATCAAATTAATTTAAACTTCTATTATTTAAAAGAATATTTATTTATCTATTACTAAAAATACTTTTCAATAAAGCCATGTCATAGTAACAAATAAAATATTCAATGAAAGCAATTTTTGTGGTATGTTACCGATTAAAATTTTTTATAGCAAATTATTATTATATTAATATAATTATTATTTAAATATTTATTTAATATTTATAATTTTAAAATTATTTAATTATTTTATTTTATTATTTAATTTATAATCTTATTTATAACTTTATAAATATAATTTTAAAATTATTCAATTATTTTATTTTATCATTTTATTTTATCATTTTGTATATAATTTTATTTGTTATTTTATTTGTAATTTTATTTATAATTTCATACATAATTTTATTTATAATTTCATTTACAATTTTATTTATAACTTAATTCATAACTTTTTTAATACTTTTGTTTATAATTTTTTTTATAACTTAATATTTATGATTTTATTTAAAATTTTATTTATAATTATTTATAATGTTGTTTATAATTTTATTCCACAATTTTATTTATAATTTTAATTGTAGTTTTATTTGTAATTTTATTTATAATTTCATATATATTTTTATTTATAATTTTATTTATAATTTTATTTACAATTTTATTTACAATTTTATTTATAACTTAATTTATAATTTTATTTATACTTTTATTTATAATTATATTTATAATTTAATATTTATAATTTTATTTATAATTTAGTATCTATAATTTTATTTATAATTTAATATCTGTAATTTTATTTATAATTTAATATTTATAATTTTATTTATAATTTTATTTATAATTTAATATTTCTAGTTTTATTTGTAATTTAATATCTATAATTTTATTTATAATTTAATATTTATAATTTTATTTATAATTTAATATCTATAGTTTTATTTCTAATTTTATTTATAATTTAATTTATAATTTTATTTTTAATTTTATTTATAATTTTATTTTATAATTTTATTATAATTCTATTAATAATTTAATATTTATTAAATAAAACTCAATTCTGATAAACATAGTTTTATATGCAATTTTGCTTTCCAGTTAAAATAATTGAAATTTTTTACTTAAATATTATTAAATTATTTATTAGTAAAATTATTTTTCAATAAAGCCATACTAGAGTAACAAATAAAATTTTCAATGCCAGCAATTTTTATGGTATGCAATGAAATAAAATTTATTTATTTCCCTTAAATGGTAAAAATAATATCGAAAACGTAAACTTCCGCCCATACACGATTTCATAATATCAAAACAAAACATTTCGTTCCACTTAAAAATTTTCTTAAGTAACCAATATAAACCCAAACAAACAATTTCTCAACAAAAATCACTTTTTGCACACTTTAGCCAGGAACAATAAAAAAAAAAATAAAATAACAAAAAAAATGGAATGAGCCATCCATGCTGGAAAATAAAAGAACTAAACACAACGTTCTGGCAAATTGAAACAGTCGCGACAGAAAAACAATACACGACTTTATTGTTGTCAATAACAAAATAAATTGTACAGAGGCGGAGAGGAGACGTCGTACAAATAATGCAAATAGTACACAAAATTGCAAGAACACAAAATGCTTAAATACTTAAAATTTAACGTCACACACTACGTAATATGAGTACGTAAGAAAAACAACGGCACAAGTCAAATACCGAATTCATAGAACACAAATCAGAGGCTATTGTATTTCACAGTTACACGATTTACGGTTATACGGACACAGTGTATGACTATCTAAAGGAATTTCCGCGTACTGTAAAAAGCTCAACTTGACGATACGAAAATCCTAAGCGAAATGAGGTCAACGAGATTTGCAAACGTAATTGCAACCATACGACACGATACTCGTACTCGTACGTTAGGAAGTTACGTTAAACGCACAACAAGGCGTACAACAAACTGTAACGGAAGTACGTACCACTAGCAAAGTGCCAACCTTAGAGCGTAAAATATATTGAGAGCCAACAAACGACTCTACTCTACACTCAGTTGCATTGATAACAGCAAACACAAAATAATAGAGAGCAGCCTTAACAAAACATGAGCGAAAGGAAACAGTATTGTAAATGTTGTATCCTTTGGAGAGCACGCGTAGTATTTGATAGTAGTATTGAGTATTAAAGTAGTAGAAGAAGAAGAATAACAACAACAAATCGACTATTATGATAGTACTACACTAACAATGTATTTACAACCATTTAGTTGTTTCTCTGTTGTTTTTGGTTTTGTTGGTGTTGTTGTGCGAACTCAAGCTGTCAAACCCGGGATACTGTCACAGTTATAGTAACTTAACTAGGATAAAAATATAAACACATAAATGAAAGTGGCATAAAAACGTGTTACAAAATGAAGTTACTCTTCAAAAGTTTATCTTATTTAGGAAAAGTTGTTGTAATTGTTTCCAGCGGCAATGAAGCAAAATATTGAGCCCGTAAACACTATACATTAGCTATAATACACAGCATGGGCACTGCAGCCAAGCCGCACGCAACGAATTATGCAATAATACAGACCCATATATCCGTCTGTGATGCTTCAATAGATGCTTTGCTTGTGGCATCAAAACTATATTCTTTTTTTTTTAGTGACACAGTTTCAGATATACCTCTTTTTTTTGGTACGTTTTCTACAGGAAACACAAACAAAAAATAGCAATTTACGTCACTATTGCATGTGCTATTGTAATCTTAAATGCAATTGTATTAGTATAAACTATTTACACTAGCAGACTAGAGTTCAGTGGAAAATAGACCATGAACCCAAAACATTTATTTTACTTTGGAAGTAGGAGTAATAAATTTTTTAAATAATTTATTATATTTTTTTGACTAGTAATTTATTTATTTTTTTTTAATTTTAATACAATTTATTTGTATTTTATTATGCACAACACACTCACATTCATAAAAACGCAGAACTTTATTTAAGTATTCGTAAACAATAATAAAGCGAATTCGCGGAACGGCAAACTTAGCTGAACCACCCGGCACATTAAAATTCAATTGAGGAATATTTTTGAATGATTTATTGTTTTGTATACAGTCCGTCGCAACGACAACAGCAATAACAACAACAGAAACAGAAGCAACAACAACGGCGATAACAACCTGAAAGCATACTCGTTACGTATACGCGATGTGTAGTGAGCGGCGACAACAACGGCTACGTAATAAAAAATTTTTTTTTATTATTATTATTATTAAAGCAAATTATATGCGTCAAACTCGAAGTTCGTTCATGAACTGAGACGTGACGCTGTCACAAGTTGCAATGCAACCTCAACAATAAAAATACTTGCTTCTGTGTGGTGGTTGTGGGCTGCAAATTTATTTACAAGGGGTGATGTGATGTGTTTGGTTTGGAGCATTCATTAAACAAGACGAAGAATTGTTTTATTGAGAGTATTTAGCATATAAGCACCACTAACAGTACCAGTAACAGTAACAGCGCTTTAACATAAATAATTAGAGAGTTTAACATTGGCTCTCTTGTAATATGTTTGGAACTTGTGGAATCAGTAAGAGATAACATTTTTTATATTTCAATTTGTTTATGTTATTTGCTTTAGCAATAACAAAATAAAAATTTAAAACTACAAAAATGTGTAAAAACAATATTATTAATGAACTTATCTCAATGATTGAAAACACTTGTTAATTATTTTTAAGAAATCTCTATTTTTATATAAATATTTTATAGTAACTGTGATATATTGTAATTAACACATACCAAACATGTGCCGAATAGATACCATATTTTATGAAATCAAATTTAAATTTAAAATGAAATTTAAATTTAATGGAGAATGTCGTAAATATAAGGTACGGTTTCATTTTAATCCCAAGAAACATTATAGATTTAAACATGACTCCTAGGTTTATATTTAAAGTAGGAAGTCATTTAACATTTCATGCTAAATTTTGAATTTAAAAAAAAATCCCACTTCTGAAATGATTAAATTTATATTTTTACAGTTCTAATAACATTTGACCCCAATATATGTTTCTTAAATTTGACTTAAACTACTTTTGAATTCAATAAATAAATATTTCATATAGTGGCTAAACTGACATTGTATCATCTGTAAATATTTAAATCGATCTATAACATAATAAGTAAGTATTTGTGGAGAACAGTTCTTCATAAGATCCGCGATCCTCTACAAATTGGCAATCATGAATTAAAGCACGAGCTCAAGGGCGTTCATATTTATTTCTCTTTTCTAACTTTTTAATCGTCCTCGTTTTGAATAGTTCATAGCATACCTAGCTATGGGGAACCCTAATGCATTCACTAATAGAAACTTCTTGGATCTACTTTAATTGCATTTTTCTTTAGTTCTTTATATTTTCTTAAGTTTTGAACTGACATTGTAATAAGTCATTTAATTTTTTTTTTTAACTTCCAAGTACATATTTTTATCAGTGATTATTAATTATTATAAATTCTTAACTACATTGTAGTCTAATATTGTTGTAAGTAATAATCATATCATTTAGTTGGTAAGTTTTTAGGGCTTTCATTTTGAACTTGTTGATTTATGGACTGTAGTTATCGGGTTTACTTAACTTTATATAACTTTAGCTCTATATAGATGGTAATATATAAATTATAAAATGTATTTTATAAGAGATAAAATAAATGAGTTAAAAATGAGTTATAAGTAAATAATAACATAAAGTTTACGTTGCATATAAGAAAAGCTCTTAAGCTTCTTCTTTTTTTAACTCTTTTTCAAAACAAAAAAATATATGAATCTTTAATAAATGAAATATGCCTACAGATAAAAAAATAGCCTACAGATATGAAATGTCTACAGTTAAAAGAATGCATAAGACGCAACTCTTACGTCATTGAAATTCATCTCACATAACTCGATAACGAACCAAATAAAATTTCAACATGACACTGTGCGCCACGAACAACAATACTACCAACAACAACAACAACAAATATAAACGTAATATGCATTTCCCCATTTGGTTGCCAACGATTTAATGTGTGTTCTTCACAACAAACCCCCCACCATTAGGCAAACAAACACACATTAAACGCGGAGCAAAAATGCAATCCAAAGATAAATTATTTAAATACTTTAGCATGAATCATCATGAACAAAAACAGCAGCAGAACAGCAACAACAGCAGAACAAAAACAACAGCAAAAGAAAATAAAAACGAAACCAGAAAAAATTTGTGTGTCGGAACGCTGCATGCTTTGAGCATTTTTTTTTTCATGCTGTATTTTGGCACTTCTTGAATCTACAACAGCAATTAAATTTTGGCTGCAACAGTGCTTCCAACGCTATGCGCTCTTACGCGCATTTTCAACTAATGCTGCTACGCTGTGGATGTTATGTTAACATTAACAGTGTACACCACGTGGGTGTGGTGAATTTGGAAAACATTTTAAAATTAATAAGCTACGCTAGTCAGCCAAGGCGAGTTCAATTATTAATGGAAACTTTTTTAGATATTCAAAGGCAGGGACCTGGTTGTCTTTTAGTCGTCTTTCAAATTGCATGCTTTGATAAGAGCTACTCGTATTGAATTGGTTTATTTTTTCGGTTAAATTTTATTAGTGCAAATATAGGCGCGTATCACTGTTAAGCTGTGGTTTTCCCTTAAGAATTTACTTTTAATGAACCTTTAAACATTTTCCAAGTAAAACTGACATGTATGTTTGAAGGAGGAAAACAGAAGACGATTTGCGTGTAAAGATGCGAGTCTAGTCAGAGAAGTGCCTTTATGTTACTCCTTTGGAACCACGTGAATTTTTTACTAAATTTGTAATAATGTGTACGACACAAACATACAGCTGTTACAACAAAAACAAATATACGTGCGAGTGTATATGAAGTGGCACTACTCCATGGTGAACGTTCAAAGTTCGTAGACAAGTAGGTGAAAGTATGGTTGCATGTTATGTTTACCTATGTGCGTATGGATATGTGCTACGGTGCGTATACGTGTTGTGGGAATATGAATATTTTTTTATTTAACTTTTCGCTTTCAATAGCATCAAAAGTTATTTTATTCTCTAGCAAGTCTAAACAATTTAGTAGCTTCATTCGTACTATATATTTTCAAGCTGAAAAAAAAGTAAGATAGATAAAAAGATAGATGTATGGAAATAGAAAATGTTCTATGATAAGCAAATAATGTATATGGGGAAAAAGACATATTACTTTAATATTAATATAAGAACGTGAATTTATTACAAATTGAAATGGATTAGACATATTCTAAGATATGAAGTTCAAGCATAAAGCGAGAAAGGAGGAAAATTGCATTTTATTGAAAATGTAGCATTAGACACAATAACTGCCAAGGGCTATACTTACAAATGAGAAAATATAAAAAAAGAAATATGGGAAAAATGCTTTGAAAATAGTATTAATGTACATTTCTCTTTTTTTAATTTAATTTATATTTTAATATATATTTGCAAAAATATACACGACGAAATTGGGTACGAATTGATTATAATCTTTACTATCACTAAAGTACAAAAATATTTTTTAAAATCTTATTGATCACCAAGTTGAATGCATTTTAACAGATAATCCAAAGTGCTCATATCACAATCATAATGCCATAATAAAAATAAAAATTTAAAAAGAAAAACTTTAAGAAAAGATTTAATAAAAATTTGTAGAAGTGTTAATATCACACAATATGAGTATATATAACTGATAAATTTTTTATTAATTTAACTTCATCAATACTCAAGTGAATACAATCACAAATGTGTCGTAATCAATGATGTGCAACAGTGCAATAATAATAAACGCAAAAGCAAAAGCCAAGTCATACGAGAAAAGTGAATTATGATGACTGAGAAAAAAATTCTCAACTTTCATCAATAAGATTTAATAAACATTTCCATTGTATGCTTGCGACTCATCAAATATAGTATCTGTTCAACAGACAGAAGTGCAAGTTCAAGATGTTTTAAATGAAGCAGAAAAAAGCAGAGCATACTTGTTCATGATGTGCATGAATGTGGTTACCACCAGCATCATGGGATTTTGAATGGACTATAATGCACAAGATAAAAAAAAAAGAACTGGATAAAAAATCAACTTACTGAAAGGGAATAATAAAGACAGACAGCAACATGCACAAATCAACTCAGCATTGACTTTGAAATTCATGTCGTTTATTCATTTGTGATTCAGAACATTTCGTACTGTGTCTTTAATAATCAAATAGACTTGATTAGAGTTTAAAAAACTTTTATTTTTGGTTTGTCTAATATTCTAATTACACAAATTAGTTAAAGTAATGTTATACATTATCTTAAAGGAAATTGATTGTAATTTTATAAGAGCATAAATGTTGTATGTTTTTTTTTTTTGGTAAAAAAAACACGTCAATTTCAAGGGAAATTAGATTTTTTTATTTAAAATAATGACCAGTGGGTTCTACACATTTCACCCACATTTCAGGTAATTTATAAATATCATGATGAGAAACGACTAAGATTTTACGGCAATTTATTTGTCGAACCATTTCCCAATTTCAAGTGCGTACCACATTAATGCGAAGAAGTAATAGTCAGATATTGCCAGGTCTGCTTAATGTCCCATTTAAGCTATTTGAAGGTGTTCTCCACTAGTTTTGCTGTGTGAGAAATCGCATAGTCTCTGTAACAAAATCACTTTAACCTATTCCGGTCATCTTTCGATCAATGCGTGATTGAAATTGATTATTTATTGGCGATGCGTTGTACATTTACGATTTTGCCGCACTTTAATAGCTCATAATACACAATATCGTTTTGGTCCCATTCGACACAAAATATACTCTTCTTTTCGAAATGAGACGGCCTTGGTGTCTGAGGACCAAGTACTTTTGCGATTTTCCATTTCACGTTCATTGAAAGCGTGTGAGACCCATTTACTCAGTTTATTGATCTTCTCCATTACACATAAACGTTGCTCATTATTTTTTCTGATACATTGAACGTTTTCGCAGAATTGCTACTAAGTTTGATTTCGGTGACTATATAAAACCTCCTAAAACTGCACTTTTGTTGTCTGCCACTTTTATTGTCTACTGTCTTTCACATAGACATCATCGCTTTTAAACTGTCAAAACCATGTCTCATATGTTCTAATCGATGATACCAGTTCACCATATGTTTCTACTTGCAAACGATGATTTACAACTGCCTTTGATTATATATGAAAAGCAATAAGTACCACAAATGTTATTTTTCAGACACAAAATTCGTCTTGATCACTAAACGATAAAAGAAAGACGGTAGCTTTTGAGGAAGTCGACTTGTGTGTTTTTATAGTTTACTGTCAGACCAACAAGAGGATGTATGTGTCAGATTAATGCGCAGCTAACTTATCGCTGAAGGTAGTTCTTAGCTAAAACCGAAGAAAACTTATGCATATACCTGTTATATCACAGTCAATCACGAATTTAAGAGATGCTGATCTGTGCTGCTTCCAATCGGGAATCTAAGAAATGCAATTCGTCCCGCGATTCGTCATTACAAAGCAATACACATTTGAATTCGGTTTTAATTGATTTGATTAGATTGATTAAATTGATTTCTTGATTGATTTGATAAGATTTTCTTTGATAATTAATATTTACAACGATAAGGGTTTGTACATATTTTTATATATTACAAAAAAATCAAATAATTTGATTTATTAATGAATAAAGATAAGCAAATAAAGTCTAAAAAATCTCTAGAATGAAAATAAAATTTAAGGAAATAATAAATTTAAAAATAATTAAAAATAAATGCAAAAACATTATTAACTTCAACCAAACAATGAAATAACGAAACAAATATACAATTATATATTTAAAAAAAAAATGTACATAAAAAATATTTAATAGGGAAAAAAATCACTTAAATTGCACTTCCGGTCGCACTTACGCAGCATTAAATTCGCACTTCATGATAAAGTGATGTGGTTTTTACAGATTATTTTGTCTGCAGACCAACAAAGAGATAAGTTAAATTTAAAAAAAATTTATCCATGTAATTGAAATACAAATAGCACAACAACCAAAAACCGAAGAGTTTTTCATACAAGCAAACTACTATGAAAGCCAATTTTTTATCAATTCGATATATGATGATTAATTAAAATCATGATAATTTTTTTAGAAATATTTGCATTCATACTCACTCATGCATTCACACAAAGAAAGAAAAAATGAACATTTTGAATAAATTTAATATTGATGCCTTACTTTTACGATATAAACACAAAGCGAGCATTTATCTAATGGATACATTTGTTATTGAATTTGCATACAAAGTGGTACCGATTAAATGAATTTTCTCTTTCTTATGCCGAGTCGAGAGTATTGTGCTTTTTTGATGACTTTATATCAATCTACGTATGTGCACAAAAATGTAGCGGAAGTCGTGCAAAATTTGCATATTCAACCATGTGGTATGCACATATTTAAGCAACGCAGCAGTCAACAGACGAAGGACTAGGAACGTATCCAAACGCATCCTCCATGCACGGAATTTAATGCATTTCATGTTTAATTGATTTATTTAATAAAAACAAAAAGAGCAAGGTTAAACGGCAATATGAGTGACATGCGATGGGAACGTTTTAGCACTATTTGCACATATCATCAATATTCACTGCAAACGTTTGTCAAGAAAGATAAACAATGTAGCAAAATTTGCATAAGCCATTAAAATTGAAATCTTTTTTCAAAAAGTGAAAAAGCCATCAATTGAATTTTTAATATGTACTTGTGTTTATAGATATCGTACGAAAGGGGAAAACTGCGAAAATAATTTGATTTATACACTGAATTTACAGTACAAGGTGAATGGTTTCATATTAACATTGTTCACAAAACTAATCTAATAATGAAAATATTATGGAGTTAAATTAACAGTAAAGTTCTTGAAATATATTTTCTTAATATAAAATCTGCAATTATTAGATTCTAAAACTGTAAAAGTTTTATGGAAGGAAGATTTAGAATAGAAATTACTAATTCTAAAGGCAGTTTCATTCTTTTTATTTTTTCAAGACGTTTTGCAACAGCTAGCAATATGGTGCATTGTTACATTGCACTCAACCAACTGGCTACCCACAACTAGGTTTCTCTGATTTGGGTACCCGCTCATGAAGAACACGAAGGCAACGAAGGCGACTTTTATGCCAAAAAGGGGGCAGAAGAACCATTCATTGGTCCAGCTCCCTTCTTTAGCTTCAATAAAACGAACATAAAAGAGGAAACCAAAATATGGATCCAAAAAAGTATCAATAAATACTGGAATGGAATAGACGACCTATATCATTGCAAAAAATTCTTAAATTATGATGTCAAAAAAGCAAACATCGCTCTCAAATAAGGAGAGTCTAAAGTCACTCCGCATGTAACAAACACCTACATAAAATATCAGACACTAATATTTGCAAATTCTGCTGTGATAAGGAAGACTCTATGGAACATCTATCTGATCACCAACTCTAATGCACTAGGCCACAAAAGAAACAAAATTTTTGGTGCATACCAAATAGAGGATGAAGACCTTTAAAAAGTTCCTCCGAAGGAGCTGCTGATTCGATTCCTCGAGATACTAAATATCTAAATACAAAGCGGTGCACAATAGATCAAACTGATCGCAGTGCACCGGGGCCTTAGCTTAACCCAAAACTCCCAAATACCATACCATACCATGATACTACTGTAATATAAATACCTGAGCAGAGTTGAGCATTAAGTATATACTAGGTTGAGCTATAAACAAACTCATGTGCGGTTTCGGCACAGGCATATATTTGGACAGGCTAAATATCAAAAAATATGACAATTTTTCTAATTCGTCTTGCGTTTTCCAAGCATATATAGTCTTAATTAAAAACGCATATAGAGTATTAACCGCAGACGATACATACAAAGACAACATCGCTATTATGTCGAATATTTAATTATAAATAGGCCTCTTACCTAGTGGAACAAAACAGAAGAAATCGTTATCACTTTGAGTGAATGACACAATATTTGTTTTATTATGACACCGGGATATCAACAAATAAAAAAGAATACAAAAGTTGTTGAAATGGCAAGAAGAGTATCTGCAATATGCAGAATCGATTTTCACACAACTTATAGTGGAAAAAAAGAGCTGTCAAAATCAATTTTCTTCAATTAGCCAACTGGAGATAGAATTAGCATGCAACATGTTAGTCGAGTTGAGAATTAGACATGTGAACAGTCTTACACAGACATTACTGTCGATAAACAGGCATGGAAGGTTGTTGCTGGCTTCTTTCAAATTGGAAAACTGGTAGCCAAAGTTGAGTTCCGTCATAATATTTACAACCAACAAACCGAATAATGAGATAGTTCTGTTACGATGCATAGATAACAGGTTACATGTGTTTTATCCACAATAGTTTTGTAACTCTTAAAACAACAAGAGTTTTCACAATCTCAACTAACGAACTCGGTAATCAAGTAACACTTTAAAGTTCCATAAATATGTCTCTGAAATGTATTTTACTGTCGCCGCTTTGTGTTGTTACTATCTTATTTGATTTTCAAGTTCTTTAAGTGTAATCGCAAATGCCCCAAAAATTCAAAATTCAAATTTTTAAGGTGTATATAGGTATGCGTTTTCTTAAGGATATACAAAAAAAGACATACTTTTATTGAATTATTTCTATAAAAATTTTTATATTTTTATTTTGAACTTTTTATCAAATTAACAAAACTACAAGTTCGAACTTATGACTCAAGTACGGCTTTGGATCAGTTGGCGTATGAACACTGACACTAAGATTGGCAGGAAGGGAGTTCAACCCTTGGTACTTACAGTCTCAAAAAACTATTAACGAAATATCAAATATAAGGAATAGTTTCAAGACTACTGATGATGGATATTTCGCAATACACGAAACAGCTGTATGGTCAGCCAAAGCTTCAATTGGTCAGTAAATAATAAAAATTTTGTTGTTGTAATTTAATACTGTTTGAAATACTACTCTATTGAGAACAATTTTTTATATTAAGAATTTAGTTTCTTTCGTCAAAGCACACGTTAATAATCTATTCAATAATAAATTTTTACGTTTAATAATTTTCGTTTTAATTTAGTTTCAATATTACTTACAGATTGATATTTGGAATCAAAACCATGACTTACCTAAAAGAAAAAAAAATATACGATTAAAATTTTTGAAATTTATGGTAGAAAATATGAAAACTTTTTAAGAATGTCTTACCGTATCATTAAAAAAGAATCAAATATACAGCAAACTAATACATGTTTATTTAATAACGAATAAAAGTTTTGAAATAACTTGCATATTGATTTCTAAATAAGAACAATAAAAGGAATAAACATTTTTTGGAACCTTATTTTTTTTTTTTTCAATTTCAAAATTGAAACTGGTCTTCGAGGTACGTGAAAAACTGAAAAATGTTCTTTATTTTAAAGTTTGGCAATATCATTACAATGAAATGCACAAGTAAAAATTTTTCTTTCATTGCTTTTTTACGATAGTAGATATTTCGGAAGACAAACTATACGATAGGGAGTAACAAAGAAAATTCATAGCACAACCAAAGTAAATGGAATTATGCAATTCCACCCCCCAAAATGCACTCTGCTTTTCACAGACAACCACATCTCACCGCACTTTTCAATCCCGGCGACACTTTTCACAAGTTTTATGAACTCTGGTGCTGCGTAAAATAAATTTTGCATAATTAGACAATTACCATAGCAAATAGTTTGTGGTTACCAGATGCTTAAGATAATAGTAACTAAATGTAAACTAGAGTTGCCATCTGGGAAGATATTGCATGCTTGCAATTGTTGAAATAAATGATGATGCTCGTTTAATAGTTGTTGGATAGTTGGTTGGTTTTGAAGTAATATCGCAATCAGTGAAAGGTTGGCAACTCTGCAGATAAATTAACTTTGATACAAGAGATTTCACTAAATCAAGAAGTTTCTTGTTGAGTATTTAAGATATAAAAACTGCAATAAGAGAAGTGAATTGCTTGTGCATGAGATTGAAATTGAGTTTGCATTTAATTCAAGTTGAAACACATACACAATTACCGTAATGGGCGACTGACTGCACTTTTAATAGATTCACTCACAGCAATACGCACATGAATATAAATAAAATTTAAAATACGAGGCAACAGCACTCAAAACTGCAGTGTATACTTTTACACATAATTTGTAAGTATCTAGATAAAAATAAAAGAAGAATGAAATATTTTGCGCGATTTGATAATTTGTGTTTTAGTAAAAAATTTTAGTAGGGAATCAGCACACATGGTATGATGTAGCCAACATCAAAAAAGTGCACAGCAAAAGAGCTTTGTGAAGTATAATAAATGAATTCGTAGAATAGCATGTCAAAATTTGATATACATCTAAAGAAGAGTTCCCAAGAAATAGCTCCTCTTAATTGTCTCCATATAATTAAAAGAAAATATATATACATTTTTTATTGTTTTTGCATTCACATAGTGCATTTGGTCACAAGAAATTAATGAGAAAAGAATTCATTATGATATATGCTTATTTATTGTATCATAACAAACATCAATGACAATAAACATTTGTTTAATGAGTTATAATTATTTAGTTGTTTAGTTTAGGACAAGTATTTCAAGCTAAAAACAAAATTAAGCTAAAGCAGATAAACTGCAAAACATTGGGCATCTCTTAATGATTTGATTTTGCTCTGAGTCTTATAAAGGTTTTTGAAACTTAAATAATATTTTATAGTTTTTATTTTTGACAAATTTTATTGCTATATAAGTTCATAGTTTATTGCTTTATAAGAATATTTCCGACATTTCGAAGCTTTTTCGACTGCTTCAACAGGGCAGAGTATGACAACTGATTCTATAAAATTAATTTCTTGTATCTAAAGGTCCGAAGATATCACAATCTAAATTAACATCAGATTAATTATTACTACTTAATGGGACATGGTTCTATTACCTGGCAGCTTTAACAGTTGGGAGTAAAGTAAAACTGTAAACACCGAAAACTGTATACTATGTGAAATGTGAGTGAAACATCCGCCCGTCTTATTTAATTATGCCCCTACAACTGGCGGTGAACCAGCCAAGTACCTTAATTCGGATTTCGTTAAATATAATAAAAATTATACTCTTGAACTAAGAAATATAATAAGAATCGTCAGTAGTCGTAAATTGTTAGGGTTAGCAGAGAAGATAAAACAAAACATATAGGACATAGTAATGCACGTTTACTAATAAAAATAACCGTTTGACGGGCACAAATTCAAACCTTGGTATTTGCAGTCTGAAGTAATTATTAACAAATATATGAATACAAGAAATATTTCCAAATGACCACTGATGATAGGCATTTAGCAATACTCAAAACAGCTGTATGGGCAATTAAGAATTCAATTAATAAATGAATAATAAAATTTTGTTGTTGTATTTCACTACTGCTGAAAATACCTTCCTTTGAAACAATATTTTTTATCAATAACGAAAGAAACTATTTCGTCGCAAATGACTTTAAAACAATCAAATATTTATTAAAGAATATATCGCTTCTTTTAAAAGATCAGTAAAATATCACACAATTTTTATTTTAAAATAAATTTAGTATTCTTGTAACTGAACAAAAGCGTTTTTTTTAATTTTAAAACGAATTAAACAAGCGTAAAGTGAACTACAATTGTAAATATAAAACTAAAAATAAAAACCTTTTATTATAATCAGCATAAAAGTTAAATACGCATTTAAGCACAAAATCCATCATATTTACTCCCACCAAAGCAGCACTTAAGTGCCACGTTATTGTCAGTTGAAAGATAGGAAAAAAATTACAGAAATAATAGTTGACTTTAACTTAAACCCAAACAACAAATAGTTGACATATTTATACAGATACATCCATTCATCCATCCATCCATCCATCCATCCATCCATCCATCCATTGGTACATAACATCAACTGAACTACTTTGGCCGGGCAATGTACGACAGGCAGCAACAACATCAGCATCGACTATACTCCTACTATATGATGTCCTGGCGCCTATTTGTCGTTTAAACATTAAAAGGCATAGGGATACGAGATTGGAGCATGTGTATGTGAAGTACGTAAAATATATAACCATGCAGAGACAAACAAGCTAAATTTCAAACTTTATGATTACACGTTAAAAGCACAGTTACTACATACCATAGATACAGAGATCCGAACATATGCAACTGCATACGTAGAGCTGTAATTTTTTAATGTTGCCGATGATGATGATGATGGGCGATAAAACTCATTATTTATATATTGTCTACCAGTGATGAGAGTATTTATTGTTGTTCTTATAGCTATTGCTGCTACTACAATTAAGGCTATTCACTGCCTGACATCAGAACTGTCAAAGTTATTTGTTTATGATAAATTGTTGACATTTTGCAAACAATTTGCATTGTAATTAACAGAAATTTATGAAACCAACAGATTTTATGCTTGATTTAAAGTTCGGAAATTTAATTATTTCTGATAGAAAAGTGATAGCAAACAATTTGTAAAGGATTAATGACTACAATATTAACAATCTTGTACTTAACTACATTAGAAATTATAATTTCAAATAATTCTTAGTGCTTAACAATTGACATAGGGCACTGGAGGCCCCATGCTCCAGAAGGAGTTTAGGAAATCAGTACTAACAATTGAGATTATGACATTTATTTGAATGGCGGAGTGCCTTCTATTTATCTGAGGTCGATTAACAGCACCCAAAATCAACCATGGTTGCATTCTGTTGTGAGTCAATGCCCTGTCTGTTCATAACATATTCTAATCCTTGCTTATGAGCTAATAAAAATCATTGCGGTTATAAAGTCGACTCGATATTTTATCAAGAGAGATTGTCATCCATTTATTTATTTCACAAAATAGAATACTTGCAATTTTATGAATCGTAAGGCTAAAATTAAAAAGCAAATGTTAGCATTTTGTAGAACTACATTATTTTTTAAAGACTTGGTTTTAAAGCACTGTGAGTGCTAAAAAGTAATAAAAAAAGTGCGATAAAACCTACATGTATTTCATGAAATATTTTGAAAGATATGTGCTAATTGCCAGGAAAAGTTGAGATTAACACCTTCTTAACTAAATTAGTTTTGAACATCAAATTAGAAATCAGCAGCACTCTGTGCCGATGAGGTGTAATTTATAGCTCACATATTTTGTTTTCGTAGAAATTCATGTCATAGAGATAATACCAAATAATCCCTTAATAATATTCCCAGTAAAATAATTACAACTAACCTTCACCAATATGACATAAATATATTTAGGTTTCTAAATATCGCGTTACTTATTCAGCTTATCCAACATATGGACCTTCGCAATACTACATTTCAAATCTTTTATTATTCACTACTTTAAAGGAGGCTTAGTCTCAAATTGTCGTTTTAAATGCTATTGATCTGTATGAGCCGGAAAAAAGTATTTACTTAGAACACTAACCAATACGACGAATGTCCAATTATACGTACAATTTTTATATAATGATTCATTTACACATCTACCTTAACGTGTCGTTTCCGGATTTCCACTCGACATATCCTCTCTCTCTAGCGGCGCCTCTCCTGTCTGGTTCAGAAATATAGTTTTCCTCTAAGACTTCCTCTTCTACAAAATTTTGCAATAATTTTGTTATTTTTCGCTGAAATATCGTCTTTAATCCTCACAGCGTACAGATAAGCGTAATCGCTCAATGCTAATTTTTTAAATATTAAATAAATTAGCCTCAATATTTAAACTTAGTAAACTACGTTACCATTTGAACAGTCGCAGCATCATAATCTCATGTTTGGTATGTTATATTATTTATTTTTTTACAGTGGTTTTAGTCTGAAAGAGCGTTCGCTCTGGACATGTTTTTCACTGCAGCATCGTCTTAAGTATTCACGGCATGAGAGTAAATGAACCTGCTTGATGTTGATTCACTGAACAATGTCAATGTCATTATATTAAAACCTATATAGATCCCCAATATATAAACTATAATATAAACAATGTAAGTAATTAAAAAAATTACTTTCATGTCACTTTCTTTAAAGAACCAGCAATACAGCGTCTAATATTGTATGTTAAAAAAATAATATTAAATTTTTTGAAGTTATATTTTCTGCTATATAAATTTTATTTACGCATGCATTACGAGTACATCCAAAACAGAACTGCCAACACTTATGGGTATAAGAACGACATAAATCTAACCAAAGTCAAAACATTTCACGACTGAAACTTGTGGAACCCAAAGTATGAAACTGAAAAGCAGGTAAGTTAGCCTACAAAATGCGCACGCAATACGTCTGAAAGGTTTGCACGTACCTATCTGAAACCACAAGACGTAAGTAAGTGAAAGAAATAAAAAAGAAATGAATTACTTGGTTTTTATGTACTATAAAAGTCACATAAAAAACAAAAACAAAAAATAAAAATAAAAAAAAAAATATGAAGAAATAGTATAAATATAAAAGAATGTGTTTAACGCGAGTAAATGTATATATATATAGTACATACTTCCTCGGTCATTAACTCTTAAACGATTTAGACTTGCATGAAGTGGACGTGCATGTATAGCACTAGTTCGCTTGTTTTTCTCTTGGCATGTGTAATAATAATGCGCTTAACTTGCGCTTAGAATGTGATAAGGAGCTCTGTGACTGGAGCAACGCTATCAGAGATGCAGTAAAGTAACTGCGTACGCTGACGGGAAACATTTACTGCCGACATTTGCCACTATTTTAATATCAGCAAGTTTTATAGCAAAAGATTAAGATTATGTTTGAGTAAAACAGCAAACAGTGTTGTGTGCTCATATCGTTTTTCACTAACGCGAAACAATTTCTCGATATTTTAAGCACCAAAACACCCTTTAGAAATCAATTTTGAAGTATTTATGCTGATTTCAGTAAACCGCGAAGTTTTTATAAATCAAGTTTCTAATACCAGTTATCAGCTGTCGTTCTTAGTATTATATAAATCAGCGTTTATTATGATATTTTTTTTTTTATTTGAAACGTTTTCTTCAATGACCGGTTGAATTTACTCTACCAACTACCAACTCAGTCAACTTATAGCCTTTTAAAGAAACCATGAATGTGGCAATTTCTTGTTTGCTACTTGGTTGGCTTGGAAGTGAAGTGATTATTTGCTTAACTACATTCTAGAAAAATTTATAGAATTTAAGGACGCTGAAGGTGAACCAGCACAACTGGTTCTACCGCTTGAGAAATTTGCAAAAAAAAATAAAAATAAAAATAAAAATAAAAATAAAAATAAAAAAATAAATAGTAAAATGTAAACAAACCAACCAAAGTAGTGGTTTGAATTCATTTAAAATCATTCATACGACATGTAGTCTTAGGTGCAGAGGCGTTCAGCGTCATTCACTTAAATGAGGAGAAAATAAAAATCTGCATAAATGCTTACATAAATGTTCTTACTGTTAACTTTATTCATTATTATAATTTATCTTAATATAGTCAAATTATATTGAGAATTTAATATTCTTGTTAAAAGTTAATAAAATAAACGGTTGCAATTTCATTTGAAATTCTAATTAAATTTATTATTTATATTTATTATTTATATTATTTATAGTTGTTTTAAAAATTGCATCATTACATTTAAAAAAACTCTTTTTGGTTCAAAGTATTTTTATTTTCTATTCGATTTTAAAATAATCAGAAAATTGAGAGGTTTCGAAGAGTAGTGAACTACAACAACAGAAATTATTTTTATATTATTTTAATTAATTAAATTTTTGGCTGACCATATACCTGTTTCGAGTATTACCAAATACTCAGAAAATACTATACAGAAAATGTATATCAAAAATCTTACAAAATCAACTATTATGATAAAAAAGGAATAATGTGACAACTCTGAACATTTATGGACAAAAGTTTCATTTCAAGAAATGAAAAAACATTTAAAGATTTTTATAAAGAAAATAATTTTTTTTCATAATTTTATCTAGAATACTCTATCTACCCTATTGTATTCAAATATTATTTTTAATACGGAACTTATTAACAAAAATCTTAACAAGTTATTTTCTTACATACTTTTCACCTAGGGTAATGATGAATTATTCCCACTGATTTAAAAGCGAGTCATACAAAATTCCGGTAACTATTGAACCGTTTTCAGTAGCTTCAAAACTATAGATAAAAACTGAACCCAAACTTTTATTTTAATCAAAAAAAACTTCAATTTTTTTATTGTAACTCTTTTCAACTGGGGTATCATACCTTGTTTTGACATGTACAATTTATAGTTTTACGCATCCAATCAAATATGAAATTGCAGCAAAACTGTTAAATATTGTAAATGTTCTGTTTGGGACGTTTTCTGCATCGTTGAATTTTCAAGAACCGCCGTGAGCGTTCGTGTGAAATCAGGCTGAAGTAGCAATTTCAATTGCATCGTTTACAATCGCTACTGCAATTGCAATAAAATTGACCACCACAAACTATTGGAGATGCAGTTCTCTCTCTATTTGTATACTTCATCCGTGCCTATCTAGCAAACGACTCATTTATATATTTTTTACTCTTTCCATGGAAAAAACCATTAATATTGTAGGTGGGTATGTTTTTGACTTTCATCCAATATAATTTACTAAAATTTATTAAAAACTTTTCAAAAAATTGAAATATTTTACTTTATGTATTTATGACATTTTAGGGTTTGATTGTGAAAAACACTTATTTAAATTAAGTAATACAGTTTTGAGTTTGTCATTTAATAATATTTGTCATATTTTTGTAGGTTTTAGATTTGCTATTTCAATATTTTAAGAATTTTTCACCTTCCGCAAGTCAAGAATTAAAATTTGTTTCGGATTCTGCAATAGTTTAAGTATATCCAATTATGTAAACAACATATTAAATACCTTAAACTTATATTAAATCTTAAAACAATCTGCGTTTTACAGTTGCAATAAGACTTTATTTCGACATCATTTGTCAAATTAATAAAAACTGACTTAAATTGATACCATGGAAACTTTGGAATAGAATAGGAAAAGAAGGATATGACACATCTGTCACTGAATACCATTCATTAGACGGTTCTTACTTTATTTAACGTCTGCCCAACACCTCCAATGTATGCATTAAAGTCATTGCTTTCTTGTAAAAACAATGCATTTGGTTTTATATGTAGAGTAGAGATATTCTAATTCATAATAGGAACAGTTACTGTCTGCTTTAAAACTTAGAAGTAGTATCATAATAACCTAACGTATAAGATATGATCATGGTTAGCTTAGGTGAAGTGAAAGGAGGAACAAAACATTCCCAATTAACTAAGATAGCAGTTTTGACACCACAATTCCTCGTAATCCTGGGTAGTAGAATTAACATTTTAGAACCAGCTAAAAGCATTGATTAATGTGTTCAAAACTGCTGGAAATATCGCCTACAAGAGGACTCTCGAAAGCTTAAGTCTAGTTCTGGACAAGCCTGGACATAGCTACAACAGGTGTTCTTGTGTTTGTCCTTCGAGCGGTTTGCATGTACTGCAGAAGATACTACAAGTTAGGCTTAGCTTGACCCCATGGTATTCTAAAGATCAGTGCTTTGTTAGAACAGATATTAATCTAGATACTTCTGATTTGCTTCTGTGTACCAAGTTAGAGGTTGTACATATGAAGTAAATTGGTCATGTAGCCCTTGATCAAGCTGCTGAGAAAGTACGGCTCCACTCCCTATTTGCCTGTCGCAAAAACTGGTCATAAATCAGCTTTCAAGTGTGACTTGCATGAGCAGGGATTGGAACAGAATTTCCATAGAAAAGACACCTTGTCATACTAGCACAAGAGCCCAACTAAATTTATTTTGAACCTGTAACTTGGTACGCTAATACATACCCTACATTTTTGCACTTTTCTAGACGAAGTGCAAACTGCTGATATAGCATTCATACCAACCTGACTATCTATCTGTAAGAATATAGATTTCCGCATCATACGAATAACTGATTACCATATTTTAGAAAGATGTAGATTTTAAGGTCAGGAAAAAAAATGATGTGAAAGACGTCATGATGTGAAGTCATTTCAAGTGCAAGTGCTTCTCTGGAAGTGTAAGATAATGGAGAAAATGTAGTGGAGTGGTACTGTAGTACTGTAATGGTTCGAGAAAAAGCTGTTTCTTCACATTTAGTAAATGAGTAAGTACAATCTCATTATTAAACTTTATAAGCCATAATATGCTTGTATGTTGAGAAACTTGCACCGCACCAAATACTAACAGTTAACATTTCCTTTACTCAAATAACATAGATTAACTTTAAAGTATTTTCACTAGAATTTTAAACACATTTTACATATAACTTGTTGAGATCCTAAACATTTCCACAATCTTCAATTTTTTTCACAAATTTTACTTTAAACCAAAACTTTTCGACAACAAACTATATGCTTTTATTCGCTATAACTTTTTAGATATTCTATTTTTAAATTTGCATTTTTGTTTGAGAATTTTGAAGAACAAAACTCAACATTTGTTTGTATATCACACGAGTAGGAAAACGTGGAGCTGGAGCCTTTGTTTAAGAGCACATATTTACTTTAATGTTATATCACTGTAGAGTCTTCTTAAAACTTACTCGTACAAATATCAGCACTAAAATGTTTGCTGGACCATACAAAATGCAGCAATAAAAAATATTAAATATTTCTATGAGTGGGATGAACGAAAAAAATCTTAAGAAACTCTTATGTGTTCATAAAAAAAACTTCAATTCAAGTACTGCGTGCTACAAAAATGTAAGTAATTTTTTCAAACCCAGCCGAACTATGGAAAATGTGCAGATAAAATTGACTGCAGAAGATACTCTTATGTAAGTAAGTTTCCACTTTTAATTAAAATGTGCTCACAGCTACCTGAATGGAATACAAGTACTAATTGGGTTAGTGAAAAGGGAAAAGGATATAAAGTTTTGCATACACACGGGAATAGAAATTCGTATTAAATGAATGTTGTATATGTAAGCACATCCTAAAGCTTTTTCTGCAATGCTATTTATGTGTACAAATAAATTTCTTAAGTCATTTTACGAAAGACAACTTTGTTAGATTAATTGCTTTAGTTTAGCAAAATCAAAAAGCAAATCCTTTGACGAGTTTTAATTTTAAAGTATGAACTATTCGTAAACAATTAAAGTTTAAAACATTTCAACAACTGTATTTAATTGTAGTTTCACACTAGCATTTGAAATGATCGCTTTTGCATACGTCATCGTTTGAAGTGATATACTTCTCTGATTAGCGGTGTTATTTGATAATTTTGGTAATTTTGTTTTGAAATTATTTTTGCTAATATATAACAATAAATTATAAATTACATTTAATTCTTTAGATTACAAATACATTTTCACTTCTTCACTCAAAAACTTACGATATTTTTAATATTTTTAACAAAAATGAGCTCAAAAATTAGCTTATACATGAGATAAAAAATGAATTAAGCAATGTGCTCAAAAACAAGCTCTAAATTAAACTCAGAAATGAGCTCAGAATTGAGCACAGAAATGAGCTCAGAAATGAGCTCAGAATTAAACTCTGAATTGCGGTCAAAATTGAAGTCAAAAATGAGCTCAGAATGGAGCTCAGAAATTAACTCAAAATTCAACTCAGAAATGAGCTCAGAATTGTGCTTAGAAATCAGCTCAGAATCGAGTTCAGAATTGAACTCAGAAAAGAGATCAGAATTGAGCTAAAAATTAACTCAGAATATAGTTTAGCAAATAGCTCAGAAATGTTTTCAGAATTAATGTCCGACATGTACTTAAAATTAAGCTCACAAATATGCTTAAAAATGAGTTCTGAAATATGCTCAAAACTGAATTTAAAAATGGGTTCAAAAATGAGCTCAAATATGAGCTCAAAAGTAAACAAAAAAATGAGCTCAAAAATGAGCTTTGAATTGTACTCAGAAATGTGTTCGAAATTGAGCTCCGACATGTGCTCATAATGGGCCTCAGAAATATGCTCAGAAATGAGCTCAGAAGACAGCTTTAAGTTTAGACAGCCTTTTAGCAAAATGATCCTAAGATAGGTTATTGGAATCGCTTGTTTTGTGCTGATTTTATACGAACTAACGGATTCCCTGTTAGGACATATAGATCGAAATGAGTATGCCAAACATATTGAACAAAAATAATAAAATTACTATACAGCCATATCCAACAGAATTTTTAATTTTTTATAAGGAAAAAACCGTTTTATTTATGCACTTCATATTCTTACGCCAATTACACAGAATTTCAATTAGACTAAGGCAAGTAATAATTGTAAATATAACATTTAATCAACTGGCGATTTAATGATGTCGTTTTTCATTTGCCTAATTTAATATTTATGCAATTTTCTGAGAAGTTTTCATGCAGGAATACACAAAAAGTCCTTACACTCCTCTTAAAACGGTATGAACGAAAAAGGAAGAAAAAAATTTGACAAATAGCAACCAGTAGCACCTTTGTACGAGTATTGCCTCTTAAACTTCCTCCAGTAACAAAGATGTTTAATAACAAAATCACTTTATCTACAGCATAATAAAAGCAAGAAAAAGGAAAGCTATGGGGATGCTGGGTATCCAAAACAAAGATGAAAAAAAACCATTAAAGAAATAAAAGCAAAATACGTGTGTAAAATAGCGCGACATTCCAAGGATATGGGCGAATTACAAATTCCATTACATTAGAGCAACACGTTTAGAATTGTTTGGGTATGACCTGATTTTTTTGTGTTTCACTGTGTTACAGTGTAAGAAAGCATTTAATAAGTTAGCTTAAGTTTAAAAAAATTCGCCGCTAGTTATTTTATTTTATTTTATTTTTTTGTGTATGTTCACCCTCTTTAGCATAAGGACACCAACTTTAAAAACGAACAAAAGCCACAAACCGCATATTATTAGTTTTACATAGTCTAGTTGCTAGCACTTAAAGTAAGAAGTATTACACACAAAAGAAATTAACTTCACTTAGAATAGAAAATAAAGAAAAATCACGTAGTAAGGCTATATGCCTTTTCAGCGCAAGGATATAAGGAAACGTCGTAATATGTTGGTAGGCACATAGTAATAGGATAATAAATTTATAAAATCTAGAAGTGCCTGAGTGTGTACTTCTTTTTATAAAATAATGTAAGGAAAAGGTTTTCTTTGGTTTTCGACAAAATAAATTACATATCTCCGAATAGTGGGTTATGGTGACAACAAATTGAGCACAAGTCACTTTATTAAAACAATGCATTTGTTTAAAAGGCATCTATGATACTTATTTATGGTACATGAAGTACAGATCCCTATCGTCTGAAGCAAATCACTGCACACGACAGAAAGTGGTAGTGGAAGAGGAAAATTAATTGGAAGCAGTTTAGAGGGATTTTGAGTAAGGGTACTGTGATTAATTTTTGGCAATGTTGATATTGTTGTCAGATTGAAATTTCTTTAAAAAATTATGTGTTAACTTATGCGAAATCTTTATACAAAATTAAAGTAGACCTGAAAAATTAATTTTAAGACAACAGTTTTAAATTAATCTTACAGTTAGATTGGGTGACAGCAGAGGTTATGTAAGAAGTAGTGAAAAAGGGAAAATGTCTTTCGACGCAGTAGCAGACGAGTATCTTAAATGGATTTATTACTAAAATGAATCAGCAAGGAAATTTTTTCAGAAAGGAAATTTTTCCAACAAGAAAACTTTCCTTAATGATTAAACGTATTATTTTGAAACGTATATAAGAACGTTTTTTAACTACTCTAGCAGAGATAATGCAAAACTCTTATCGAATCCTTTCAAGCTCATCTGGAAGAACAAATAATATAAAGACGTTTCTTCGCGAGTCTAACAGAGGTAACAAAAAAATACATCGCGTTTCCTATAATTTATTTGAAAGAACAAATAATATATAGTTTAGTTTTTAACGTTTAGTGTAACTTGCGCCATGTAGTTCTGAGGAGATTGCTTTGGGCAACAGACGACTACAAGTGACAACACTGATAGTTTTATTAATGCGTTGTCTCAAGTTTTACTAACCTTATACGTCATGGAATGCTGAATCGTTTTAAGTTTGCAGGAATCTAAATCAGATTGGTTTCGATTGAAACTCTTTAAACGAAACTAAATAATGCTGAAGTATTTCAAGCAAACATACATCAAGCTATGAAAGCATCAGTCATCTTGTGCAGACTTACAAAGTACCAAGAAGTTGGAATTATTATCTTCTAAAACTGCGAACATAGTCCAATAAAAAATTGTTAGTTTTGTAAGAAAACGAATAAGACCATAAAACAAGTGATAGGTGGCTGCTAGGCACCGATGCATAAACGAATGAAATGCCAAGTTGGCATGTTATATAGGATAAGGAAATACAAATTAGTAAAGTCGGTTCAATTGTATAATTTTCCAAGGTAATCGGATTCGAAGAAATAGTTTGAACTTATTAAGAGAACATAAATGAACTCAAGGTCAGAGAGCAATATCTCTAATCTCTAATAATCAATTTACACAACTTATCGAGGCAATCGAACTAAGAGACGTACTTTGAATTCATGCGAAGGATATAAAAAATTTCTTGGTCGCTGTGCAAGTACCTTCCAAGTTGAAAATAATATAAATTTATACAATTTATGGAGAAAGTAGGACTTGAAAATATACTCCGAATCGATGAAGAAAGAAAAAAGGGCCTCTTGAACGCAGTGCAAGAACCCTCTAACCTAAAAATATCACTTCATACAATTTATGTGGGAACTCGGATTCGAAAAAATACTCTGAATTTACGAAAAGAACACAAAGGATTTATAGGTAGCACTACAATATCCTTCTTAACTTAATAATAACACTACCTTTGACTGATAAAATCGGGAGAGTGTAAAGTGCTAAATATCTATATGACCAAATATCTATATACAATATAAGCGATATATTATAAATATATTTTTATTAATTTATACGTATATAGTATTTATATGAACTACAATAAATCTCTGCTATTCGAATCTCTGGTATTTTGAATTTTCTCTTAGTCCAGACTAATTCGCTTATCTGGTTCACTTTTTATGAACATGTCTATGTTATAGTTAAGTAGAGTATATCGCATTTATGGAATATGTACACAATTGCAAATATTCAATTCAATTATCGAATTGAATTTTCCAAGAAATTTGCATTGTTATTTCATTGCTGTTTAAACACTTAAGATTCAATTTTGAATCAACTTATCTTAAGCCAATTGTTTATATTATTTTTAAGGGTTTAGATACAATATTGTTTATAGTTTACCACAAACTACGTATTATTATTTATAACATAAAATACAATTGAGGGAGCTAAGCGATGTAAGTATAAACTGATCTGAGCTATAAACTTCCAATGCAACTATGTAAACAAAAAATATGCTTTATAAGCAATGAATAAAGTGTACCGGAATATATATGTTTAAGTGGTATCTTTGAGACACTTAATTTGGAAATAAGTTTCATTCGCCTATATACTTTGTTTGGTATTATACACTTATATGTTTTATCATTTATTTTGATAAATTATTATTTAATGTATAGATTAATATGATGAGCAATCGTTTATGGTTCTGTTTTTGTTTAACTTCAGTTGTTAGAATTAATATTTATAAGAATTTTCCTGGACTTTTAATATGTCTCTCGTAATTGGAATGTCCAACTTCAATTTGAGTAGATTCAAATGAGCGAAATTCTACTATATACAGAAACTTATGCTACTATTTTGGCAGGCAATATGTTTTACAGGATTCAAAATTGATGAGATAAACAGAAGAAGTCGTCAATATATCTACTTTCATCGAAAAAATTTCAAACAATATCTTAACAAAAAACTTAATCACTACGAACAGTAGGTATTTATGTTAGCTGTAATATTTGGATCTCTAAACAGTTCAAAATTATTCCCAGAAATGTGTAAAGCGTGTTCTCATCATAGTTAGCGGTAATATAAAACGGAAACGAATTGACGAAATCTAAGAGCGAACGACCCATGCAAAAATAAAAGGTAGACGATGTGTGAAAATATTTTTATAATTTTTCATTAAAATTCTGTTTTCGGTTGAGTTTACTTTGTAGCAGAAGTCTTTTAGAGAGTTCGCTGACGGATACATATATATATGTGTTATGCATATGTTTGCAGGAGTTCTTTGGAAAAATTATCGTTATTTCATATGCTATTTGCAACCACAGTTTTTACAAGTTGCCATCATAATATTGCATGCAAGCAACAATTTGTAAAAACTTATCCATATGAAAATTTATTTGCACTATTAAAATGCTAAAAATACAGCATATGTTTAAGCAGAATTGCACTCCACATATTTTTGACATTTTCAACAACTTGGCTTAAATCCAAATAATGTGTTAGGAGTACAATTTAAAAATCCATGAAACATGCAAGCTGCATGTTATCACAAATGCCTCGTGTGTTGTTGTATGCACTACGAGTAGCAACAGCAATTGTTGCAAATTGTTTGTCAATCCGCTTTTCCCCAAAAGATATCATTCGTACAGAGAAATTGTCAAATATTTGTGGTAATAAAATAACAAAGGAAGAGAAAATCGAAGTATAAAACTAAAATATACTCCAAGTTTTTAGTTGATTTTAGTTTGAAAAAAAATCCACTAAAATTCAAAAGAAAAAAAATAAAATAGTTATATTAAATTTCATTTTATAAGCTGACAGTACATCAATGGAACGGAGTAAAGCGAACAAGCACATGATATATGACATTATTTTTGCCACACTGTGATGTATGCTATACTAGGACCAACAGACGTGTATCTTCAACGCCCATTAGCAGTTGGGCAAACGTACACTGTGGCTGCTTAGAATGTTGCAAGTGTGAATGTTGCAACGAAATGAAATGTTGCAATAAAAAAAATAACACCACGTGCTTTGCTAACAGGCATGCCAGCAGTTCTGCAGTTGAAGCTGCAGTAATTCTGCTGAATACAAATGCAAGTATTTGCCAAACTATCGACGAGAACAGACAAAAAATGATTTTTTGCGGTGACAAATTTCTGTTAAATTATTTTATTGCAGACCTCAGCAGCATTTGAAATCTTTTTTCTTTCTCTATTTTTTTTTTAATTTCCTAGATATTGTTTTCAAATAGTGTAACAATATTGCAACATTTAGTCAAAGTTTTAATTAATGCACGTTCATGGGAATTTCGCTTCATAAAATAGTTTTTGAATGGTTTACAAAATTTCAAATTGACTAAAACTTGGCAGAATGGCATAACAGCGTGAAATCCCACAAATATTCTATTTTCTATTAATTAAAACCTAACGAAGAGTATCAAGTGTTTATTTTAGCCATTAACTTTTTTATAGTGTGTGAGTTAAAATGTCAAGTGGCTTGACTAACTAACATATAAATCTCATTTAAATCCTTTAAATCATTTAGTTTTTGTTTTTTACTCTTTGCGTATCTGAACTCAAATAACTTAAACTCTACAATTCCACATATGTGAACCAAATGAATTTCATTTGATTCAGCGCACACACTGGGTCCAGAATACTTATCTGTTGAAGTTGACAGTGAATGATGCCGTACAGGATTTTCGCTCGAAAGGCAGTTCAAATTCTGTAGCATAGCACCGTAGTTATAGGATACAAACAGATGTATCGAAATAGAATACCGTCCAATATAAAATTAAATCGTTTTGTCACAATGTTCCTTATGACAAAAGCAAATTAGTATATTTTATAACAAAATTTGGTTGATGTGAGCATAAGTTCATACAGTTTATACGCTTTGTTTAACTCAAATACCATAAATCATACACGTATATTTTATGCTGGTAACAGCAAAGTTTAACGTCAAAGCTTTTCCTTTCCGTTTTGATATCACTTAAAATAGTGCACAATTTAATCCTTGACGAAAGTAATTGGAATTGGTAATGAACTTATGACTTAAAGTATCTGACGAAACTTGCAATTGCATTTATGTATCTAAACGATCTATGAATATACATATGTCATGTGCATACCTTTAGTTTGGTATGCAGTTGTGGCAAAAAGATTTCAATTCACAACTGTTCCTAACTAACTTGACCTAAGAAAATATCTTTTAGACAGCAGACAGACACATAAATATAAGGATTTAGCTATGCAAAAATGCTTTGTAATTCTAATATAAGTCTATAAAAAGATTTAAATATTCTTTACTTAGAGAGTGTAATAGTTACCTTCAGCAATAGACTCCACACGCAGAATAATGCTTTAACTTTAAGTCTAATAGAGAATAGTTTAACAATAAGGATATTTAGCCAGAACAAGCGTGCTTTATCTGCCGGATAGATTTACTTAAGACAGATACACTGTTAAGAATACTTAACAACAACTAACATACTCAATCTGCCGGCAAAATTTGTAAGTTTCCAAAAAAAACAATATAGTAATTTAAATATATTATAATTATAATATATACACATTTGCTTTTACGTTTTATAAAACAAAAGTTATTCGATTGCGTTATATTTGGCTAGAAAATAAAACCAGCTATTGTGCGTGGGCTCAAACAATAGTACAGGCAATGTCGCAAAACGCTATGGTAGTAGACGAAAAAAAAACAGCAAGAACACCTTAAATGGTTCGGAAAGTGAAGGCTCGACTTAATCAAAATCTATGCGGTAGTGGTAATCAAATGACCAAAGAACTGAAAATATACCAACGAAGCATCCAACACATATTCCAAAATGAGTTCAAGATAAACCCTTACAAGTTCCAAAAGGCATAAGATCTTACACCAAAGCAACAAAAATTTAGACTCGAAAGAGCAAAGAGCACTACCGAAAATTTGAGACTATGAATCACACGACCACCTAAAGTAATTTTTCATCTGAAGTAACGGCATGGGCAGCTGTTACCGCCGATGGACGCTCTCCAATCGTTTTCATCGAGACTGGTGTCAATACAACTTATTATCGAAAAAATGTTTTAAATGTTGCTTTAAGGTCGTGGGCACGCAAACATTTCAGTCGTAGACCATGGATATTCCAACAAGACTCGTCTCATAACACACCGTCTCGGAGAAACCAAAAAAAAAATCAGGTTCCACACTACATTTCGTTCACACAATGGCTTTTGAATTCGCCAGATGCAAATCCGTTGGACTATTCCATCGTGCCCATTTTGAAAAGCAAGTTGAGAACCTAGAAATATGCCAGCATGGATGTGCTGAAAAAAGCCATATTTTAGGAATGGGCCAAAATACCGGAAGATCATACTCGTGAACCATTCCAACTCATTTTTTAACCGTGGCCACATCGACCTAGAGTGAGAGATTTCTAAAATTTTATTTATTTTCACAAATTTTTGTAATTTGAATCAATAAAAAATAATTTCACACAAAAACGACATGTCGCTTGAATAGAAGGAATTGGAAGCAGCTGGATTTGGAGTGCAAGCTACAACTGCAGGTGGTATTTCATATGACTTCAAATTTGAAGAATACATATTTTTATTTAAAAAAACAATAACTATTAATTTAAGAACTATAGCTTACGATGTGATTTTACTTTATAGAATTCTATACCAAATTTGATAAAATTGAACACATAAATTCGATTCATAATATTTTCGCTTTATAAATTTAATTAATAATACCATTCAGTTTAATTGAATTTTAGCAACTCACCAGAAATTTTAACTTTGGACCAAAATACAAAGTCATAAACACAAAAAAGGTGGTAAAGGGTGCCTTAATTTTTTATGCATTGATAAAGGTCTTTGCACTTTACTGCCAAAGCATGAAAAGGCCAACTTCCAGAGTAACTTTAAAAATACAATAGATTTACCAAATACAATAGGTAACCAACAAAGGACCAAGTCACTACCACCGGCAATCTAAACTGCTGAGCTGCTGTCTTTTCTCTATGCTCATACAATACTGACTTCTAAACTCTATAAATTATGGCTCATAATGTGCTATGTTATAGGCATTACTGTGTACTATGAGAGTGAAGCATCCGTTTGCAAATTAAAAGTACAGCATATAGAATGTAGAATGTAGAGGTATATGCCCTTACCTAAGGGCGCGCTTAGAAATATTGTATATAAACCTACATTTCATATTCTTTTTCTTTTATTTTTTTATTATATCGTGAAACTGTTGAGCGTTTGTGCTTTTCACGCTTTTACGCCACAATTGTGTTTTGTTACTTAGTTTTGCGTTGAAGTCTAAAAAACGCTATAAAGCAAAACAGTATGGGGAATGAAAGATGCTGCTTTTAAGGTTTGCACTCCTTTTGGTCCTGTTGCTCCTTTTACTCCTATTTTAGTTCTCACAACAAAAACCACAAAAATATGGCATAGAAAAGTACGAGTTGGAATGGTTTTGTTTTAAAGGTGAAAATAGTTTAAATAAGGAATACGAAAATCTTTAGAAAAATACTAAAATTCATTATGGACCCGAGTTGTGGTTAAACTAAAGCAAAATGGAATAAAATATAATTCTTTGTGAAAATTAAAGGAAGTTTTGGGTTTTGTGTTACTTTTTCATATGTGTGGCATAAAAAAGAACTAAAAAGGAATGAATTATATGTGTGCAAAAATTCATGAACGTTTGAAGAATTTGTTGCATTGCATAAACGTTAGTTTACCTAATTCTAAAATAGCATAATAGTAAATTTAGTTATGTATATAAATACATATCCTTTTTAATCAAGTTAGGATTCAAATAAATGCAATTTTAGTTCAGCGACCTTTAATATATTCGGTTCAGTGACATCATAGAAGTTATGTCTTTATCTAATATAAAATTATTTTTACTTAGTAAACAAATTTTTCCAGTAATAATCGCTTCTGTGACTCAAGAACAGAAAAATACTCTTGCCTCTCTCTCTCTTACCTCACTTTCTGAAATCAGATAAACTACTTTTAAATTAAAATTTGATTTTCTGTTTTGAAAAGAGTGTAAGCAAGTTATTTCTTATCCCGGATAACATAAACATTTGCCGTTACTTATCTGAAGTCTCGATGAAGAATTATATAGAGTTTTATCTAAATTGGTTAGGCTAGGTTAGGTTATAACTTGAACCAACTTATACTTTTTGGTCCATTGTGTTAACGTATAAAACTCGTGGGACTTAAATCTATCTGAAACCTGTAATAAGATTTTAATTGAACTTTAGAATAGTGAAATTCTTTTAAAACTCGAGGGACTTAATTCTATCTGAAACCTGTAATAAGATTTTAATTTAACTTTAGAATAGTAAAATTCTTTTACTTTCTAGCAATGTAAGTGGTCCTAGTACATTCAGAAGATAGAAACAAAATAAAGCACATTCTTGATCCTTCCTACAGCTGTGACAAGATTCAACTAAAGGCAGATACAATCATTTTATCGGTAAGGCATTATGACCCAACGCCATTTTATTAAATTTTTCTATCTGCTATTTAATTGCTTAATATATAAAAGTTTCAGGAAGTACTAGATTAATGATAGCGATAAAATAGTCAAAAGTAACTTTAGTTAACATCTCCGATATTATTCAAACACATGACATATTAGACATCAATTTAAAGGAGTTTTACTGAACTGAGTACTGTTACAAGCATATAATAGACATCAGATTAAGGTATATTAAATGAACTAAGTATTATTACATTATATAATCTCTTTTAAAGAGTATTAAAATTAAAGAATATTTACTGGACTGCGTACTGAGACAAAGACATATTACACATCAAATTAACAGATATTAATCTAGCAATATTAGAAATTTAAGGGTTTTGACCTAAACATTCTTTTTAGAAACTATTCCTATCTGTAACATCCTGTATTTTGGTTACATTATGAACTGTTACATATATACATATATTGCATACATTTAATACGTAAGTTTATGTCAATAGTAATTCTTGCATTGACATTCGTTAGCTTTGGTTAGTACTAAAAATCCGGCGCTACTCCACCTCCTATAATCTTTTTCGTTTCTTTAACTAAAGATTCATTTCTGACATTTATGTCATATATGTCAGATATACCCTATATAACAGCAGAAAAACTCAAACAATTTCAAATATCCGCTATAAACAATATAAGTAATGATACATTTCATAGTAATTATAACTTTCATTTTTACGCCATTACAAAAAATAGATGGTCACATGAAAAATTATATCCTTTATGGACCCATGCAGAAATTTAAACAGTTATATTTATACAACATTCACATAGAAGGTTTTTAAAAGTGTTAAAAGGCACAGAAGGAAATAGTTAGCTTATAACTACGTAAGTTTTAAATGACCTAACCTTTAGTAGGAGTTACAGGAAAGGATAATAAGATAAATAACGTTTTCCTTTCTGTTAGCGTTTTAAATGCTCATTTACATGAAAGTATCTTAAAAGCTATACTTTTACACAGAAAGCATTAGTAAATTATTTCGTTTGACAGAAAAATTTTAGAAATTTAAGATTCAAGTATGAAGTTCAGAATGATGTCCAGCGATGCAAACAGCATGATGCCGGTTCCAGTTTCTATTGTGAGAAAGCATTTCATGGACCAAGTGGAAAATCTTTTTTGATACTTTTCACAATAGAAAAGCGTTAAGCGTAAAGCATTGTATACGAGTGAAGAATTCACGTTACAGAAATATAAAACAACATTATGAACATCATTATTTTTAGAAAGTTGCGTCCTAACAAAAGAGTATCTGTGCACTCTGAACGGAAGCGCAACTATAAATTGTGTGTAATCCTAATTCAACTGCCTAAATGAAAGGCAGTTATATTAATAGTACGGATTAAAAGTACATTTTTGGTAGGACGTTAAAAAATGATTTTAAGCAACATAATTTTTAACTCAGACGTAACGTATAAGTACATAATAAATTTTGAGACTAGCAGGCAAAAAAAATTTTAAATATTTTAAAATAAAAGAAAATTATTTTAAACTTGAAACTTAGAACTTTAAACATAGATTCTCATAGACAGTAGCAGGCAGTATCAAGCAAATATTGGTAAATAAAATTTTATTACTGCAGCAAAATTCAATAAATAAAACATATATAAAAATTTACTGCAACTGCTAAATTAAAATTTACAATACTTTTAGGAATATGGGAAATGAAGCTGTAAAGTTAAGAAATCAGACGGACGGGCTTAGCGAGAGCAAGTTAAAATAGCAAGGAAAACCGCAAATATTCAACACATTCATATGTGGTTTCACTGCAAACAAACCGACATTACAAGCCAACAGTTAGACACTTAAGTTGAGTGTCTAATATGTATGTATGCATGCAATATATGAAAGCGTGTAAGTCAGTAAGTCGGTGCCGGAAACTAAAAATCAGCAGACATAAAAATTGCAAGCCTTACAAACAAGTACATATGCAAACAGAGCAAATAAATTTATGGGGAAGCAACAGCACAGCGTGTGCATTTTACTTGAGATTTTGTTGATTGGTTTCATCTTGGAATAGTTGACAGCTACAGCTACAGCTACAGTAGAAAACAATAAAACACTAAACTTGAGACATGAAACACCTAAAGATCGCGTATACAGAAGGTAAAGGAAAGCAACGGCAATAACTCCACCAACCCATTTGCGCTACAAAGCTTAACCAAGAGTGCAGAAAGATTTATGTCATTCCGGAAGTTGTAAATTTGGTGAGAAAAACCACCAAACACATTAGGTTTCTGGCAAATAGAAAATTTCGGTATTGAAAAGTAGGAAATATTTTGAAAAGGGTGCAGGCAAAATCTTAAAAAACAATCTCAGCCAATACTGACACCTGCCA
Organism: Teleopsis dalmanni; assembly: GCF_002237135.1. NCBI lineage: Eukaryota > Metazoa > Arthropoda > Insecta > Diptera > Diopsidae > Teleopsis > Teleopsis dalmanni. The sequence continues at coordinate 26,080,143 of NC_051846.1, forward strand.
CACTTAATATTACTTACTTTCCAATTTTTTACATACGTTAAGTGCGTGAAGAGATTTCATCAGCCATAAAAATGTTCATTCACATTAAAACTCATGAAAAAAATGTCTGTCTGTTTGTCTGTCTGTTAGTGTTTTGCATTACAAATTCATTACTTTAATGTAATTGCATGGCGCTAAGACCGCAAATCACCCTAACTGTCAATTTTGTTTATGCCTCAGTTTCAAAGCAATGTCAACCATGACAAGGCATATGCTCTGCTAAAGACAATTTAAGTTGAGACAAGCACAAGTGCAGTTGTTATTACGGTGGCATACCAAGTCTTCTCCAGAATCCATTAATAACTTATGAACTTTTACGTTGGAGATGACAACACAGCAGGTCGTCCAGCAAAATATTCCTTTTGGCAGACGACATTGCTTTCGGTTGTGATATACAAGTGCCATAAGAGATTCATTAATAGGTTTTGACTTTTTTTCAAATACTACACTTAACACCGACATCACAAGTAGCTATAGAATCAGGTGTGGAATGAATGTACATGCATTCCTTCATATAAGGCAACTGTTTTACATTTATTTACACTTTTTTGAAATATTAAAAATTTTTGTAGAATCCCTGCTATGCTTCGGTCAAAGTTGAACTAAACATATCAGTAAAAGAGTGAAAAAGACTAGGCAGAATGCCATTGCCATTTAAATTTTGTATTTATTCAACAATATTACTTACTCTTCCACATTTTATCACTACAGTTTCAGTTATTGCAAGTTGTTATCCTATCATGTCACCAACGGTGACAATATTTTATTTAATTTTCTTCTTTGTTATTATACATAAGCGATATGCTTGCCTTTTTATTTAAGAACAGTGCCGAATTTGCAATATTTATGGCTAATATCAATTTTATTATGTATTTTATATATGACAGTCTTTATCATTTATTTATTTAGTTTGAGCAGGATTTTCAATAAATTTGTAAAGCGTCATCTATTTGTCAAAAGTGAAACTAAAATTCGTACGCCATTTTAATATGTCATACTTTTTGAGGACATTGCCAAAATTTCATGACGACCTGTCGAATTATTTGTTTACTTACAAACCATTTGAAGATAAATATCCAAAGTATTTTTTAACAGACTATCAAAATGGAGCGTCGTAGAGAATTTGGAATAAAATATTGAAAGACAAGAAAATGTGTAAGTATAAACGGCTACTTTAAAAACAATTACCAATCTACTGATTAACCTACTGATCGCACAAGACGATCCAATTGATAGATCTTTAAACACTACATCATCGCCAAAAATCATCATTATAAGGTTTTAAATAATCGTCGATTGACACATAATCGAACATAAGCGATCCATTATGCATAAAAAACAATAAACAATGACAATAACAACAAATTCATATACGACATTGTCAACTACATGCCGACTATTTTAGAAAAGTTTAAACTGAGAGAGACATGGATCTACCAAAATGATTTTGAATCTAAAGAAAATACTAAGGGTTGTTGTAGAATTCTCCGGCTCCGAAACGAGTTTGTGTCCAGAAATCGGCAAAGTAGATGTCGGAGTTAGCTTTTTGTAAGCTAAAAGATCTTTCTGTTGGATCTTTTTATTGAATCTTTTTATTGGATCTTTTGGTTGGATAGTTTTTATTGAATCTTTTTTTGGATCTTTTTGTTTAATCTTTTATTGAATCTTTTTGACGAATCTCTTTGATGAATTTTTTTGTTGGATCTTTTTGTTGGATCGTTTTCATTAATCTTTGTTTTAATCTTTTTTTCTGATCTTTTTGTTGGATCTTTTTGTTAAATCTTTTTGTTGGATCCTTTTGTTGATCTCTAAACTGGTGAAACAATAAACTCAGATTTTTGAAGCACTTTTTCAAACCAATAAGACGGAAAAATTTGTAGAAATCCAATATGACTTCCAGGAGATACAAATATTTTCCATTGACAATCCAACTGCACAGCTTAAAAAACCATCGCTAATTTGTTAGGTAAACTAAGCATCGTTAACAACTACATGATATGTTAGATTTAACTCTCTGTGTATTTCTGGTTGTTAACACAGCTAAGAAATATTTACAAGGCCAACGATTTTATCAAACGAATAAAGTAGTAACTGCTGCTAAAATATATTTTGCAGTAAGATGTATAGATTTGAGGATCCTTGAAATAAGTGTACTAAAGTTTGGGAAGATTGTAACTAAAAATGTAAAAACCAATAATACGTCTTTTTATTTACATTCGGCAACAACCTAATATGTAGAAGAGTAAATCAGTAAAAGAAAGGACATCGCATACACAGAATTCTAGGGAAATGCGACAGATTTATGTAGAGTCTGCTTGGAGTCAGTCACAGACTAATTTTATCCAATATTTATTAATCATTTTAATTTTTTATATGGTCATTATAAATTTATTTATTTTCTCTGATGATTTTAACAATTTGTTTCAAATCCTTAAATTTTCTTAACAATTTCTTTCAAAAAATCCGCTACTGTAAAATAATGAATAGAAGTGAACATTGTTGCTTTTCTTCTTGACTTTTAACTTTAAGCAGCATGAATTATTACGACAGGTAATTGCAAGTACAGAAAGTGTGCCAGTATCAGTGGTAAGCTGCGTAGAGATAATAGTTACTTTACGACGACGTGCCACACTCAAACAAGGCTTTAGACATATAGACTTGGAACGGTATCTAGTCATTGTTGTTCAATGGATTTTATAGAGCAATCTGTACAACAGCAGCCATTCAAATAAGCAAGCAATGGCCAACAACAATAACCAAAAATATTGTTTGATGAAATTTTAAAAGCGGAGAACAGTTTTGGACACGACTTGTCTAAGATTTTTATTGTTGTTGGGTGCTGTTTTCTTATTTACAAAAGACTTATCAGGCATCTGAAGTCTGCGTACGTCAAATGACTAAAGGTAATATTGTGGGTGGTTGTTGGTCGGTCAGCAGAGCCAAGGTAACAGACAATAGAAAATAAACAACCAACAAATAATAGGCAACAGGCAATACAAGGCGTCACCGCACGATGAAGCAAGGTAAGGTAAGTTAAGGCAATGTATTTCATATTTGGCTTTTAGGTTCTTGTTTGATTTTATGGAAAAATCAATTGTAGTAAAATTGAATTTGTCTGGCAATAAGTCATTTTGCCTGTTTGAGCAATTTAACAAAATGACAAAAACAGTTTTGCTTGAATGACGGCAACACAAAATTTTAAAGAAACTTTAACGTCACTGGAGCTACGATAACTAAAATGTGTAAATTTGTGTATAATCATTTAGTTTCTTAATAAAAGAGAAGATATATTTTTTATGGTAGAAATGTTAAGGCAATAATGTGACTATAAACATGCAGCAAACAACACGTACACTTTGAACCAGAAAGCAATAAAAAAGCAAAGCGGAACATTTAAGATTGTCATTTTAATGATAAAAAATTAAGAAAAATTGTAGATAAAAAATTATATGTTGTTTCTTTCCAAAAATATAAAAACAAACAAACAAGCATACAGAAGCACATAATGATTAATTATGAAGTTTGTGTAGTCTTGTCATTTTAGTAAATTGCTTGCTTGGAACCACCACCTCCGCAAAAGTGAATAAGTGTTGGGGTAAGGTAAATGCATAAAACTCACAAACAATATACGAAATTTTAAACATATAAAAAATTAAAAAAAAAATAAATTAAAATAAAACTTTTTTCGATTGAAGAAAAACTTTTGTTATCTAACTATAACAAAAGAACCCAAATAATCAAAAGATACGAATACGTACTTAACAGCGACTGCAACCAAAGTAGGAGCGTAAAAAATTATCAATAATTTGCACGTCAATTATTTTGTTGGTACAGTGAACGCTAGCTTAAACAGACACCAACGGTACCAGTAGCTCTCTTCGGTCAAGTGAATTATTTTTGTCAAAGGAACGTACTTTGTATGTGTTATAACAATTAAAAATTGTTAGATCGGTTAAAAGAGAGCTCTCCGGGTTTAAAGAGATTACTGTTTAGAGAATTTACTGGAATAGTATTTGTTCAAGTTAAATTAAATGAGTAATTAAAAGTTGCGAAATTTTTAAAAACTTTCTAATTATATAGAGAAATAAGTGACGAATGTCTTGATAAAAATAAATTGCAGTTCAATTAATAATGTTTCCAATAAACCTAAGTGCACTCCACTTAAAAGCAAGTTTGATAAGTATAAATTTAGATCGGATATGATAAAGTAGTGGGAATGAATCATATGACGCAGAAAAGTTTCGTAAATAATTGAAATAATATAAAAATAGTTAAAATTAAAATCCATGAAAATTAATTTGAAATTTCAAAAAATTGAAAACGTAAGTCATATAGTTGAGGTAAAATAAAAAATTAAATAATTGATGTATTGAGTCCTAATAGAGTGAAGCACTATGAACATAGTGCAGCAACTAACCGTAATTAAACAAAACACATACAGACATTTAAATGAGGCTAAAACATCATCTTCCTGACGACAAAATATCAGTTGGTGTTCGGAACAACCGGCCTATATTAATTTTCTAACCTACCACAGGCCAAAACCCACAGTCACTCCTCAAATAGAACTATTTGATTAAAATGGCAGCATACACTATTGTGACCCGTTGAATAATCTACTTATAATCTTATTTTTTCGGTTTTAAGGAGTGCATGTAGTAGTTAGTCAATAATTTCAGTTGTCTTACAATGGCAAGATTTAGAAGAGTACAAAATTGAAAAAAATATAGAAAGATAGATTTATCAATAAATACACAAAAATCCAAATAGTAAATACATTAGTATTCGAAATAGTTACTTATGTGCATAGCCCAACCATGGATAGTCAAAAAATTAGTCAAACAGATGATGGTTTTGAACAGTACTGAATTGCAACAACAAAAATTTTTAATTTATATTTACTTAATTAAATTTCTGGCTGTATTGCCAAAAATACTTTTTATCAGTGGTCTTCTTTCTATTATTTCTTATATTTAATTATTCATAAATAAATTGTTGAGTCTGCAAGTACCAAGGGTTAAACTCGTACCCTGTCTAACTTCAAACTCAGAGTCAGTGTTAATTCGCCAATAAAAAATTTTGTTGTTATAATTCAGTACTGTTCGAAACTGTCTACCGTTCAAAACTGTTTACTGTTCAGTCTATAGAGACATATAGTAATTTAATAAGTTTTATAAATTATCAGAACCTTAGTTAAAGAATATGCAATTACTACGAAATACAAACTATTAAATAAAATGTTTCTCAAATAATTTGACATATCTAAGTTTCTTTATTTAAAAATATCTGAAAACGAGGAAACGATATATCAAGAAAATATTAATAAAAATGTTGGATACTTTAATATTCTTGAAAAAAAAAAAAACTACATTTTATTAAATTTCAAAAGTAAAATAATTTGCATACAGGAGCACCTGGAATTTATGTAAAAGCATTTCGTAACCCAAATAAAAAAAGGAAAAGAATCTTACACCTACGCAAACTTAAACGTTAACACTTTTATTGATATTTGAGCTCAAACCTATTGAAAGGAAAAAAGTAAATTGTAATAAAAATACAAAAAAAAAAGAAGAAATGTAACGAGTACAAAAAAAACTTAAAGGAAAATAAAAAGCTGTAAAAATGAAAAATGTGAAAAGTTATGTAGAGCACAGAAATATTGAAAACTCGCTTCAGTTAATTTTTTCAATACACTTTTATATATAAAAACAAATATTATCCTTGAAAGGCAAAAAGTTCGCATAATTGAACCGAGAAAACAACAAAAATTATCGTAAAAAACAAAAACAACAAACCATAGATTGCAATAACTACGAAAGATACTCATGCAATCAGAATTTCAAATTTGAATTGTTTAAGTGTGTTGAGGCAGCATCCACTAAACTATTCAAAAGTCGACAAAATTACTTTTCACTGCAAGAAAATACGAATATCTCGCAGATACGTACCAGCTTAGTGTTAAAAAGATACGCAAACTTCAAGTGCAATGTCATACGCCAAATGAAGCGATGGCAAATTTATTTCAACGCAAATGCGAAAAAGGAAAAAATCATAAGGAACAATATATACGGTTCGGGGCGGAAAAAAAAAAGAATAAACGGATATAAAAGAAAATTTTCAATAAAAAATTTTTCTGAAGATACTCGTACCTTAAACAAACAAAAAGGAAAATACTGAAAATACGAAAAATTTTTGCAGATATTATAGCAAATGAGGTAGTAAAATGTTATGAAAATATTGCATATGTTTCCCCAAATGAATACTGCGCGCCGATGGAGCGAACATCTTGTAAAGCAAATGTACCCAGGTTCATAGTTACGGAAGAACCTGTGAGAGTACGAGAACATGTGCTCGTACATATTCATTAAGTAAAAAGCAAATTACACCAAATAAAACACATTTAAAATTTAAAGTAAATTTCTGATATGTAGTAGGAGGCGGTGAGGTAGGTATAATATGAAGTTATGCCTAAATGAATATACCTTTGGATGTTATCTGTCTTAATAAGTATTGAACATTTTTAAAGGCAAAGATTTGATGATGCTTCAAATTGCGTGTTTTTTTTTACTTTTGCATTAAAAGTTTTTAATGTTCCCTCTTCTTGAAAAGTTTGTTCCATGAAAAGCAGAAGTATCAATATTTGCTTACCTACAGGATTTTTAGATTCTTAGATTCTTAGTGACAAAGAAAGCCAAATAATGTAATTAAAATGACGAGATAACATATTTTTCATAAAAAAAATTAATCATAACGTTTGGACATCAATCAATAATTCCAACAAGTATATTAAGAAATTAATCTTAGGCGATATATTATAATATCAACACACAAAAAACCGAATAGCATTGACGGGATGTATGGAGAACGTAACGAAGATATTGAAATTGCTCACGACATATCTGGACTATCAAGCCAAACCTTTTCTTTGTGTATTTATTGCACTGCTAATGACGTTTGTGTTAATTACGTAGAATATCTCCTAAACGAATTATCAGAACATAGATTAATTATATTGCTGATTTATTGTGTGGGCATAAGTTGAATCACTTTGTGTAAAATTTTAATAAAATTAACTGAAGCGAAGTATACGAAACGTTAAAGAAATTCTAAAGTTGATGAAGATACTACATTAAAACTTTAATTTCATATAAGATTTTAACGTTTTCAAAAGGGTCGAGAAGGTTTTCAAAACAACACGATATCTGGACATCGTAATAGATATGTTATAGGAATCATGATAAGCAATTATCACATGATTGTGTAATTTATTTAGCAGATCGTGTCGAAACAGCAATAATACTATATACAGATTTATTATATATAGCGCAAGAACTGTATTCTTCAAGCATTGTAGCCTATGCTACTGTATGCTACCTACGCTACTGCACTAGCTCAAAAACATGATCACTTATTTCGTTTTCAATTGATAAATTTAAAGTAGCTTTTTCAATCGAAATTCACTTTTAGTGCAATTTCATATTTGATTAGCAAAACTCAGGCGAAAATGTATAAAATTCAAGAATAAATTATAACAAGTCTAATAAGTTTTAGTGTCAATTGTAGTAAGAATTGAGACTTAAAACGAATATACATATCTTCCTGAAAGGAAATACTCAATTTTAAAGTATATGCTCCCAATCGGCAGGCAGTGTTTACTCCTGGTTTGTGTTATTCTGTCAATATAACTCTATTTCATATTAGTCAGATCAATTGACAAATGTTATACAAGGAAATGAATTTATGTACAAAATTGCACGTATAGATGCTATGTTAAGAAATGACGTTCTTCGATATTTTTTAGAACGTAATTCCAAAATCAATATTATGTTATCAAATATCAGGTGTCAAACAAGTAACTCAATTATAATACCTTTACAGACAAGTACTATGGAACCTGACTTAAAAGAGTTTTTTTGTAAAGTCTGTAGACAATCCTGGTAATATGCATTAACTGCGTAACAAATTACTCATCGCCTTAAAATTACAATGCTTATGTTTTATATAGATGATTATTTTCAAACAAAGTGAGAATTATAAAAAGTAAATAAAATCTATCTAAACCTTGTCCGGCAAGGAAAAGTAATTTAATGATTTATGATCATTAAATTAATCTATCTAATCATCAATAAGATATAGTCGATTTAAGGAATTGTACAGTTTTGTGGTATCACGAGCGACGAACTTGTCGCGGAAATAGTGCAGTGTAAAAGCACAAACTGAACACTAAGTCGCCACCAAAAATAGTGCTGCAGTGAAGCAAGACAGAGCTTTTACCTGCGTTTCGGCACGTTACAGTGTTGAAGCACTGCTGGTGTTTAAACAAAAAAACAAAGGTATAAATTCTGAGTTCTATTTGACTGTTGATGCTTTCCACTTACTGCAAAAAAAAAGCAAAAAAAAGTGCTCCCAGCCTTGATATGCAGAATAACGGTCAATGGACTATTTAATTCATTTCGCAATATAATAACGACAGCTACGACTAGAGGACTATAATTTTTTGATTTTCGTAGCTCTAATGTTCAAAATTTTGATTGACTTTTTAAAATCACAACTTCAATTCAGAAATTAAATATCTGCCACAAAACTTTATTGACTCCAGTTTAAACACAAATTAGTAAAGTAACACTTTCTATTTTAGAAACTTATCTAAGCTTTAATCAAATATTAACAATGGATGTAAAGTTGGTGTCAATTCCACAGCATCCAAAATTAGTTATTTACCCAAAGTATTTAAACTAATATTATTTTAAAGCATTGGGACATATTTAAAGTATCAATATTTAAGAGGCTCTATTACAAAATCCTTTTCGAATTGTATTCATTTCGATCATGAATCTTAATTAAGGCGATAATATCGAAAAGCAAAATAGCAAAGTAGCAAAGAAGCGAGTAAAGCCCTTAATTCATTTCCGTTGCAGCTTAAATTGAAATTAATTATTCGCATTTAAATATTTACGCACATTGCATGTGCAGGTTGCACACAGCTAAGTTGCTGGTGTGCACTTGCACAAAATTGGAAATTTTCAAATTTTCTGTGCTGCACACAAAACCAATATTTATTACGTAAATTTAAACTAAGCCAAGAGTACACACCGCTTGAAATATGGTACATACTAACTAACATTTTCACATACAAGATACAATATCTCTGGTTTATATACATTTAAATCATGTACAAATATTTGTTAACGTCTGTGAATAATTAAAAGGAACATATAAAAAATCTATCGGATGTGCATCTGCTTATGTGAATAATTTTTGTACTGTTGACTAACTTTATGCAAATGTAATTAGATACATTTTCCGTTGCACATTTATAGTTTATCAATTATGGAAATAAAAAATGCTTAATGGTTTAAATCAAATTGTGCAATGAACAAAATATATATGGTTAACTTATTTTTATTCGATTGTGTACCATAGTTAGGTACTATAGCAAGCATCAGATATTCAAGAAAAAATATTAAACAAAAATACAAAATATTTAGGAAAGAATTAGCTTTGGCTGCACTGTAGTGAAGATATCAGTGATGCAGTGCTATATATAATTCAAAAATGAAAATATTTGATTATCGGTCTTTTTAACTGCCATATCTATAATCTCTCAAATGGTTATAAAGTGTAAAGAAAATGTATTTATAATTGACTATAATTGAATTATAGAAAGCTACGAGTATATATAGCTATTAAACTATAGCTTAAGAAAGCTATATATATCAACACCGGTGTTTGTTTAAAGTTCAAAGCGCTCATCACTCGCGAAAAGCTCTATCGAAATGGTAATAATATGTTAGATAAGTATATATATAACATATTATCTATATATATATATAGATAAGTATACATATAAGTATATAAGTAATAAAATCAGATCAATAAAATTTTAACTTTTTGGTTTGATTGAATGTTGGCTTCTCAACTACCAAACATAAATATTCATTTTTGAAAATTACATTCATTTATGACGAAAGACTATTTTAAACAGTAGTAAATTAGAAGAACAAAATTGTATTATTTATTATTTATTTATTATTTATCAGCTGTTTCGAGTATTGACAAATACCCATCATAAGCGATCTCTTGGAAATATTTCTTGTATTTAATTGTTCATAAATAATTTTTGGAGACTGCAAGTACCAAGAATTCAACTCCTAGCCTGCCAAATTTGAAGCTTAGAGTCAATGTTCATTAGCCAGGTGTCCCAAAGCTGTGCCTAACTTATATGATCTAACTTGGAACTCTGTTAATTTACTATGAAAATTTAATTAATTAATTCACTAGCTGTGTTATATTAGTATGAAATCATAATATTTATTATTACATTATTATATAAAATATTTTTTTAACATTCCCTTTCTTTGCGCACTGAAATACTACTATTGAATACTTACACTGATTATACAATCAGTGCAATTATAAAATCACGTTTACCAGAGACTGTTTTCAAGAGAAGGCTGTATCAGCTTGGTTGTGACATCATGCAATAAGCGACCATCTTGAACTTCTAACGAGCATCAGTTTTCAATTCCAAAGCGTGGTTATTATTATAAAAAAAGATATAATAAAATGAACTAAAATCGGGTTTAAGCAGTTCATCGAGATGAAGAGTCTACAATTGAACCTTTAGAAACCACGCTTGTATTATTTTTCAAGTAATAAAAAATTTATGATTCAAGTATTTTTTAAGTAATATCTTTACTATTGTCTAGAAAGCAGAGCCACAATCTCGAAAAAAATGATAACAAAATATCGTTTTTCCTATCACGCAGTGAGCCGCCAGCACCGATACCGATACCGATCATTTAATTAACTTTCATTTGATAAGGTGATATGTTATATTATACATATGTTAGTTTAAAAATGCATCTAAAAACTAATGCATACTATTTATAATCCTTATAACCGAAAATATTCATAAAGCTTAAAATTATTTTATTATCTTTTAATCTGAAAACATTAATGTTTCTGAATTGAAATAAATCAAAAATAAAAGTTCTACGCCTGACTTTTCACTTCAACACATTTGGGCGCCCAAATAGAAAAAAAGCTGTTCCACTACAATATTTTAGTCAACGAGTGGCACTAATGGAAAATTTCCACAAAAAAAAAAAAATTAGAAGAAACACTAATGATTTAAAACTAAACGCAGAACTAAAAGTGAATTTTGAAGCATTTAACGCTCACACACGCACTAAAAATGCATATCGAATGCTTAAATCAGTTGCGGTGGGTTTTCGGTACGGTCTCGGTGCATCGCTGTTTCTCTCCATTAATGCGCTTTAATTGCAACTAATTGCCTGTAAACAAATGACGTAAAACATTTGACTGACAAATTTTGTTACTTCAGAATGTATACACTTTAGTACGTTTCAGTTCTGTTACCACATTTAAAGCAAAAATTTGTTACGCTTAACTTCAAATTTTCTAGATAAGTAAAAAAAATTTGTGGTGGAATTGACAGAATACAGTAGTTCCCTCTTTAAAAAAATAGATGCAAAGAGAAAAACTACAATTTTGACTTTTTACTTATTTTTGGCAATATATTTTTGCAACATTTTGACAGAAAAACGTTGCAATAAAATTCAGTACTCAATAGCTTTTGCACTTCTATTTGCATCTTTCAACAAGAAACTGCTACGTTGCAACATTGTATCTTGTGAATGCACTTCAAACCGACGAACATCGTGCCACAAATTGCAGGCCATCATTAGAACGATGTGCCACTTGACAGCAATTGAATGGTCTGTGACGAATTGTATCAGCAATAAATTTTAATTGTCAGTGATTAAAATGCTCCTTCGGATCGTTTTATGCACCTAAATGTGTACTGGAGAATGGACTCAGGTATTTTCGATGTGCAAGTCTTATCTGTTTTATTTTTAAAAAAGGAAAATAAAAAGAAAATATACATAGAATCAATGAAAAATGAGTAAAAACATTAGAATTAAATAATTGGAAATGATAATCAAAATAGTTAACATAGCTATGAATATCAATGTAGACTCGTATAAATAGAAATAGGATGGGAATACCTACACATAAAGATCTTTAACCTACCGTGGGAATGAAAGCTTTTGCAATTCTTGAGTAAGAACTAAATCTCATGTTAATATGTAGTTTTTTACCTTATTTTACTTATAAAATCTTTCAGACAATTATAAAATCTTGCACGATCCTCTAAGACTAAGTTCGTCAAAAGTTACGAAAACATCCTGATTCATCTAACAAGTAGGAATACTCAATTAGAATTTTGTGGACAAAAAATCTGACGAACTTACAAGGGTACAAAATCTTACTACCTGAATCTTTTTTGATAACATCTAATTGTCTGATTGTATTATTATAGTTAGTTACTTAGTTGGCTATTACAGACGTGTGTCGTCCTTGGCCGCGTCGAGTAGCCTCCGCCAGTCAGCCCGATTAGTTGCTTTCTGACGCCAGTTGGTAGTACCGAGCGCCCCCAAATCGTTGGTCACCTGGTCCTTCCACCCAAGATGCGGACGTCCTCTACCGCGTTTTCCACCTGCGGGTACCGAATCAAATACCTTTCTAGTCGGAGCACTTTCTTCCATTCGCACAACATGACTAAGCCAGCGTAGCCGCTGAATTTTTATGCGCTTAACTATGTTAATATCGCGGTATAGCTCATACAGCTCATCGTTCCATTTTAATCGATACTCGTCGCCAACGCGTAAGGAACCATAGATCTTCCGAAGAATTTTTCTCTCGAATGCTCCTAACGCCTTCTCATCACTGTTGGTAATTGTCCAAGCTTCTGCACCATACAGCACGACAGGCATGATAAGGTATTTGTAGAGCCTGATTTTTGTTTGTCGAGAGAGGGCTTTATTTCTCAATTGCTTACTTAGCCCGAAGTAATATTTGTTGGCAAGAGTAATTCTTCGTTGAATCTCTAGCCTGACGTCATTTTTGGTGTTTAAGCTGGTTCCTAAATAAACGAAGTCTTTCACAACTTCGAACTTATAATTGTCAACAGTGACGTAGGTCCCAAGACGCTCAGGAGATTTGTTTGTTGACAGAAAGTACTTTATTTTGTCCTAATTTACCACAAGACCCATTTGTTTTGCTTGTTTTTCTAAGTTGGAAAATGCCGCACTGACGACGCGGGTGTTCAGACCAATGATATCAATATCGTCGGAATACGCAAGCAGCATTACACTTTTTTAGAATATTGTGCCAGTACGGTTTAAATCTGCTGCTCGAATTATCGTTTCCAACATTAGGTTAAAGTAGTCACACGACAAGGAGTCACCCTGTCTGAAACCTCGTTTGGTATCAAACGGCTCAGAGATGTTCTTTCCAATTCTAACGGAGCTGGTGGTGTTGCTCAACGTCATTTTACATAGCCGTATAAGTTTTGCTGGGATACCAAATTCAGACATAGCGGCATAGAGTGTGCTTCTAGTCGTAGTGTCAAAAGCAGCTTTGAAGTCGACAAATAGGTGGTGTGTTTCGATTTGTTTTTCTTGAGTCTTCTCCAGGATTTGACGCACTGTGAGTATTTGGTCTAGAGTGGATTTGCCAGGTCTGAAGCCACACTGATAAGGTGCAATCAGTTGGTTGACGATTGGCTTCAATCTTTCACATAGTACGTTTGATAGAACCTTATATGCGATATTTAAAAGACTGATCCCGCGGTAGTTGGCGCAGTTTGCAGGATCACCTTTTTTGTGGATTGAGCAAAGCACACTTAAATTCCAATCGTTGGGCATGCATTCATCCGACCAAATGTTGCGAATTAGCTGTAGCATGCATTTTGATAGCTCTTCGCCAACAGCTTTAAACAGCTCAGCCGGTAAACCATCGGCGCCTACAGCTTTGTTGTTTTTGAGCCGCGTTATAACTGTTTTTTGTATTATTATAAGCGACACGAAATATTGAAGTCTTTCAAACATAGGATCATTTTAAATACCTAAATCAGTCTTAACATCAGCTTTATGCTACCTATTGGTTAAACTTTTCTAGAAGTATACTAATCGCAATCTTACACTTAGGTCGCAGTATTTTTTTATTCTTTGCAAAAGTGACAAGAAAACCACTATGAAATGCACTCATGATAATCCAGTGAATCTGTTGCGGGATGTACTAAGATGTGAGATCTGCGGTTGTATACAACGGTCAAGTACCTATATCGAATAATATTACGATTTAGAATTGATTATATGAATGAAATTCCTAGTATTTTAAAAACAATAGTGTAGTTATTTTATATGCTAAACACATAATTTCATTTTATATACCTTTATTCCCAAAAATTCTTTGATTGGCGGATCAGTTTATAACTTAATAGACAACCACACAAGTAGACAAAGAGACGCATATTTATGAATATATATACATAAAAAGATAAAGCGGTAGACATATACACTAACATCGTTAAATTGATTATTTATTTTATGGTGATCAATAATATATATGGTTTTTACGATTACGTACGTCACAAACTAAATGGTTTCCCACATAATAAATTCTGTGTAGATCATGGATATAGATTCTCTTAAAATAATAACGGAGTATAAAGTAAAATAGGGATTAGTGCATTTACTTCTCTTAATAGGATTTGAACAAATATTTGACAATAAATACAGAAAGTCAATACAACATACGTACGACATCAATTTACAAGAACATAGAAACTCTAACAATGAAAGATGCTCTGTTCACATAACTAGAAGAAATCAATAAACAAAGAAACCCGATAAATTCATCACTCCACCTCTCCTTTTACTCCACCTCTCCGCTAGCTATGATTATAAATTATAAACAGATGAAGGACTCATCAAAAAACAGTCCATTAAGTTTATGTGATGTTTCAAAAGAATTAATATATAATATACGATTCTAAAAACAAGGTAGACCCAAATTACATGGAAAAAACTGTGCTAAATGAATCAGATCGAACTCAGTGACTCAAGACACTAGTCTTAGTAACCAAAACAGATGGATGTTTCTGTTCCATTATCTAGGTATTGAAAGAGCTGCAAGTGTTATCAAGTAGTTATAGTGAAACTTCTATCAAAAAATAATAGTTGCACAATATCTAGCACATCATTCACTTCATTTTGTTAAATATATTAATAGATACATTACCCTCTTCGGTTTATTGTGTGTGTGGGTATAATTAAAAAAAGCTTTATTGCTTAATTTATATTCAATTGAATTAATTACAATATAAAAGATACTAAATTCAAATTAAATAATATTTTAAAAATATGATGGCATTATAAATATAATAAAATCTAATTAAAAGCAAATTGTTTTATTAAATAAATAAACTCTATTCATTGATTTTATTTTTTATTTGTACAAAGGCAATTATTTTGGATTTATGAAAAATGACTATTGCATATTTTTTTTATTAATGGGAAGGCTATCAATTTGTGTTTACAATCGAAACAGTTTGTTTTGAAATTGTAAATATTAATGTGTCTATTCATCTGTTATTCATTTCGATTTTGCAATTGAAAATTTATTTAATTACATTTGGTTTGTTCATAATCATTCATTTGAGTAAAATTACTATCTCATTGAACGTTCAATTTTACAACGTAAAAATGTTTATTTGTACACTAGTAGTCGCACAAAATGTTTATTTTTATTTCTTATAACAAAAACAAAATAAAAAATATACAGTAATATAATTACAAATATAATTTTATTTTCACATGAATATTCATCAAAAGAAAAGATACAAATCTCATGACAACTGCAGTTGGCGACATTGAAAGGTATTTTACCTGGTTTACATTGGCACATAAATATTATTAAGACTGCAATGTAATTAAGTAATTTTTAATAAGTTTTAGAGGTGCAATTAAAAGATACGTATCTAAAAATATTAGCTTTCTTCATTTTGAATTACATAAGTATGGACATTTTGTAATGAAATGCAATTTGTTGTTAAAGGAAATTTTAATAAATAAATATAAAAACTAGCTACCTAAGGAACAATGTTATTTTCATACTAAATTAATTTGGATATTTTCACTCATGATATATAGATAGACGGGTATACTGAGTGATTATTTATAAAACAAAAAAAATTTCAAGGCGTTAAGAACCATATTTAAGAAGCTCGAATTTATTTTAAGTAAAATCTGTTAAAGAAATAATTTTCTCTAAAGTTCACGCTGCGAACAAAACCTTCTTCAAGTACAAAAGACTCTCCAATGCTAATAATCCATCAAAAAATCAGAAAAACTAATGTATAAGGCTTCAATTAGCCCACTGCTTACATACAGATACAAAGAATGGACTAATAAATCATCTTAAATGAGATAATTCATTTGAGTTGACTAACCCAACCTAAACTATATTTGGATACATAGGAGGAAAAGTCACCATATGTTAATAGTCCACAAAGATTCTTTCAGTCTATAAGCAAACATATTTAAAGATTTTATAAACTTCCATTTTAATAATTTAATGTATACATACAATCCAAATAATCAAGAACCAATGATCTAATAACAAAGTACTATATGAGTATATTATAAATTTTTATAAGTATTCCGATACGTATTTGGTTGGCATATTACAAAACAGTTTTGACTTTTAATATTTAAATTGGATCTTATTGTAACAGAGTACTATGATCGTAAAAGGTCTTCTACTCTACAATAAAGTCCTATTGAACAAAGTACGCTCAACATTTTAAACGCACACCAGAATATTTTTCATTAATGCTTAAAATCGAACAAATCGAATTCTGGTCCAGATTCAAATCAGATACATCTAAAAAAATATAAGGAGAAATTTTATAGTCTTCCAGAGAGAGAGAGAGAGAGTATGCTACAGAGGGGGAGAGTGAGAGAGAGTGTGGGAGAGACAAAGATGATATTCTGTTACTTTTAACATCATCTTGTGATATTGAAATTAACCTCTTCGGTCTCCAAAAAGTTTATTTACATAAGTTATTATTAATTAGAAAAGTTTTTTAAGAAAATTTATTACATAAAGAGGTTTTTTTTCGAAAAGTAGTGAACTACAACAACAAAAATTTATTTATATATTATTAAATTTTTGGCTGAATTTTTTAAGATTGCAAGTACCAAGAAAATTTATTACAAAATAGCGCATATCTAAAAAAATTCGAATATCTTCTCTGTCAATGTTTTATACATTTTTGTTGTTAATTTTTTGTACCGGATTTTTAAGTTACTATTTTAGTATTTTTAATATAAAATACTTATTGCTTGCTTTTGATTTTTAGATATTTTTCGTAAATATTTTATGTCAATCCCTTTAGGATCTCAAACACTCTGTTGTACAAAAAGACAACACAAAGTTAAAGGAATGATAAAATGAATGTATCATTTTTGAAGGAAAATATATTGAAATTTAGGACAAATCGTTGTACAAGAAAGGCACCGAAAAATTAGAAAAGCATTAGATTAAATGCAGCACTCATAAAACCGCGTCAGTAGAGGAATAAGGTATTGTACCTTAAAAAAAATCAGGTTTTCTTTAAGAGACCGAAAACTTGTTACGTGATGTGTTACATGTTACGTAGGGGACTTGTGAGTTTTTCATTGTTTTAGCAGGGATGTAGCATAAATAAGATGGAGAAGCACTGATTTAAGGTTTGGAATTTTCGTCGGTAATATTTTTTCAAGAAGAAAGACTTGAGAGTTTTTCAATGTTTTAGCAGGGATGTAGCATAAGGAAAATGGAGAAACACTGATTTAAAGTTTGGAATTTTCGTCGGTAATATTTTTTCAAGAAGAAAGACTTGAGAGTTTTTCAATGTTTTTGCAGGGATGTAGCATAAAGAAGATGGAGAAACACTGATTTAAAGTTTGGAATTTTCGTCAGTAATATTTTTTCAAGAAGAAAGACTTGAGAGTTTTTCAATGTTTTAGCAGGGATGTAGCATAGAGAAGATGGAGAAACACTGATTTAAGGTTTGGAATTTTCGTCGGTAATATTTTTTCAAGAAGAAAGACTTGAGAGTTTTTCAATGTTTTAGCAGGGATGTAGCATAAAGAAGATGGAGAAACACTGATTTAAGGGTTGGAATTTTCGTCGGTAATATTTTTTCAAGAAGAAAGACTTGAGAGTTTTTCAATGTTTTAGCAGGGATGTAGCATAGAGAAGATGGAGAAACACTGATTTAAGGTTTGGAATTTTCGTCGGTAATATTTTTTCAAGAAGAAAGACTTCAGAGTTTTTCAATGTTTTATCAGGGGCGTAACATAAAGAAGATGGAGAAACACTGATTTAAGGTTTGGAATTTTCGTCGGTAATATTTTTTCAAGAAGAAAGAAAATATTGTTGATCAAGAATTAGTCTTCGCAATAACTGAATGATGTTATTAACTATTTTATCTTTTTTGGAAAAAATTCATTAAAAAAATAATTTAAAATTCATAATAACATCAGATAAAGATATTTTTTTAATTTAAATATTTGTGGCATATAAAAATTATTTAAAAAAAAATTGCAAAAATATAATAGTTAGAAACTTTGCATTTCATTTGTATTTCAAATCAACAAAATTTCCTACGTAGGCAGTAAATAAATAATCCAACTATATCGTTTCAAGCGATTTAATTATATCTTTATATACTCTCAACTCAATGACATAAGCAAGGTAAGATATGATAAAAGTGGCAAATTTAAAATAGTTTTAATATGTTAATAACTGAAATAAAAAGTAAAAATAAAACAATAAATTGCAGAAACTTAAAACCAAAATAAAGTAAAAAGTAGAAAACCGTAAAAGTAACACTAAAACCTGCAAAGTTTATTTTTCCGATGAAGGTCAGCTTATGTGCTTAATACAACAACTACAGATACAAATAAAGCGAAATAAAAAAGATACAAAGATATAAGTTGGTATTTTGCACACAACATATGTTTAAATTATTGATTAAAATCTCTTGCAGTATTGGACCGCAATTGACTAATGTATACTTTTGCAGTACAAGTAAATACAAAAAATCAATAATACGTTTAAATGCCGTATTTACTCTACTATAACCACAATAAATGTAAATGCAAATTTCGTTTAAATACAATCAAATTAAATTCTTGGACAAATTCCAAAATTTTTGAATTTAATTCTTATCTAACGAACCCAACCAACTAGCAGCAACCGACTAAGATAAAATACATACTCGTACCACAGAAGATGCGATTCATGGAAGGAATTTTTTGAATCTCAACTCAAATAACCGAAACTATGCAGAGTTTGTATGTTTGGCTTGTGTATCTGAATGCCTATGTGGTTTCATTGAAAACTGCATTGTCATGTTGTACTCTCTACTATCTGTGCCCAATAAAAAAATGCCATAGAGCTAAGCAATGATAAAATATTATTGCGCTGCACTATTTTGTTGTGCCTACTATGGACGTCCTCGCCTATTTATTTTATGTAAACAATTTTTTTCTAGTTTCGCTGCGCCCTACATTGAGAAGATTTCCGTTGAATTGAGTAGTTCAATCGATTGTCAAGTTATAAATGAAGAAGAGACTTAATATAAATTAATTAATTAGTGCTGAAAACATATGTTTTATAATTTTTTATCTTAAATTCTCTTCATTACAAAACAGATTTTATAAAATTTAAAAAAAATGGGTGTTGGTTATTGCTAAACTGACCATGTGTTTTAAAAATCCATAAATATGAATAAAGAACGTACATTACTAATAAAAGTTTTATATTTATATACCCAGAATTTTTGTAGGTGATTCCCCTAGGTATTTCAGAAAACTATAGAAAGGCCGTAAGTTTTTCCCTAATTGTATTATTTCATTTTAAAACCAAATAAATTTTTTATTATTATTGTTAGAAAACATACTGTACACTGTGACCTATAAGATATATTAGGCTTATTATTATCAAGAACCATGAGATCTATTAAGTTTAATATCATCAAAAAATATCAGCACCTATGCAACACATTTCCAAGAAAGGAAGCTAATGATGGAAGACTAAAACAAAAATTAATTTTAGTTGTAAGCAATTCTAAACTGCAGAAACATTCATCATCAACGACAAAGTATCTCTCGAAACACATACCCTACATTGTAGAAGAAGGGCAAACGAAGGCCTGGAAAAATATCAGGTCCACAGTAGAAAGAGAAGACATAAAAAAAAAGTTATTATAATGATGGTATACTGAAATGAAAAACTAACATCTGGAAATATTAAGAAGATGGAATACTAAGTAAAAAAAACTGGTTTTAAAAGCGTGCAATCCTAAAGCTCAGAACGTTATCGACAATGAACTGTCTTTCAAAACATACATCGGAATCTGATATTTCACAAAGAGAGCAAACCAATCAGATTGCGTTAAGTCCTGAGAGTATAATGCGTACAAAAGTAAGAGTATTATAGTATATTATACTGATTTAGTTAAAAAAAAGGGATTATTCAATAAAAGTTAACAATATCTAGTATGAAGAAATTAATTTGTTAACCAAAGAATGATAATGAAAGTAACTTAAAGAACGCTATCAACGGAATATGTTAATTTCATATATCATGACATTCAATTTAATTTCTTTAAAAGAAAAATTTAACATAATATATAGTATTAAATATATATATATTATTTACATGAGTAGGTTAATTGAAATTCCAAATTTTTGAGTAACTAATCTCCTTAGTACCACTACTTTGGTGTGTAGCGCGCAAATACTGGCTGTGGCGGCCCACACATTCAGTTTTACTCCAAAGATTTGTTACATTTTTACCTTATTTATATATTTTTTTGTTTTGTTTTGTCTCCACTATCTTAGCCTACAGTAATTTTTTATTAATTTTTAACTATTTTTAGTAATATTTTCCTGCATTTCTCGCAGTGTATGTGTGTGTAGTTTGACAGACGTTATATATGGAACTAATTTTTACAATTTCAAAATAAATCTTTACCTCCTATTTCGTTGGGCTTTTTTTCTTTGAGTTCATATATTTATTGGTTTCTACTTGTTTTATTTCAGCGTAATTTGGGCCAATTTAGTCTGTTATCTATATTTGCTATTTACTATTTACTTATATACTTAGGAGAAGCGCTATATGCGCGTAGAGTACACCGCCATATTATCTTTATATACAAAACAAATAAAGTTATCGTAAAATATTTTTAATTAGATAAAAATAAACAATGAACATTTTTTATCTAATGAAGCGCATTATTTTGTGACAATATATTTTTCCAGTAATTTGGTATGGAGATTTTAAATGCGACTATTTCGAAAAATATTGCATGTAAGCACTTGTGAAACAAATGTTATAGACTATATTAAATACATTATTTACACAAAATGAGATACATTAGTAATGGCAACTTAATACGTAAATTATTGTCAGTTTTGGTGATATGAAATGTTATGTCAACTGGTAAAAAAATGATTATATTTAGGTTATTAATAGATACTTCACATGGCATTTATATTATTAGATACATTTGTTAGATATTTGTCATATTTTGGTGTCCATGTATACATTCTTTTTTTTTTGTTTATCGAAAAAAAAAATTCACTTTGCTTTGTTTATTTTTCTAAAATGCCCAATAAATGTTCAATTGCCTATTGGCACTGAAGGTGAATCGATTGGCATGTATCTTGGAATTTTATTAGATTCGCCTTCATACTATTTTTGCAAATAACACACACATGATTGGTTTTTTTGATAATAAAATTCTTTTTTTTTTATTCATTAATTAAAACTAAATTGTATACATTTTTATGAATTTTTTAAATGATTGAAATTGCTAAAATCGCAAGAATTTCAAGAATACTAAAATAAAACAATCTTGTCTAATTTTAGTTTTTTCATTTGATTTTTATCTTTACTTGCATCTTTACTGAAAAGTATTTAAGTGTTTGGTTTTTTTAATTGAAGAGGCAATAGTTTATAGCATTTTTTATTTAAATTTTATGCAAAATAAATGTTGATTGATTGAAAGCACCTGACTCAATTTCTTATTTTCCATAAAACTATTATTTTATTGTTTACTTTCAAAAAATGCTTAGTTAATACATAACAATTTTTAATATGGAACACAAATTATTTACGCTAAATAATTATATAAAAAATATATATAAAAATATATATAAAAATATATATAAAATATATATAAGTATTTATAATATATTATACAGCGGCTTATTTAAGTATATATTTTTTAAATTTATACTAACACTCAGCAGCTGATTATTAATAGAAAAAGAAAACTGTAATAGTTAATTACATTTATATATAACTGTGGTATATGCGTTCATTTTAGTAAAGTAAAATCAGAAAATTTACTGTTGAGAAAACAACAACAAAGACAAAACTCTAAATTAGAACAACACAAGTCAATATGTTTGATCAATAGTCTAAAATATTACTCTCCGCTTTTAATTTGATAGAATAAAAGTCCAACTTTTAATACTTTCAGTCTGAAAAGTTGCAATATATGGGAATAAATAATTCAAAAAAAAATTTGTAAGCACTACTATCTGGCAACATCGTAATGAACAGTATGATTATCGAAATATTCAGTTAATTAATAGAAATAAATATAAATTAAAAATATATTGAAAGATAACAACAAAAATTTTAGTTAATTTCTTGAAATTTGGCTGGCCATACAACACTGTTTCGAGTATTACAAAGTATTCATCATAATAGTTCTTCGGAAATATTCGAATTTTTAATTAGTTTATAGTCCGTATATAAATTTTTTGGACTGCAAGTGCCAGGTTTAGAGCTCGTGCCTGTCAAATTAGAAACGATACTAATCATATTTTTCCACAAGTAGCCAAGGCTTCACAAACTTTTCTTGCACCGTTTATAAATTATTTTTATATAAGTCCAAAATAAATAGCCAGTAAAAAGTCACAGAGTCATACGCCATGAGGTTATGGTGCTTACTTTTTTATCAATTAACTTTTTAATGCAAAAAAAATAAAGAAGACTCAAAGGCGATCTATTAGCTACCGATGCACTCTGATAAATACAGAATTTGGTACAGTTTATGGATTGCTGACATGATAGGTACTTCTTCAAAAATAACAAAAAAAAACGAAATAATAACGTGAATGGCGTCCACAGCAGCACCATTAACAGAGCTCTATTTTTTCACATATCGGTGAATATGTCTTGGTCAACTTCGGTGCTATATGTTATGATCATATTATCTAACAAATTATGAATATATCATAACAACTGCTTGATAAAAATAAATTGACTACAGAATTAAAGCCATAATGTTGCACTTTACATCGCGTAATTTAGTTTTGATAAAGCACTCTTAGTAGAGGTATTCGAAGTCATTGGTGCATCAAAAAAAGTCAGACATGATTCCTGATATTGAAATAATCACTTAGTATGGATTATTTCTGTTTTGGAAGCAAACGCTTAAAATGGTTGCTTCCTGATTTGTAAGCAACCCCTATGTGTGATTTGTTCCTGCTTTCGAAACAGGGATCGTATTTTAAGGGATACTGCGCCATATACTCAAATAAGCTATTAAAAATTTCAGATCTGACTTGCAAAGAAACATTTAAAAAATTTATTTAAGTTGTGTTTTTTTTTCTTTCAATTTGAAATCGTTAACTTAAAACACCCAGTATTAATAATGTATATTTAAATAAAATCGTATGGAAAAACCTAATTTAATTATAACTTATCAGTTATAAACTTTACACTAGAATTTATAATATGTATATAAGATATGCTCTAATATTTCAAACAGAACTGCGGAATATTTTTCTAATATTAAATCAAATTCCTAGAATTACAATTATATAAAATTTATTAATACTAAATTTGTGTTTTTCTTTTTTCTAAAACACAATAAACAACAAGAAATATTTTCAAATGTGTTGTAAAAAATATATTAATGATCGTTTTTATTTGGCGTAAAAACAATTGAATATTTTTTTTATTACTCATACGTCAGAGAAAATTCATTAAATACTTAAATTTAAAGTTTTTAAATATTCTAAAAACAGAGAGAGAGGATTTTTAAATACAAATTCAGAATTATTAAAAAAAACACACAAAAAAAAATCAATTAATCAAAATCTGTTTTATAGGGTTCTATAGCCCCATAGAATGCAATACAATTACGACACCTCCCACAGATTGATAAAAAGGTAAAAACTTGTACTCATTCTGTAAATTTTTGTTTAAAACTGTAATCGCCTCTTACTATAAATATGTGATGAGATCAAACAATAAATCGTAATAATCCAATAGCTTCTTCGTTTTCTTTTTAATTCCTTTATCTTCTTATAGAGCATAGGGCCTCCTTTAGCTAATATAGCATAAATTATTTCTAAAGAACCAAATATTTCCTTTTTTCCTGATTCTTGTCTAATAATGTAGAAAATTATTCCAAATCCTAGAAGAATTAAAATATAAACTATTGAATGGTCAAAAAATCAAAATACATCTTGATACGGTGCAGAAAAAATCCAAACCTAGACAGATCTGGGTTTATCCAAAAACTTAGGAAGAGACGTTGTATTTTTAATTTAAAAAATTCGAAATATTTTTAACATAGTACATGTACAATCTAAAAATGATACATAGCCCAAAATTAAACGCCTATTGATGATGAATTTGCTGTAATACCAGACACATATATATTGTTACCAAAAAAATACTCTTAACTAAATTTTGTATTCATAATCTCATACAGACTATTAAATTAAATTAAACAAATATTTTTTAAAGTCACTAGTGATTTAACCTAGTATTCATAATCTTCCTTATTATTTGCTTAAAATCTGTAAAAGTTTGCCATTTTATTATTTTCGGTACTCAGTAGAACAGAACTGAGATTACTGGCAAATAACTTGATAGCAGATCTTAAAGTGAAGTTGTATAGACAGTTATATGACAATTGGTCAAGTCTATATAACTTGATATTATTGACAAGTGTTGTGATAGCAGATCTTAAAGGAAAAACATGCAGACAATCATATGAAAATTGTTTACATCAGCTTTACTCTCTTTCTATTCATGACTATAAAGATATTTTATGCAGACGGACAATTTCTAATTTTATACTGTTACTGTTACTTATAGGTTGTACCCAGGCATAGAAAGATTAAAAAACATTGAAAAATTGAAGCCTCATAAAATTAACCGTTGGCCTATTTTGATACATATGTATATTCTTTCTGGTTACAAGCCTGGTTGTACAAAAATAAAAGAGATAATTTTTAAATATACAACTTGTAATATTTTTTATTGAGTAGGACCTTATAGAAGTATAGAAGTGGTTAGGTTTTTTCACCTTAATCCTGATTAAAGTCATTTTAAATCCCACACATCCTCTAATCTAGTTTTATTCCTAAATAATCCTCTTCTCTCTCACACAACCAATACCTATGCACATCATAACCCAGGTATTCGTCTTATATTTTCTAACGTTATCAAAATTACAGACCTTTGCAGATTACAACATCATTTCATGGCCTTTAGTCTACATTACCTTTTTAACGAAACAGGTTCTTAAGTGATAAAATGTGGACTCTTTATTAAAGAAATTGAGACTTCTACCAATTGTATTTATGATTATTTGATCAGAGCCAGAGGAGGAAGAGGAATACTAAGCCTGGAGATCTAATCCGTTTCTAATATTGAGCAATTTTCAATGAGAGATTTTTTGTCCTTCATTTAGAGGGTTGAAAATCATCGATTGGTTTTATGGTCATTTTTAAGCATAAAAAATATAGTATGGTACTTGTGCCCTAAGCCCAAAACTCTGTAACTTGCCTTTCTTTTCTATACTATTTTCATTTTTCAAACAACTTGAGAACAAATATCTCTCTTGAATTCAAAATTCATTGAAATCAATATTTTTTTCCATCATTATTTGGAACAACTGTTTTTTTTTTGTGGTCCGACAATACTCCTGAACTAACAAAGTTGGAATTCCTAGAAAGTTTCGATATATGTCTTGAAGCCACTCTTCGAGTTTGACGACGAAGTGCCGTTAACGACCCCGAAAGCGACTACACATTCAGATTCCCACGGGTTACAACAACAACAAAAAAGTTGACTGTTGTTGAGTACCCACTTAAAAGAGCTTTCACTGTACTACTCGTATAACAGTTTATTTGACCACTTTTTCCAAAAGAAGCAGCCGAAATAAAAATTCCAAAAAGCAAATATAATTAAATTTATATTTTACACGTGTTGACACATTTTTTTTGTCAGTTCAAGGTTTCCATGTTTGCAGAAATAATTTTCATAGCGCATATTTGCTCAACCATTTTGCGATAAATTGTTAATTACATTATTGGAATTTCTTCTGATAGAAACCTTGACCTTTGAGAGGAAGCAGCGATGTAAATAAGAAGCAAGTGGGTCAATGAAAAAGCACTCAAGTAGATGACATGATCCGAGCACTAAACGCATAGGAATATTGGAATAATTAAAAATGATTGAATAACAATTTCTGTTAATTATTTTTATTTTTTTATTTCCTTTCTATTTCTATTTTGCACTCACCGTCTTTAGCGTTTTTGGTTGCTGCCATTGTGTGACCCGATGTGGTGTCAGCTCCACCAGCTGATAGGCTTCTCTCCATTGAGCAAAATTTTTAATGTTTTGCTTTGCAAAGAAATTTTATTTACCGAAAAAACCAACGAAAAAAAAACACTGCAACACTATTTTCGTTTTAAATTTTATTTACAATTATTATATATTTATTATCTAATGTTAAAATAACAAATTCCCCTGCCACTTGTTATTCCAAATATTGTGCACCAGAAATTGTTAAGTAATTTGCATTGGGTGTTCTTGTTTTTATTTCTTGAATTGCTGCATGCTACACATATAAACACCACGCACGGAACACAAGCGTAAAACAAAAAACAAATAAAAATAAAATAAGTGGAATTTAAGAACCAAAAGAAAAAACTAAAAACACAAAACGAGATTTAGATAATTATACGATGCGCTCTTTCGCACTACTACCACACGTTTGGCGACTCTTTAAACCGAAGAGAGAGAGAATGTGCATAATTTTGACAGTTGTCAGTTGAACTAAATTTATAAATTGTACTTGTATTTGAAGAAATAAATTAAAACACTACAAAATATATTTTGTAATTTAATTTCACATTAAAAATAAATAAATTTTAATTTAGTACATTTAAGCAAGAAAATTTATTATAACATTTTTTTTTAATATATATAATTAATTTTGAAGAGAATCACTGTATGAAGACAACTTGCTTTGTTTTTGTAGCACTCTTGCACAGTTCAAAGAAAATAAAACACACACAACGAATATTGCAACAAAGAGAATCGTAAAATCATACGTTCGCCGTGCACCACGCAAAATTATCTTTGATTTGCCATATAAAATTAACACATTCTTCACTAGTTTTCTATTAATAATTTTAGCAATTTTTTTAACAGCATATTTTATAATTAAATTACTCTATAATTTCTTTTTCAATTAAAAAAGACTAACATATTTTAAAATAAATTTGCACCGCTTCGACAAAGACACGCACGCACGGATACGTTGAGTATGGAACTGAAGACGACATTTTGACTGCCAACTGCATGTGTCAAACAAACCATGCTACCAGACTTGTTATATACATTGATAAGTGTTAAGCCTTGCCATAATCTATATTATATTGTAAATAACTGTGATACCATCACATTAATTAATTATCTATGTACGTTTTTAATTTGTATTAATTTAATTAATTATAAGAAATACAAAGAAGTCACAATATACAATATACAATGATGTACCGAATCAGAGGCATACACCAATGCAAATTCAAGAGCAGATGGCGCTGAAATTTATTTTGGTTTGTGTACTTGATTAGCAATGTACTCTAGTGGTCATTTGTAAAATGTAAAACACTATTGTATTTCAAAAGTGATTTTACAGCATTTAATAATATAACTTACAAAATCAAAATAAATTTATATAAACTATAAATTTTTATATTGATAGTAAATAAATCAATAATGCTTTCATAACATAAATATATTAAATAAATATTTTAACAAATAATTGCCAACTCTTACAGAAATAGTTTTGTATATAATTTTCTAAAATAGCCTGAAATGAATTAAACAATCACAAATTACAAACATGAAATATTAGACTTATTAATACTAGAAGGAACTAGTTTATACTTAGGTAGAAAATTTCTACTATAGGAATTTAATAACAGGTAGTAAATATGTGTGTCATGCCTTGGACGCCACTTAAAGAGTGCCAAAATCGCTCCAATGCCCTGATCATCTATTAGGCCCACGACATCACTGATAAACTAATACTACGAGGTATATTCCATTCCATATTCCACATCTGATGTGAAACTTTAATCAACATCTCAGATTCCCCAAGTTATAGTTAATAAGTGAAGTAATTTTTTATTTTGATTTCCGTTGGAGGCACAGGAAGAGAGTTTTTAAGACTGTATGTGTAGGCGTTTTGTTTGATATTCTTTGGAATATATTGCATTAAAATGTTTGTAGTAAGTGCCGTTTTGATGATCTTTGACGAGAAACTCAACCCCTTGATAAACAGTTGTTATTTGGTGTGCTTTCAAAGTTTGACCCGATAACTTGATATCTAAATCATTAGGGTTAATGTTGTAGAGTTACTCTACATCCTGTATATAAGAAGTTTCTTATATTTATACTCATCTATTTTATTTGAAATACTTTCTCCTTAATATAATTCTATCATACCATATGTTCTATTAATTTGCTTTTCTGAAATATTTTTCTAATATGTTTTCTGTTCTGTACTTCTGATATATTCTTCGTTTTCTCCGATATATTCATTTGCTATAATTTTCTGATATATTTTTCTGATTTTTTTTAAGATATATTCTCTTAATATGTGTTTCTAATATATTTCCCTGATAAATACATCTAATACATTCATCTGATATATTCTTTTGATTTATTCTACTTATACATTCTTCTGATATATTTCTCAATAAATTTTTCTTATATATGTTTGCCTAACATATTTTTGATTATATTCTTCTAATACGTTCTTCTGACATATTCGTCTGAGATATTCTTCTGATAAGAGTATATTTTTCAAATATATTTTTGTGATATATATTTCTGTTATATTTTTTCGATATATTCTTTTGACATATTGTTTTATTATGTTCTTCTTATATATTCTTTTAATATATGCAACTGACATTCTTTTCTGATATATATATTCTTGTTGTAATGCTTCATATATATTCTTCTAATAAATGTTTCTGATATATTCTTCTGACTTATTTCATTATATTCTTCTGATTTGTCTTTCTGTGACATCTTCTTATGTCACATTATTCTTTAATATTCTTTTAATATATTCTTTTGGAATATTCTTTTAACATATTTCTCTGATATTTTCTCTAATATATTTTTTTGATATATTCTTCTAATTTGTCCTTCTGTAATATCTTCTTGTGTTATATGCTTCTCACATATTCTGACATATTCTTCTAACATATTTCTCTAATATTTTCTTTAATACGTTGTTCTGATATATTCCTCTGATTTGTTCCTCTTTAATATATTCTTCTGATATATTCATAGAACATATTTTTCCAATTTTTCTGAGCATTTAAGCAAAGCATTTCCTTATTATTTTATACTGTCCTATCATGAATTTAGCTTTGCCATAAGTCTCGCAAATTTAACAGATTAGATTTTATAATCTCCTCCTTGAGATATTGTATTACTTTTGAAGACTAAGTGAAGAAATTTTCTGGTAGTTGTCCATTTATTTTATCTCCTTCAAATTATGCTCCTTCTGAAGCGATACACATATGCCAACGCTTAACCCAATCTTCCATACACTTTTCGTAGGCCCGTGAAGGTATGGCTCTTAATTCCTTTAGCGAATTCTCTTTAACGGATTTAATCGACTCAAAACGCTTACCACGAAGGGGCAATTTGAGTTTCGGGAAAAAGTCGGAAAAAGTCGCACGGATCCAGATCTGGCGAATATGGTACCTGAGCGATGACAATGGTGCCGTGTTTGGTCAAAAAGTCGCGTACAACAAGAATTTTCCATAGTAAAAATCGCTAAATGCACTTGAGATAGTCTCACATTAATAGCTGCTGTAAACAAACTAATTGACAGATGGCGCTCAAATTTGTACCATATGTCAAGAAAGGGTGAAAAAGGTCTATTACTTAAGGTGTAATTAACAAACAACAAAAAACAACAAATACTTTTTGAGCAGAAGGTATATAATTTTATATTGGAGCAGTTGTTAATTCACTAATATATTATATTATTTTCCATTTCTTCCATTTCTATACTATTCACATTTTAACATTCTTCTAATCACTCCAAGTGTAATTAAAACATTTTTACAACTTCCAAACAAATTATGAAGCATTTCACATCCGAAGTGACTTCACACTTTGTTTTGATAATTTCGAGTAGCTGCTCCTCCTCCTTCTGTTTGACGTTTGACAGATAGACTATTTTTCTTCAGTGCAGTTTAGCTTTGCATACAAAATTATACCTAAACCATATGTAAATTGAAGTTACTTAAACGTTTTCAATGCAACTCACGTACGAAGAATGTACACGCTCCGGTATAATTACAGGCGCCCATAGTTGCCCGACTTCGCATTCGTTCGCACGCGTTTTGCGACTGAGTGCAGTTTTTATCGTGGATTAATTGTCAGGTGCTGTGCACTGTTTTCGGAGGAGTTGTGGAGTTTACCATGCGCATGCGAACTTTTTTAATTTTTTCCAAATCAGTTTTGAATATTTACTGAATTTTTACTGAATTTTTAGTGAATTTCTATGTCAAAGGTTTTACGTAATTCTCTTCATTTTGAAAATACGTCACGATCGATGATCGATAATAAATTTTATTTAAACTCTTACTTTCTTTTTATTTAATTTGCTATAAACATTTAAAAAACAACAATAAAAATGGCAATTTTTATTTTAATTTTGCTTAAAGTAGCTCGTGTTTTTATTGTTTTTTAATTTAATTTTTTATTTCCATTTAATCTGATCAATTCATTTCTAATAATACATGATTATCATTGCAATCACTTTACTGAAGAAATTAAATACTATGAAAACGGAAATTATAGTGGGATGTGAGGGAGAAATACGAAAAAATTTTGAGTACCACTTTATACTACATTTAAAATATATTATTTATTTATTATATTATGGACTATGAATGCACCCCGAACTAAAAGATTTGTTGTACTAAAGCCTAACTAAAACAATTCTAGATTATTTATAAATCTTGTAATTGCAGTGGACTTAATTTTACCTATGTGATTTAGGACCAAGATCTCGCTTTCAAAGGTGTTTGGCCTACGTCTTGCTACCGCTTTGCAGTTGCATAGAACACATTCCGATATACAAAGTCATCGTGATATGTACATTTTTAACCGATCAGGAATTGTTTTTATCGGGCATCAATCGTAGTCAGCTAATTTAGCTCCATCCGAATTTTAAATATTCACCCGAATATTCTCTAAAACGTTTCCAGCCCTGTCTTGACTTGAAAGAAAAACAAAAAATCAGTATTATATGCGTTAAGGTTTTTTCCCGTAAACTAGACCTTTTGAATTTTAGATAAATTTCTTAATGTATCTTTCGTATACATTAACACATATAAATAAATGTATATATTTAATGGGACTAAAGTAAAGTATTTGTAGTGTCATCGAGGTCTGCGCCCGTATCAACATTAACAATGGGTTAAAAGGTGCCTAAATTTGTATTTACTCAGATAGTCAGGCACTATCCTATTGGAAGTTTTTCTCAAAGCTTCTATTAGACTACTATAATACGCTGCAGCAGCTGGCAAGCAAAAACAAAGTGACGCTTTGCTGGGTACCTGGTCACGCAGAAATCAAAGGAAATGACTCTGCCTGCAGTCTTGCGAGGGTAGGACTTGCCACTTAAATCTGTCGACCGGAACCTTATTGTGGACTAAGTTGATCTACAACAAGGTCCCTAACTGAAAAATTGTTATTAGCCGACAGAAGTGGCTATTGACGCGGCAGTCTACGTAACCGTCAGGCTAAAGAGCTGTTTCATCCCTATAGATACGGTAAGGTGTCCTTCTTCAGCAGAATAGTGTTTAGGTTGCTGGTAGGTTATTTAACGGGTCACTATGAACTGCGTTATCACCTTAATAAAATGGGTCTGTCCAAAGAGATAGATTGTCGGCTCTGCTTAGAAGCAGATGAGACTTCCAGTCACATTCTCTGTGACTGCCCAGCCTTGATCAGTGCCAGGAGGAGATTACTGGGTGGAGACCAGTCTGACATTAGGAGGTTCTCAACGGCTGACATTCTGGCCTTCATTCGTTAGGCGGAATGTGTTCTGTTCGGTTAGGGTCTGTTTGCAACACAAAAGGTTAATCTGGTCGAAGTGCTTCGCTCCGTTGGGAGCTAGTACCTCGTTCATACCAATTTCCTATTTGTAGTGCAGCCAATTATCGGTATTTGGAGAATGGGTATGTGCGTTGGTCATACATATCCTATATTAATATACTTTAAAAATTTTATGACACTTCAGTAAATAAAAGTGATAGATTTTATTCATGATGTTTAACAACAAATCAAACACGAAACTCCACTCACATGTATTTGCTCCAAATTTCGAAGTTGCCCTATCCTTCGATCTTTTTCGATAAATTTCGATGTTTTCATTTATCATTTTTCATTAATTCATAATTATTATTATTACTTTTTTTGTTAATAAATTAATTAAACACACGACCTTCAAACAATTTTTTTATTATGTATAAAAAAAGCCGAAGTCTGATTCCAAATTACTCATATTTAACTTTGTCATCTATTGTGTGTACATAATAGTATTACGGTAAAAAATATATTGCTTTGGAAGTATGGTCGGTATAAGTGACTAAGTATAATGTATGATCATTTATTCCTTATTTAATAAATATAATAAGCTATTGATATGTTTAACTACTCTAGGAGCTAAAAATCATTTGTGACTGCCGACTTCAGTTACTATATAGAGAGATATACATATATAAAAAATTCAATATTAATATTCGGTTTTTTAATATTCTGCACGTTTCCTCTATAAGCATTTACCTCTAGCTGTGGGCAGATTTATGTCGAGGAGGGGATATGAATCCAGTGTTATTTGTCGTGGGTACCTGCCTGTAAAAATTTAAGACTACGGTGTTGTTAAAAATAAACATATCAAGATAATGCGCCGATAAACTCCCCATTGAAAATTTCAAGGAATTTCCGCCGGTACTAATTGGAACTATGGCAGAACTTCCCCCTTGGTAAGAATAACAGCACCCGGTATGAATACGCAACTCCACGCCGAATGAAAGTAAAATACCATACCAGACTAACACGAGAAGGAAATATGTTGTGCCGAAAAATATTTATTGGCAATGTTTTTTCTGTAGATTATCTGTAAATTATATTGTTAATGGGCTTTTGCCCCTAATCGCCTACGCAGAATACATCAATGCTCATAGCCTACTATCCTCCTAGGCTACTGTCCACTAACATATATGAGCAAAATCACGGCTAACATGGCCACAGTAGTTATGGCTTTATATTTATTTGTTACTTGAAGTTAGGAAATAATATATTTAATAATATTATATTAATTTTAAATTAAACTGACATCCATAAATTTTTGTAATTTCGGTTTGCCTTTTAAAACCGTCAAATTATCCAATGTGGGGCATGGGACCCATGTTGGGAAACACTTCTTATAGGTTTTTTCTCGATTTTTGAGTAGTTCTTTCAATGCAAAATGAATTAATTTATTAATTTAATATATTTAATTCATTCAGTTTTTTTATATATGATTTTGTTTTCTATAAGTAACAAGTCTTTCGGATTTGCAGAACTAAGCTTTTGAAAAAAAATCCACTGAGCGTTCCTTGACTTACTTTTGAGCGCCAAATTTTGTTTATTTTAAAATTTCTGCGCTCAATTCTTCAAAGAAAATCTTCAATTGTACAGTGAAAGTAGTTTTTTTTTTCTGTGATATTTTGACAAGCTATAGACGTACGCTTTACTTATCAGTTTAGGCGTATCTTAAATACTTCAGATGAAGGTGTTAATTACTAAGAAAAAAAACTTTTTTTAAAAATGCTAATTTGGCAAAAATTTTGACTACTCAAAAGTTATTTTTTTTTGCGCTGCTAATTATACATAAATTTTGTTTATTTTACAAAATTATGTAATACAAAATGTTTATTAAAATTGTATGAATAAGATTTTTTTATTAACAATATTTGACGTATTTATCGTGAAGGCGAATGCGCTGACAAGTGCATGAAAATATTTAACAAATTGAAATAAATCAGATTTTATTTATTTATAATCTTAATATTTTTAATAGTTTTGTGTATTGTGATTCACTGGGAAATTTCTTGGAATATCTGAGACAATAAACTGACATTGAAGATTAAAAATAGGTGTAAATAAAATGAATTTTGAAAGATACATTTTAATAAAGCTATATAAAGAAATTATTATTATTGAAATACACTTTTTATAGTTTAATTGTAATTTTATAATTAATTGAGTCTACAGTGTATCAAATCGTGTTAGTAGTATAATTAATAAGCGATTAATAAGCGATTGCGTTAATTGAAATCCAAAGTCTCCAGACCCTTGGTTAATCCAAACTTTTATATTTGGAACTAACGAATGCGTCCCTCTTGATTTTTTGGAATGGTCTCACCTATTTTGCGATTCATTAAGGTATTTATCTCTTATTTCTAGATAAGAATGTGACAGAGATTCCTCAGTTTCAGTTATTCGTAGACGAGAACGCAGGAAAAACTGTTTCTGACCAAGAGCGCTTCAAGGTTTATTGGCATACGTCAAGCCAATACTCTCGCAGCTTCGTCTGACACTGTACGGTAAGCACGGCAGATGCGTAAGTTTGGCAGTCTATATGCACTTTTCACTATGCGTGAATACTACTTTATGGTTTTGGAATACGCCCACACAGGAGCAGCATATAGCATCACCGACTTGGATACTGATACGGCAGATGCGTAAGTTTGACAATCTATATGCACTTTTTATTAAGCGTGAATACGACTTTGGGGTTTTAGCATACGCCCACACAGGAGCAGCATATAGCATCACCGACTTGCATACTGATGCTAAAAGAACTCCAGCGGTGTCCTTGGGGTCTCCTATGTTTGGCATTAACCTAGATAATATGTTGCAAACACGTGCGACTTTGAATATATGCTTATTAATAAAATACTAAAATAATTATAATATTATGATATAATATAATATTATTATTACATTATATTATAAAATAAAAAGATTTTTAAAAAATGCTTATAAATTGAAATTACAACATCAAATCTTCTCTGTCTATATATATATATATATTATTTAAAAAAAATTGTTTTAAAATTTTTTATAATTATAAAATAATTAGCATAATTTGGAGCAGACAGCTCTTTTAAAAATTCACAAAAATATATATATAAAAAAAACAAAAAAAGAATTACATAAAAAATAATTTTATTTAATTTTATTCAAGTATTAAAATAATAATATTAAAATGTAATATTATTTTTTATTATATTATATTATAAATTTATTAAATTTAAAAAATGCTTATAAAGTAAAAATTATAACACGATGTTAAATCTTCTCAACATATGTAATTATTATTTTAAAAAAATTATTTTAAAATTATCCATTATTATAATACAATGATTACAATTTCGAGCTTTTATCTTTTTTAATAGTTCTTCACAATATAACACATTTGTTATCTTCGAAGGGTTATAGAATTAACTTCAATATAACTCTTCAAAGATATATTTACAAGAAAAATATCACATAAATTATAGTTTTATTTCATTTCATTCAATTATTAATTTTTTTCTAATTTCTCAAATTAATTTTAATTATAATTTAATTTTTGTTTTACTTCTAAAAAAAATTTTCTAAACATTAAACCTTGTTTGCAAAAAATTTCAAGCAATTTCAATAAAATTTAATTGACTTGCAATAAAAAAACAAATCTCTAATCAAATTCTCTAAGTCAATTAATTCGATAGTAAAAGTCTTTTTATGGCTGATTTTACTTTTATGACTCTAGCAAAAATTTCTAGTACAATTATTCGAAAGACTTAAGCCACAAACCTGTTCCAAAACAATCTTCACTACAGCACACATTGATTATACTTAAAGCGCTAGTGGCTACGTTAGCCAGACCAAATGTCAATGTCCTTTGAGCGCAATACTTACTCACTTTGCCAAACACTGAATTAATATTACACACAAAAAAGTATCTTGATTTGTTTTACTTTATTGAGAATATAAAAATCAAACATAAAAAAATTGTTAAACAAGTAATTCTTGTTACTTTAATTCTGCAATTTAATAGTGTCTTTGGTATCAAAGCCAAAGGAGCCCAATGCAAAGAGGCAACGCATTTGTTGTGGCTTCTTTGAGATACAAGATACAACAAACAAGTTCAACTGCAACTTATTATACTTGTTAACTTAGTTGTAAGTTAAATGCATCAACACAATTAATACTTTTACCGGCCGGTAAAAGAAAATACAAGCATTTTATCTTAGACATGCAAGCGAAATATTCAATTCCTGATTGATATTTTTGTTTGCATTAAAAATGCATTGGTATTTGGTACCTGATAAATTTTAATTGATGGAATGAGTAAATGCTTTTAGAAAATTTTGATAATAAATTTTATATGTCCAATTTCAAAGTCTAAAATTCAAAGAGAACATAATGGAAATAATTTTAAATTAATATATCTTCTAGAAAAAAAGTTCAAATGTACAAAAAAGTTTTCATCTTCTTTAATTAAGATTTTCTGCATTAATTTGCATAATCTAAAAAAGCTAGATTTTCTTAATTAACTTTAAATAAGTAGTTTAATTTTATGATGAAAATAATTGATAGAGAAAGAACACTACACAAACTGCAGTATTTAATATAACATTCTTTTGATGTACTGATTTGGGTAAAAAATATTCGGCGATCAACTTTAAATTAAATATTTTAATATAATAATATTTAATATAATATATATTAAGTAAATAATATTTAATATATAAAGTAATAATAAAATTATATTATATTTTAAAACAATGTATAATACATTGAAGAATATATAATAGAATATGAATATGAAGAACTATAGAATACAGTTGAAATATTGTTGCAAATAACAGTTTTTTAAAAACTTATTTAAAAACAAACTATATTTTTTAACAATTGTCCAAAATTATGACTAGTATATTTTTCAAACGAATAGGTGTATCTGACAATATTAATTATTTTTTAAATATGAAAATCTGAATATATATTAAAACTACATAGATGTAAAATATTGAAAATACTTCCGTAAGCGTTCTATACTGAAGTTAGCTTATAACTATATAAATAGTAATACACAAAAAATACAATATATATATAATAATATATAATTAATAGTCACACTCAAAACAAATAACAAATATGGACAACTACACAAAGATTGTACCAAAAATGCTAGCCAATAGCACCAAAATTTATTAAAAGTGTTAGATCATAGTACCTTTATGCTATCTTAAGTACCTTAAGCTTAAAACAATATTTTTACAAAATACTATGTCAAATAATAAAAGGAAAGATTGAACTTTCAAGCGCCGCGATACATTTTTCATCACTATAACCTTGTTTTTACGATACTTAGCTTTAAAGTTGTAAACATTTTTCCTATATTACAATAAAAAAAAACCACATTCGCTATTCAACGTTAACTAGTATGTGAAAGGTTTAAACTAAAACTTATATCAACAAAATATTGTCGCAAATTGTTCCATTTTTACATCTTCCGTTGACTTTTTGGTTGAAATTTTCTTTGGTTTCATTTAAGACATACTCACCTTTGACCTTCAGAATATCTATACCTATTTTCTGCTGTATATCAACAATGTTGTTCATAAAATGTTAATAAAAACTTCCACTTAGATGATATGTATGCAATACCATTAGACTATCTCAAAAAAATCGTTGGTAGTTGGGAGTGCACTGTAATTAGTTTCCTTGACTTGTGGGATTTTGAATGCCGCCCTAAGCTCCACAGCTTTACTTATGTTTTTCTTTATACTGAAACTATTCGATATCCACTTGAGTGCTTCATCTATTCCAAGAATTTAACTTTATTAGATACTACAACAGTCAGACATTCTGCCATGCATTTTTAATGTGAAGTCTTTAGAAAAGATTTCATAACTTAAAAGCTACAACTTAAGTACTTCAACTCTTTTTATATACTCTGATAGATACTCATACATTCTGAAATGTACGTTTAATATCGAATCTTTAGAGAAAATTTCATAACTTACTTTACCATCAAGCTATGATCAACGTGTGATTCTTATCCATTTATTTGATAATTCCTGTTATATCCTCATCAAAATATGCTAAATGTAGTACAAGATTATTGAAAGTACTGATAATAATAAAAAAAAAATAAAATTAATACTAAAATGTTTACTATAATCAACACTGAAATCGATATCGATACTAAAATTGTATATATACTAAATTCAATATCTATACCGTAACGATACTGCGTTATCATATTAAAAATACTCACATATAATATTTAAATAGAATATAATAACATCACAAGCAAGCAATCATTGATTTTAATACAATATCGATACTAAAATCGATATACACTTATATTGCAATCGATATTATTATTAGAAATTGATAATAAAATTTTAAAAGATTAAAGTAACTTTGGAATCAATTTAGTGCCAATCTTTGATTTTACTACAACATTAAGAAATGTTTGACTGAAATTTAAATATATGCCAATATATCCAAAAAAATAAAAATTTTAAATAATTTTTGATCTTCATTTATAATACTGCCGTAGAGTTCAGTGATTAACAAACTGTATTTTATCGAACCAATTTTAATACCCAAACGATTTCTACCTTTCTGCCGGTAAATGCCACAATAACCCATTTTTTTCTTTAATATCAAACATTTTTTAATACTTTTTCCATAATTTTTTTATTATTATTAAAAATTTTATTGACTTTCATGGATTTAATGAGTCCAAAAGCTTTTGTCTTAATCGAGACTAAAATTCATTTTAGTTAACGATTCAATTTTAATGATCACTTATTAATAATCTTGGATTGTTTTCTTCTTTTTTAATTAACATAACAAGAAAAAGAAAATATGCAAATGCATTGTTTGTTGTTGTTTGTTTCAGTTGTTGCATTTGTTAAAGCCAAGAATGCAACGCAACGCTCCTAAATTGACCCAAAAAGATAAACTGCTTAACCAAATTAGTCGCTCTTGAATAAAAGATGATTTCGTAGCCACTAAAAATAGACCTCAAGTGACAGTTTCTCTTTCTACGGGCGCTGTTAAGGCGGCAAATAAATCAATGACTTACTTGCCTTTTAAGAATTATTTCAACTTGTTTGTTTGGCTCTTCAGCTGGTTTTTACTTGAGCAAACAAATTATTATAATATGAAAAAATAAATCGCACTACTCTGCTTTCAGTTCTGAGCTAAGCAGACTTCTAACGACTACATGTTTGCCGAGAGACAAGTTTTGGGTTATGGAAAGAATACTTTCTTGTTTGCGAAATCAATGCCTCTATTCGGCTCTAAAATTGCAATAACTGCAGCGAATCTTAAAATAAGTTCAATGACTTTATTACACTGCAAAATATTTTTGCAGATTCTTCTGCAAAAAAAGATTTTATAGATATCTTTTTATTAAATTAACATTTTTATCGTTTTTATTTGTCATATAACCTAATAGTATGTTTCCACCGCTTATTTAGCAGGCGTAACTTGCTAAGTAAGTTTTGATAAGCATACAAAGAGCTTCCATGCTTTTTAACTTACTTAAAAATAAAGTAGTTGCACATTCACACTGTCTCATTTAAGGGATTTTGCTCATTATAGACACTAATGAGGATGATTTACCACACAAAAAATCTTTTATATAAATGAACTCATTATCAATAAATCAGCTCATTTAAAGCGAAAAATGTTGAAAGCAACCCTTAAAAATAAATTTCCCACTAGGCAATTTACCATAATT
The DNA here is from genome assembly GCF_002237135.1 of Teleopsis dalmanni. Classification (NCBI taxonomy): domain Eukaryota; kingdom Metazoa; phylum Arthropoda; class Insecta; order Diptera; family Diopsidae; genus Teleopsis; species Teleopsis dalmanni. The sequence goes on from NC_051846.1 coordinate 26,120,266, forward strand.
TGAAATATGTGTCATATGTTTTATATCTAAAATGTAAGCAAACAACAGCTGAGCTTTAAACGAAGGCATTATAGAAGTAAGTATTTAATAAAATCTTTCTTTTTATAATTAAATATATGATTGGTAAATAAAATGTAAATAAATGATTTTATATATCAATTATATATTTTGTTTTTTTTGTGATATATTATTAAATGAAGTTTATAAGAGTTAATATTCTATCAGCTGCATAAATTAGCTCCTTATAATTTAAACGTTCACTCATTTATACAAGTGAGCAAGTGCCTAAATGAGATAGTGTGAATGTACTTAATATATTTAATTTTTTGTGTGATATTATCTATCTATTGTGTGAAAGTTATCTAATTACCTACACTTAGAATAATAATTTAGTTGATTTAACCAGATTTTAACTAAATCTCAGGTTAAAAGATTCTTACTCGACGCATCATGTTTGTTCATGTTGGTTTTCATATCCTTTACCAATGAGATAAAGAAGTTCTAACAAAATTATCAGGTCAATTTAACCAGTGTGTGGTTAGCGCATATTTTTCTGAGTGTACTATTTTAAATTGATTTTTAACGTCCTTTTTTAACGAAAGAAACTAGATTCTTGATAGAAACTATTATGTTCAATAGAGAGGTTTTTATCGAACAGTAGTAAATTACAACAAAATAGAATTTTATTATTATTTTTAATTGCATTTTTGGTAGACCAAACAGCTGTTTTGACCTACTATTTGTGCTTTTCTTCTGTATTGAGCGAGAAATATTTCTCTATCTAATATGTCGATCTTAATATTACTTCTTCAAAGTCGTTTTGATCTTACACTACGAAAGTACACTGAAAAGTAGTTTTATTATTTACTTCATTACAAAGATTATGAAAATATGTACTTAGCAATATTTGTTAACTCTATATCTAGTCACAAGAACACTAACATTTAGTTTGCCCTTCACGCCTTCACACGTTTCTACTTTACTATTTTTTTCTTTATGAAAAATCGCTGAGAAACGGATCTAAAACCTTCTTATTAGTATATCAAATGAGGACTGACCTATCCAATCAGAAAATATTATAAAATTTGATTAACCTTATTTATTTACTTTAGCTTAGTGGGTTAACATATTTGTACAGTTAAGACTCGCAGAACGTACTATCAAATGAAGACTGATACATTAAATCAGCAAATATTATTAAATTTGATTAGCTATTGATAATTTAGATTAGTTGCACTATTCCCTGACATATCTGACAGGCCTACTTGCTGTTTGCGTATGCCGACGATATTGAGGCATTTTTCAACTTAAGAAAAAAAGCGAAACAAATGGGTGTTATGGTAAATGGTACTTTCTGTCAACAATTAAATTTCCTGGGCGTCTTGAAACCCACGGCACTGTTGACAATTATAAGTTCTAGGTTGTGAACGTAGATGTTCAACAAAGAATCACTCTTGCCAGCATGGTAGAGATGAAAGGCATGTTTGCATTTTCGGTGAAAGGACTAGGTGACCATCGATTTGTGCGTGCACGCTACTTCCAGTTGGCGACAGTAAGCACCAGATCGGACCGGCTGCCGGAAGCTACTGGAAGCGGCCAAGGTCGATCTATGATTGTAATAGCGAACTGTGTAAGAAAGTAAGTATAATTTACGGACCACTGTGAGACATTGTTCTTTTTTATTAAAAGAACAGTAATAATATTTCTCTCCACGCATTATTTAGATCTCTGTACAGGTGCTTAGATTTTGAATTTAAAATTAAAACTTTTTATTTAGTAATAACCTTAAAGTTACAAAAAATATGCTTTGTTAAAATAATCAAACAAATTTATCTCAATTATCTTTCGGAGAGTCGGTAGAGTACACATCCTTATAAATGTAAAATATAAAAAGTATATTCAGTTCTCTATGAATTCTATAAAAAGCAAAAAGACTGCATTAAATCTTAAAAATTATAAAAATAATAATTAAATTCATTATTTCATAATCAAATAATGGATTCATAATTAAAAAAATAATCAGCACAACTTTTTATGGAGTAAATAAGTATAATTTTTAATTTATTTATGTTTGCATTACCATTAGTTTTATATTTTATTACGGTACTTTTCAAAAAATTTTGACTTTAACTATATTTTTTATAAACTAATAAAACTTTTATTATAGCAACAATCGTAAACTCTAATCCCACCAACTATAAATATTAAATACAACTAATAATCCAGCAAATTTCTCCATGTGTTCATTTGTATATGAAGAAGTTTGAATAAATCTAAAATGTATTAGTTTGGCTCTCTGAAAAGTCTTGGTAGAAATTCTTGATAACTCAACTGACCACGAATCTGAGTTTTTGTTACATTTCCTCGATAAACAGCAACTGCACCCATACCACACCAACCCGGCACTTAATTCTATGCAGATTTGTAATGCAGCAAAGCAATCCATATTGAATTGAGTTTGCTCTTGTAATCGGCACTGTGGCTTAAGCTATAAGCCCAGCGAATCAATGCTCTCTCATAAGCCAAGCTTCGAGTATAAATGCGCTTCTACGACAGAAATTGAAACAGTTTCGGCCGTGAGCTGCAAGTGAATCAACGTCTAAATCGTGACAAGTGAAGCACGCGAAGTGCGGTGTTAACAGCAATTGTGTACCAACTTTTATTTGTTGTTCAATATTTATTTGAGATTTACTCAACACTTTTATTTACTTTAAAATTTAACAACTTTAACGAAAAATAATTGAATCCACAAAGTGAAAATGCGTGCCATTTTTGTGTTAACATTATCGCTTTTACTGTTGATCAACAACAGTCAAGCTGGCTTGGTACATCGACGATTTCGCGATCTCAACGAAACACCCGCCATTGCAGTGCTAACAAGTGAACCTGTCGCAGCAGAGTTGCGTAAGGATCAAATACCAGTGACTATCCTCGAATTGGAAGAACCACAAACTGTCGTGCAACCATTGGACAGCGAGCGTCGGGTTGAACCAGCTTTAACTGTTTCGGAACCACAAGCAATTGCGACTGATAACAAAGCACCACAAAAAGAAGGACTAAAAGCTGCTGCAGAAACTGCTGAAATCGCTGAGGAGATTGCAAGTGCCGTAGAACAGGATCAAAAATTAAGAGCAGCAAGTGCTATTACTGAAGCACAAGCTAACATTGAACAACCAACTGAACAGCAATTAGCAGAAGCTCCTTTAACAAAAAATACTGCTCCACAATTAACAACTGAACAGAATAATGCTACACCATTAGAAGCAGCTGTACCCGCTGTTGTTGCTGTACTCGCACCCCCTCAACAACCCTTTGTGAAATCAGTGCCAAGTGTGAATAATCCAGAAGTAGCACAGCCAGCAGAAGTTGTTGCAGAAAATGTTGCAGAGAAAGTCGATGCCAATGCTGATGCAGTTTCAAATGTACGTCAAGCCACTCAAGCCACACCCACTACTACACAACAGAACTTTGTTCAACAACTACAGAACACCATACAAAATTCGCCTATCGGTCAGTTTTTAAATCAAATAACTGGTCAACAACAAAACAATAATCAACAACAACCTGCTGCCGATGAACCAGCCTCACCGAATCCAACACTGCCCGGTTTTCTAAATCCAGCCGCTGCCATTACATCTGCTCAACAAGCCGTACAAAATGTGGTCAATTCAACCACACAAGCATTCCAGGGTCTACAACAATTTGCTAGCAATATAGGCACTCAATTCCAAAATACGCTCTCCAATCTCGGTAATCAACAAAATCAGTTAACCACCTCTGATTCAACGACCACACGTCCACCAGGTCCATTTCAAGCTATTGTAAGCACTTTCACTGGTGGTAATAATAACAATAATCAACCTGCTGATGCCGCTCCTGGTCAACCACAAGGTCCACTACAGGGAATAATTAGTTTCTTCCAAGGTGGCGCACGTCCAACTGCTGCGCCTGTAGTACCCGTTGTACAAACAACTGCTGGACCAGCTATTGTAGAACCTGTAGCTGTTGATGATAAAATCGATGAAGCCAGTAATGATGATGCACAAGTAGAGCCTGATTCGGATAATGAGGTGCGCAATAGTGAAGAAGTTGTATTAGATTCTTCTGAGGAAGCTCAACAAAGCGATATGATTGTGGTCAATGATGATGTCAATCAACAAGATGCTGTCGCTGCTTAAGTTGGTACAATCTGCCGATTTGAGTATATAGGACTTAGTTTTTTTAAGTTACTTCAATGCCAGTTTAATTGATAGACACCATTTTGTCACAATTTTTCATTTTGTTTCATTCATAAATTTATTTATTTCATTCATTTTTAAAAATTTTATACGACATAATTTTAAATTAAAATTTAATAAAAAAATTTTCAAAAATTTTTGTATTTACAATTATTTTAAAATCCTGCAGAAAAGGAGGATCAAATAAAAATTTTATTGATTAAATCGAATTTTAACGTCAGTTATGACAAAAGAACCAAAATTCTAAATATAAGCTCTTGTTTTCAATAGAGAGGTTTTTATTGAACAGTAGTGAAAATGCAACAACAAAAATTTTTATTTATTCACTTTTTGGCTGACCATACAGCTGTTTCGAGTGTTGTCAAATACTCATCATCTGTGAGCTTTTTTGGAATTATTTCTTATATTTAATTGTAAGAAATAAATAAGTTTTGGACACTAAAGGTTGAACTTGTACCTTACCAAATTAGAAGCTCAGCGTCAAAATTCATCAGCCAATTGATCCAAAGTCGTACTTGAGTTGAATGTTCTAATTTGAGGTTTTTAATTTGCTGTGAAGATTCGTTATCAAATTCACGAAATCATAAACCAGCTGTAGTATAATTGTGTTTATTAAATATATAGTAATAGAGCTATAAACAGTTATAGTTATGTTATTTTTTTTGTCGAAAGTGTATCGTCTATTGACGAAAAGAAACTATTTAAAATGGAGAAGAGTTCGAATAGAAATGAAAATAGAACAACAAAAATTATAATTAATTTATTGAAGTTTGACTGATCAATACTCGAAACAACAATTATAGATTGCCAGAAAACGAGTACAATACCTTTGTCTAGATTTCGTTGAGCAAATAACTGAAAGTTCAAATCAAAGAGTTCATGATCATTTAAGGAAAGTTGATTTACACAGTAGATTCAATAGATAAAAGTATATCTCTTGCAATAATAACAATATATAATTATAATTAGTTCCAATCTCACTGTATGTAGCTTAAGTATGTATGAATGATTATATGATTTAATATAATTAAGCCCTCTGTTGAGAAAAAATTAAATTACAATACTTTCCGAACAACTCAATAAAATAAATCCGCAAATGAATAGCATGGTGATTGAAGCTCTTCCGCATAACGTCATACATCTATTCAATTGTCTCCCAAAACTGACTCCACTTGATTTTTAGATTCATCACTTGATGTAACATAATTCTTAAATATGGTTCCAGTTTAGAACCAATATTTTCTCTTACTATACATACATGTTATTCTCTACAAATAGTAAACCATGGTCTATCAATCGAGATTAACACCTCTCCTTCTCTTTATATTTTGTTATTATATTTCATATTTGAGTTTCTTGCATCACATACTTTAAGTATATATATTCGATATATATTTATTCGATATTATATTATTATATCGAGATTATAAAATTCGATATATTCATTTATTCATACTGACAATATATTGTTTAATGCTTTTTATATTCATTAGTTGCAAGAAAATTATAATATATAATATATATTTTTATGGGGTTCCCGACGCCTGGTAGGACTTCAAGTTAGGCTTCAACAAATGTAAAAAAAGTATATAAAAAATATATTTTCATAAGTAACTATGGAAATAAAATAATTTAGTTTTAATAATTATTATGTATATGTATTTATTTATTCTTACATAAGGTGGTATAGAGCAGGTAGATATATATATATATAAAGAGCTTAGCAATAAAAATTATAACATTTCAATAGTACAATAATCAATTAATTAAATAAAAGTTTATAAACAGTATATGTATAACAAATTTTTACCTAAACTAATAATAATATAATTTATATATATATATATAATACATAATTGTTTTTGTTCATAGTTTATATGCAAATTTATAAACCGAAATTTATAAGCTTCAGCAAATTAAACTTATTGAAAATTTTTTAATTATTCTATTTAAATTTATTTTACTATTTTTATCGATTTATTTATTTATAACATAATTAACAAAAAAAAAAAACAACAGGAAAATATCGATAGAAAATGGCGATTTGCTTAGATTTTTTATAAAGTACTAAATTATTTAATTTTTTTATTTTGATTATAGTTTTAAAGATTTTTTATGTATACATTTAAATATTTAAAGTTAAAGTAAAAACTGCCTTCATTGAAGTTGGATTGCTGCATTTGCTTATATATTAGTAAATATTGCATATATGACAAGTAATAAAATATTTATTTTATTTTTCATTTATTATTTTTTATTTGATATTGGAATATATTTTTTTTATTATATTTTCATTAATAATCTTGTTTTTAAAACGGGCTAATTGGTCAATCGTTTAATAATATACTTTTTTATTATTATTTAATTTTTAAAAAAATTTTTATTTACACAAATATTTCGACGATATTCTATAGTCATCTTCAGGGTACTGTCGAAATATTCTTGTAAATAAAAAATTTTTTAAAAACTTAATTTTTCAAACAATTATATTATACAACAAGTGACCGAAAAGCCCGTTTAAAAAAAAAAAAATTTTTTAAAATTTTGGTCATTAAAACAATAAATTATTTTTTTATTAAATTTTTAAATTAAAAAATAAAATATCTGTATTTATTTATATGGTTTCTTTGATACGTATGGTATGTACTTTTGTTTGTATATAAAGCAAATAATTATAAAGAACTATATAAAAACATTTTATATATTAATTTCAAATAATATATATATGCATATATAAATAAATATATCAGACAAAATAATATATAGGAGACAAAACTGTATAGTTAGATGTAATTCAAATTTGAATTTATAAATTATAAATTAACATTTATAGGCATTAGTCTAATATCAGATGACTTATATAATTAATACTATCTATGATTTTTATAAGCAAAATTTTAAGTCTTTGGTGTAAAGCATTATCATTTATCATAGAGCTTTAATATATATATAAAGATGTGTGATTATGATTTTATATATACGATTATGAATACAAAAAATAAATATATGATTTATATCAGATATATATTTTTAAATTTACAATTGATTGATATATGAAATAAGAACATATATTTGATTATAGTTAAAATTGGCAAACATAACAAGTATAAAGCATGTGATTAATATATATGTATATGATATAAAAAATAAATAATTATAGATAGACATAAATTTGTGTATATATGTTTATACATATATTAAGTATTTTCTAGAAATGCTTTCGATATTATATGTGTCATGTATATAAATATATATTATATATTTGCTGGACTATAATGATTATATGGTCATTTAATTTATAAAAATAATTCATTCATTAATGATGTTTATAATGTTATGTTACTGATGAAATTAAGGTCATTCTTTTAACGAAATATTTAAGGTTATATGAAAATGGTTAAAAAAATTTATATGAGTAAAACTGGATATGGTTGATTGAGTTTTGGTGGTCAAACTTCTAACTAAAAAAGTTTTAGTCATAATTAATTTTACTATGTTAAGTACGTGGTACACTAAAGAAACTACATAGGAAACCGATATGTGATAGGTACATGTTTCTTTTACGAAAAATACACATTATTATACAAAAAAAAAAATTCCATTAAAAATGTTGTTATGGTTAGAAAATTTATGAAAAACTCGAAACATATCGGTTATATTTTTCAAATCCATTCAAAAAACATAATTCTTTAATATCAAACAAAAATCTATTTTATTATCTATTAGTTTTAATATAAAATAAAGTTTAAAAATAAACTATTTTTAAAAAGTTTGTGTTTAAATCGACACAGGAGGAACTCCGTGGGTCAAGCAATCAGGCATATGACACCCAACTTCAAGGCATCTAACCGTTGTGAAACTATCTTAAAGTACATTCAAAATTAGTTCATTTTAATACGTTGAACCTCTATTAATATTTAAAATATGTCCCCTTTTGCCTTGTATTAATATATTATATCAAATAAATAATAAATAAAAACTTATTTAAAACATAATTAAAATTAAATAGATTTGTTTATGCAAACTATAAAAGATTAATAAAAATTTTAATAATTAAAAGATTGAAAAAAATTAATGCAAAAAACTATAAATATTAAATATATTATAAATAGTTTATGATACATATGTGAATATAGTTACCTTAATGTTATTAATGAGTTTTTTTTTTTGGGTATATATATTAAAGCATTGATTAACTTTTAAGCTGATTCTTAGGAAGGATTTTTAATATTGTGAGTATAGGGCATTTAATATTTAAGGTACTGATTGAAGGTAATATAAGTATAATTGACATAATAAAAAGTATAGGCTCAAATTATTCAAAATAATTTTTAATAAACTTTGCTAATTTAAAAGATATTAGAAATTGACTTACAGATACTATAATAAGTTCCGAAACATAAATTACTAAGACAATATCTCGTTAATATTTCGTTTTTTCTGATTCAATATGTGAAACAAAGAACCAACAATCTCTCGACATTGTGATATATTTATTCTAGATAAAATATTATTTATCTTTTTATTTCATTCGTTGAAAATGCTAATACTTTTTGAAACTTTAAAAATGTATCTAACTTAAATATCCATTTCAATATGTAGAAGGATGAAAAAATGTATTTCTTTCATAACCACTAAATGCCATTTGAAATAAAGATAACTTTTAATCATTAAAACTTCTTAAATATTCAGTTTTCAATAAAGAATATAATAGTTAATATAACTTAAATAATATAACTAAATATTTCTTAGTATTACTAAAAATAGAACAATTTCAGGAATTTAAAGGGCTGATTTCGCAGTCAATCCAGAAGACTCAGGACTGACTTTATAATGCCATAATCGTCAACTTTGCTGACTTAAATATAATAACATATATAAGTCAGTCTTACGATCTATGTGACGACTGTGAAATTAGATGTAAGTAATCTAACTATATAGTCCAGTTGAACTGCAAATTTTCTAACTGCTGTTTTTCCTTATTCTACCTTGTATTCTATTAACTGGATTAAGGATTAAGGAGCTGGATTAAGGAGCTGGATTAATGGATTAAGGAGATTAATGATTGTGGAGACCTCCGCACAGTCAAAATGAGATCTGAATCATTATCTCTGAGTCATTATGAGCGGAAACGTGCACTGTCTACCTTTCAAACTGTCATAACCCTTTCAAATACTTTTTTGTACTAGACATTTGCAAAAGACTAGTTTCTTCGTGAATGTCTGTGATATATTATTTGTTTTTGGACATTGTAACACTTAGCTTTTAAGTTGACTTAAGTATTTGTTATACAGTTCTTTTCGATTAGCAGTAATCTGTCAAACCTTTTTTTTATTAAGGCTTCGCTTTTAGCTCATTTTTAATATTCATAGCTTGGTTATTTTTAATGTGTTTGAGTAGCCTTATGTCTAATTCTTCACTAACCCTTCACTTCAGTGGAGCCACTTGTTGGACGGTGCGCTGTACCAAAATCCCACAATACATAAGCCTAATGTGTTCGAACAGAGTGGCTCGAAATTCATACACCTTAACTATTAGACCTACTTCTGCTAGAGTTATCACCAGCATATCGTTTTGTAACGCTGTTAGTTTCATTACTACATACTGTGTTTTGTGACCCGAATAAGTTATTTACTTATCCAAAGTTACTACTTTTAAAGTAATGTTATCGTAGTATTTCATACGAATTTCATAATGCAAAACATTTTTGCCACACATTTTTGTGTTACCACAAAATACAAATAATACCTATTAGATGTTAAATGTTATTAGATGAAATGTGAATGCAGTGTTGCCACAAGTTTGAAAGAAAGAGCAATCCATTATAAAATAAGTTCATTACAGTTCATTTGGGACATTTGGGATATTCTTTATTGAGAAGCTAAATGATATTACATTGTCACCATTCAAGTTTATTACTATTTAATCTAAAGTTTTAATTTAGTTACTTATCTAGAAACTAAGCCTGTTTCGCTACTT
>NC_051846.1:26130582-26142663 GCF_002237135.1 Teleopsis dalmanni
AAAAAAAATTTAATAAAATTATTTTTGTTTAAATAAAATATTTATTTTTAAGAGCCTACAAAAATATTGGTTTAAAAATATTTTGTGTGATTATATATTACAGTTTATATACTGTTTATAATAAAATTATTGTAAATAAATTTTGTATAATTTACAGAAAATAAAATCATTTCAAATTTTCAAAGAATCCAATTGAAAGAAATATGGATGGTCAAAAGTCAGATAATACTACATATACTGCTGAGAACGAACAACTTTTCAATCTTCCAATAATAGATAAATCAATAACTTCGGAAAGTTCTCAAAATGAGGGTAAAGTGGATGTTGAAGCCACAGCACGTGATGAGGAGAAGGAAGCAACTCCAGAAATGGAGTCTACTAAGGAAGCTGATAAATGCGAAACGAAAGTTACTGAAAATATGGAGGACTCTGCTAAAGAAGCTGAACTTGTTACTGCTAAACGTGAAAAAGGGACTGGCCAAAATAAGAAGTCTACTAAGGAAAGTAAACTTGAAGCAACTAAAACTAAAAAGAAGTCTTCTTCAAACGCAAAGTTAGTTGAAGGAAAACTTAAGAAAACTGAACTTGAAAAGAAAGCACCGAAAAATAAAAAGGGGCCTACTAAGGAAACTAAACTTGGAACTCCTAAAAGCGATAAGGCAGATCCTCAACTCCAGGAATCAACCGAAAAAAATAAATTTGGTGGAACTAAAGGCGAAAACAAGGATCTTCCAAAAACTGAATCTAATGCGGATGACATTAATTTAACTTTTGAGGAAAGACTTAAACTTGAAATGGCTAGACGTGAAATGGAAAGACCATGTAAGTATTTTTTTTTAAATAATAATATGAATGCTATCGAATCGTTACCTAAAATTTTTATATTTCTAAATATTTGTAAACATTTTCAAAAATTTCAATTCACGTACAGCTGCTCCTCTTCCCATGAATATACCATATTTCTATCAATATAAACGAAACACTAATGAAGATGATGGTCCTTCACCATTCTCTCCTATTCCAGCTATGCGTTTAAAGAAACTTAGTAAGAGCAAGGAAACTTTTTCTGAAGAAGTAACTAAACGTTATGTGCAAACAGAACAAGATTTAGGACTGCCATTTTTTGGTCCACTTGACTTCCATACTCATGGAAGACCTCGTCCTTTTTCAACAACTACTCAATCGGCTTTGGCAGAAATGATGAAAATCACTCAAGAGCTTGAGAAACTTGATATCAAAGCCCGTAAAGAATTGGACGAGGCTAAAATTAAGGAAGTTGAAAAGCAAAAAAAGAGATTGCGTAAAGTCTTGAAGGAATATGATGAACTATCAAGAATTTTGACAGCTGCTGAAGATTTCGAGCGAAAAGTTGATTTGATTCATGAGAATATAATGCTACAAAGAAGTATTCGAAATGAAAAACAAAAACTTAAGCGCATGAGACCACCATCTGAGACTAAAGAGCGTAGCATTAAAAAGAAATTGGAAACTCAAAGACTTATCGATGAAACTTATGAAAATCTCTATCAAATAATTAGAGATTTGGAAATGAATAATAAGTTGCCGAAATTTTTTATTCCTAAAAAAAAGAACGAAAATCCTATAACAGTTATACAAACTAAGGATGTTGAAAATGCATCCAAGAAGATTTCGGTTCACAATTTTAATGATGCAGATGACTACGCTGAAGTTGTTGTTGAATTCAGATTCAAGTTTGAAGATGATGATGATGACGATGATGATGACGAAGAAGAAGAAGAAGACGCTGATGATGGTAATGTCGATGAAACAGAAAAGTCAAAACCATTTCAAAAAAAATAAAAAGTTAAATAAAAAATAAAATTTTTTTACTACAATTTCTTATTATGAACAATTATTAAAACTTTTTTCAACTATTTTATATAAATATATAATCAATTATCATTTTTATATTACTTAATCAACATATATTATATGAATGTTATAACCAGTTATCATCTTTATATTACTTAATCAACATATATTATATGAATATATAACCAATTATCATCTTTATATTACTTAATCAACATAAAATTTATAAATATATAACCAATTATCATCTTTATATTACTTAATTAACATATATTATATGAATATTTAAACGCTTACATTACAATTTGCAACTATTTGGGGAATTACAATTATGACTAATTATTATTATTACTTTTTTTACCATATATATATCACATAAATATTCCAACAATTAATTTTCTTATATTTCAATTATTCACATATAGTGAAACAATATTTTATCAATTATAAAACAATTTTGCAATTTTTTTCATATTGTCAAATTTAAATATAAACAATTACTATTATTAAAACAAATTATTATTATTATATCCAAATATATTACATAACTATATATAATCTCTATATTACAAATACTTGATCAATTCAACATTATCCTATATTTAATCAAATAAAATATTATTATCCACAATAAAGCAAGTCTTTTGTATATTTTGTATACTCTTCTGTATATATATATATATATAAAGATTTATATCGTATTTTTAAACTACTTTACAGATAATGAATACAGAACTTTTAGATTAATCAAGTTTCCCAAGTCGTTTGTCATAAAGGGAATGTCATTGGGAATATTTTAAAAATTTTTGCATATGTGCAGTTTACTTAGGAAATCTTAAACGAAATTTTTTAAAATAATTACCGTTATTGCCTTACATTAATTGGTGAATCACAGTGACAGGCCATCTAATGTAAGACGTAGGTTAGGAAGGTCTTGATCATACCCATTGCGATACCACAAAAAATTAAATATTAAAACTGAAATAAGTTGACCTCCATCAATTGACAGTAAATAATCCTATTCATGACCCAGTATAGTAAATCATAATTTATTTTAATACAATGTAATTTTATATATATAATATATCATTTCGGAAGGGAAAAACTCAAAATGCGTCGATCATTTGACTCAGTGACATAACAATTATCGTTAAATGAACCCTACATCTACGTACCCGTCAATCTTTTTTTTTATAAAATGTCATCCTTTAATATAACAATTGCATTGGACAGTGAAAACTTGTCTATGCGAATTGATTTGCTTTATACTTTTTTGACTATAAGAGTCGCACCCAATATATATGTCAACTACACGTATATATCTTAAACTATACGTATGCTCTTCATATAGCCAGTTTAATTGAAACCAAAGGCATACCAATGTCTGCAAAGATTAGTATTCTTCGACTTAACGATCCTACAACTGTCATAAATAAAAAGTTAACCGATAAATCAACAAAAATATTTATAAATATGTATTGTGAAAATATCAGATTTAATCAGAAAATAAGATTTAACTGGCTGTTAAGCCTACAGTTGACAATACCACTTCATGCCGAATTGAATATTTTGCTTGAAAAATGATAAATTGATTTGCAAAATTTTTTTTTTTCGAATCACTCTACTCTATATGCTTGTTCTAGGTCAATATTTTCTATGGATATATTCCCAGTATTTTACATAGTTGTTAAGGGGTACTTTTTGTTTATTAATTATTGTAGTGTGACAGCTAGTTTTAGAGGAAATGTTAAGTGAATATTCTATTCATCGTTGATTTTGAGGCTGGTCACCTCTATCATCGTCCCAATCATGTTAAGTTGATGAACATGATATTGCAATATGCATTAAGTTTTTACAGGATATTTGTGCTCCTATACTATTCCGAAGTTTTCAAAAAGTTAATGTGATCCGACGTTGGCAAAAACTTAATGATAATCAACTTGTTTGAATCTTCAGGTAATAACTAAAGAGACTAAAAACTTTAATAAGTCTATTTAGCAGGTGTGTGTTTTTCCGATTTGACTAAGATATGTCGCCAGCGAAAATAACGCACATAAGTGGATCCGCCAAAAACTAGCACATGTGTTTAATCGTTCAGTGATCTTGTTGAATTTTGTGCCTGAAAAAGAACACATGTGAGACATGGTCTCGACATGTGGGAAGACGAGCAATTGCAGGATGATCCAACTCAAACTCATCGACATAATATATAATGTTTTCTCTTTATTAAAAACAACCGGAAAATGCTTATGTACACACCTGCTTTTCAGGGATATGATAAAATTGTTGCGTTATTAGGCCAAGGAGTGTGGCTACAAATAGTCGTCTTATGTGTAGCAATAGACTCGGTATAAAATGTTGTGAAAAATATACAAACATAGTATTGTGAATTAACCTAAGGTAAAATAGTCCAACTCACGTTGAGTGGATAACTGATTTTTTCAACTAAACACTGTCAGGAGAGCAGTATGCAGATCAAGTTTCACTGCAAGTTGTAAAACCAAGTTGTGATGTCAAGCATAGCTTGATATATGATTTGATTTAAAAAAACGCACTATGTAAAGTAATTAAGACCTCAAATTAAGATATTAATTCTTTATTCTACTTAATTAAATTCAATCGTAACTCATTTTACCTACAATTGAAACCAAAATGTATATTAAAATAATTATGTTATAATGTCTTTTTAAGCATGAAAAAAAAAAACTTATAAACAAAACTAGATTCAAAAATTATACAATATTAATACAAGAAACCAAAATAGAAAATTGCACGTTACCGGTAAGTTTTAGAGATTTGCACCTCTTAAATATTGCCACACATTTGCCATAGCACACCCAGTTTTGAGCAAAGCGCCTGTCAGAGCCAGATGCCTAATGGCTTTAGAGCGTAACTCCAAGTGACAACCAACCAAAAACACAAAATAAATGTGAAGAAAAGGAAAGACCAGAGTCACTCACATCAATGGAAGTGGAAAAATGTTACACTCGCCTTTCAAAGGAAAACTGAAATAAAAGCAGGAAAATATAAAACTCGGGCAATGCGAAAATTACAAAAATTTATCAACTGACAATGTTTGGATGTACGATTTATGTTCAGTTTACCATCGAGTGCGTAACTTTTCAAAAGTATCTGAAAACTTATTAAGTTGATTCATAAACAGTTTAAAATGCTTGCCAATTTCGATACGGGGAGCTCAGAGCTCTACTGAGCTCTATACAACAAACTATACAACAGTGCATTTAATGGATTGCATTGATAAATAGTAATATAAATAATAATCTTAACTGGTTCATATGATTTTGACTAAAATTTTGTGTACTTCGAAATGATTTCGTTGACTTGTCGCATTGAGCAATGCACTTCTTGTTCATACTGAATTCGATACACTTGCAAAATGCGGTCTTAGCCGATCTTGGCAGTATGTCCAGTGTGGTACGCAAGCGGCGTCTATAATTGCTCAGCACAATGTGACAACCTGAGCGCAATTATTAAGTTGCCAATTAAATGCCTCACACTTTATCTCAGCGTTCTTTAATGAAAAAAAAAAATACATACCAATATTAAATACAATAAGAAACGTTATATAAAAATACTTTTGAGTTACAACAAATTTTTCATTAAAAAATCATTTCTTGTGCAATTAAGCAGAGCGCATTAATTTCTCGTTTGCACGCTGGCTTCTGTTGAAGTTTCTTGACTATAAAAACCGCCTGTCATCGAGTAAATGCAACACAGTCTACAATCACCGCAATCTTAACTATTCGAACCAGTCAAGTGAATTCTCCTCAAAAAAATTTAAATCAACAAAATGTTCCAGTTGGTAAGTTCACTAAAGTGCATAAAATCAAAAAGTTACAAAGTGATATTTCATAAAGGATATAAACAGGATATACTTCGGACTGCAAATAAAAAATGCTACTTTAGTGCTATAACGTAGCATGTATTAGAATTCAATACTAGTGTGCTATAAAAAAAACATCTTGTAACAATAAAATGTGTATGATTCTAAGAGTGATTTTATGTGTTTAATATAAAATTAAATAAGAATCGCAATATACTTTAAGTTGACGTTTATAATTATAAAAGAAAAATAATATAATATTCTATCAATTAAAATATATATATAAGACTTTTGCAAACTTCATATCCCCTTTTTAAAAAATAAGTGTGTACTATCAAAATCATAATCAGATTATAATTCTTAATATATGATTTGGTGTCAAACAGCACTTTTACTACTTAGTGTGGGTTAACATAACATGAATAGTTGTGTTACTGATCGATGTCATTAAAAAAAACTTGGATATATAATATTACAAACAACTGACAAATTTATTTTTGTTAGGATTAATTTGAGAGTTGAGTATGGCACCTTATATATACATATCTATGTATATAAAGATATGTATATATCTATATATATATGTATATGTATATATGAATATATCTGTATAAAGATATGTATATATCTTTATATATCTATATAAAGATATGTATATATCTATATGTATATGTATATGTATATATGTATATATCTGTATAAAAATATGTACATACCTTTATATCTGTATATTTATATATCTTTACATATATCTTTATATAATATATAACCCTTCAGCTGCAGTGTTTGTGTGCCTAAATAAAATATCTTGCTGAAAAGTTTAAATTTTTGTCTTGATTAGAGACATCTACATAATAATCCCTAGATCTCTGTGTTAATCCGTAAATATTATTTTGATACACCACAGAGCACTTCAGACATTCTTAAGAAAATCAATAACCAAGTGTTCTCTTCATTTTGTTTATTAATGAATTTATTGTATTTCTCACAATATACAAATCCGTATAACAAAGCGGTTTTGATATTTTAGGAGAACAATACTATAAGGGGATTAACAAGTGTTCGCCTAGTTGGTTACGAAAATAAATAAATTAGCAAAAAAAAATGTTTAGAACTAAAAGATTCAGTTTTTGAAACAATCACCTAAATCGCATTTTCTTAGGTTTGGAACTTTGACACTAACTGTACTTATAATAATCAATCTATCCTTCTTAGTTAGTAAATAGATTTTAATATTTGGGTGAACTCAGCGTTTTTATTCCGTAAGTGTGCATTTCATGTAAATATTATCAGCATGAGTATCAAAAAACAAGAAAAAACAATAACAAAAAGAATATCTTAAAACTTTGCTATAAGTTTGCTAAGTAAGAATTAATAAAAATAATTATAACAAATAACGAATACTGATTTTATTTCAAACCATCTTCTTTCATAGCATAAGCATAAGATATGTGACAGGTATTTGGTATGTGACCTATCTAGGTCGACAGGTTTTGTCATGTAAAACTATTTTTGCCAAAACGTGGTAATGTAGTAATGATCACATTTATTTCTAATGTTTATCAATAGAGCTCCCATAGAACTTTTTTAAATGCTTAGTAGACTTTATATGTATCCACTATAGATTTGTTTTCTTTGAATTAAACTTCTCTTTATACTACTATGAATTAAATAAAGTTTCTGGTTGTGATATTTTTTTTCTTTTACACTAAATGTAATAGTAAGTATACTATATATTATAGTATACAACAACCAATATCTTCAGTAAACTGCTTACAAATAACATTTAATTATTTATTTTTAAAATTGTAGTAAACAATTCTGAAGTTAAAATTTATCTTCCTATCTCTCGCACTTTCGAACTTTATGAATACTATTTTTCCATGTGGTATATATATATCATATTACTAAATATAAGACACAAATAAATAAAGTTTAAATATGAATTATTAAGCTTCATACTTATATTCTCGGGCAGAGAAGATTGATAACTACTTATTGGCCGGTTTGTGCTGAAAAAACATATATTAAGGTTAGCTCTGCGAATATTCTTCAACTCCGTTTTTGAATTTTGTTTATTGTTTTTTAAATTCTTAACAGAACATACAGCCTTTCCACATCCACTTCTTTCTCCGATTGTTATTTCTCACATATATTTCGTTGTAGCATTATTTTTAATCGTCTTCACAATACACAGTACATATTTTCAAGCTTGAACCATTCTGCAGATAAGCCACATGTGTATGCTACAAAGTTGCTGTGAGGTCTCTGCATTAATTACATATAATATATACAGGATACTAGCTACTAGTGAAGCACAGCACTTGGGCCATGGCTGTTCTTAAGTGCTTCGAACTAACCCTAACTAAACAGAAGACATTTTGCCCTTCGAATAAAGCTCAGAATGTCAGCTTTTGAGGACATCCTTACCACGCTGCACTATAAAAAATATTTTTGAATTTTATTAAGAAGCTTAGACATGTCCTTTTTATTGATATGTTATTTTGAGACGCAACCGATATCCCATTTGTTGCGCCTCCAAGAACAGATATTTTTAACAGAATATATTAGTGGTTCTACTTAGCAATAAATAAAATATTTTTGATTATTTTACAATAATAAACATAAAAACGCATATTATTTAGAAACTTCAAAAATAATTAGTATAAACGAGTTCTTAAATTAAATTAATTATTTTTACATTTAAATTAATAAAATTCAATTTTATTTATTTTAAACATTTTCATTGCAGCTAATTCTTACAATTTCGCTTTTCTGTTGCTCCCAACTCGCTTCAGCTGGATTCATTGGTGGCTATGGTGGTTATGGTGGTTATGGTCTGGGACATGATTTGGGTCACTATGGTGGATATGGACATGGATTAATTGGTGGCCTTGGACATTATGGTGCTTTGGGTCATTATGATGGTTTAGGTCATGGACTTGTGTCTGCACCGATTGTGACAAAAGTTGCCGCACCTATTGTAACAAAAACAATATCAGCTGCACCAGTTATAACGAAAATTTCTGCTGCTCCAATTATTACGAAGACAATCTCAGCACCAATTGTTACTAAAACTATTGCAGCCCCTGCAATTTCACTTGGACATAGCTATGGCTATGGTTTAGGTCACGGATACGGTTATGGATTAGGTCATGGATTAGGATATGGTCATGGCTTAAGCTATGGACACAGTTTGGGTGGCTTATATGGTGGTTATGGACATGGCTATGGTCATGGAATATGGTAAGCAGCTGGTAATAGTGGCCTAGCGTTTGGCAAGCGAATAGGAGGACTAGGCGTTTAGTTGGTTTCATGGAAGACTGGTTTTTTAGTGGTGCGAAGTGCTAAATGTATTTTATTAAATTTTAATATTTTTATAATTTTACTTGAAAATTGCTAACAATTTTTACTATTTTTTTTTTATGAAACTATAAAAAATCATAAACAGTATCTACTATTCTTTTATAAAACTAAAGAAAATTATAAACTTTATATGAGTCTGCCGCAATAATATTGCGTTTATTGGAATATTATAAATAAATGACACATTCATATGTGTGGTAAATAAAAAAGTGTTTCAGTCACATTGAATAAATATATTCAATATATAAACTATCTTTTATTAAAGTTACCGATAAAATAAAATAATATAATATTATAATAGTAAATATGGCTCCATCCAAATATTTGTATAACATATTTTCAACTACATGAACCTATTTCTCTCTCTCTCTCTCATTAGGACAAGCATAATAAGAGACTTCTAGAGTGTTATTAATTCTTTATTATATGGGAAAAAAAGTCAGCTACATTCGTTTAGTTTGTTGATTTACTCATATAATCTTTATCTTGAATGAACTCTCGAAAAATAATTATAATTATTATTTGAAGATAAATAAACTCAATCAGAAATTGATTGAGAAAACCTAATCCGGTTGTACTATATGTTGCTCGCTCGTAATTATTCAAATTTCATGTCCAATAATTAAGTTAACTGAATGGGATAGGAAGTGGTAAAAAGTAATGTATACTGCCATCATAAGTGGTTCTAGAAAGTTTTCTAATTTAAAATTTCCCTTAACAGACTCATTTCACCCAATCATCTAATAACCACTATTTAGAATACATATCAGTTGAATCTTATCACGGAAAGTTTTTGGTATATTATGATGCCAACAAAATTTTTACATTGGCTTTGCTTACTTTCGTTTGATATAAAAATTAAGATCTTAATAGCCACATAATTAACATATCTAATTAACGTTTAAAGTATTAATAGCTATCTCGATTCCTTAATTAAAGATCTAATTATATAGTCATTATTCCTTGAAGTCTTCATTAATAGAACACTATATAGTTCTTCTGCTTCAATTAAAATTTTCTTTCAATTCTGGTAGTTTTAACCGTTATACTTTAAATTTGAGGTATTGGCTGCGATCTAATATTGCTCTTCTCTTAGTTAGATTTCAATACAGACTTCTGAATTCAGCTTTTATTGACATTGTAAGTTTGAGGAATATTGAAGAATATCAAAGAGGTGATAAATTAGCGGAAAGTCAATCTTTTTTCAACAAAATGGTGTACAGTTAAAATATCTCTACACTTTAAGAACAAGCTTACTGGCTACTTGCATATTGAAGAACAGTTGGTTAAATTACAAATTCCTTAAATACCGTGCATCATAATAATAATCAGACAGAAAAATCAAAACCATTTTCTTATTTTTTTGTCATGCCTTGCTCCTTTGAAGTAGAATATAGTCACCAGAGTTAACTACTTCAACTGGATGAACTGTCAAAAAATTATTTACGAATAATTAAATATTAAAAGTAACTCAAAAAAAAAAAAAATTATGATAGTTGTTTGGCAATAATCGAAACAGCTGTATGGTTTCATAAAAATTCAATTAATTAAAAATAATTAAATTTTGTTGTTGCAATTCACTCCTGTTCAAAAACCTCTCTACCGAAAACAATAGTTTATATTAAGAAAATAGTTTCTTTGTCATAATTTACGTGAAAGATTGCGATTATTAGGTCGCTTGTCGTTCTATATATTTGAGATATAACTATTATCATGTAGGAAAAATTATAAATGTTTTGCAAGTTCATACCCTATCCTATTTTTGTAAAGACGATGTGTGTGTCAATAACTAACCCAGAAAAATAATATTTTTTGAAATTAGATTAAGTTCAAATGAGTCCGTTTTTTTAACTTCTGCAATATTTAAAAGAAAAAACTACAAAATTTAACACTCCAAATGGTCACATAATTTATTAAGAAAGACAATTGGAATTTTTAACAACGGATTCGAAATTTGGTAGTTTAACAAACGACGATAAGCATCACAAATTACCTAAAATTGCATTGCCACACAAAACACCATTCAACGTCTACCAACCATGAGCTAAAGCAGCACCATGTCCGTAACCATAACCAAGTCCCAATGGAGCATGAGCGATTGCTGGTGCTGCATATGAAAGGGCTGGGGCAGCATATGACTTGTAACCTAAGCCAAGTGGAGCCAAAGCTGGACCAGCATATGATTTATAGCCTAAGCCGAGTGGAGCATGCGCAATAGCTGGTGCTGCGTACGAAATCGCTGGAGCTGCAATTTTCGCTACTGGTGCTGCATAGGATACAGCTGGAGCTGCATAGGAAATTGCCGGTGCAGCATGTGCAACTGACAAAGCAGGAGCGGCATGTATACCACCAAGTAGAGCACCACCGCCAAGATATCCTGGTGCGGCTGTAGCGCTAGCGACAAGAGCCAAAACAACGATCACCTATAAATTGTTATAGTTAGATGAATAGTCCTGGATTAAGTATAGAGCTGGCAACTGCAAATACTTACGAATTTGAACATTTTTATATTGTTTAGTTTTTCACCGGGAGTGTTATGCTGTGCACAAGAACTTGTGTATTTGATTGCTCAACTGTCATGTGCCGCATGCTTTTATACCAAAAACTTAGCTCAGAAGCATAAAGATTTGCAATTGCAACTTAAGTAGAAATATACTTTTACTTTTATTGAAGTCAGCACCACAAAAAGCTATTTTTTTTCTAACGAAGAGCAGAGCACCGCATAGACTCACTTGTGAGATTGAAACGCATTTGTAGGTTTGGTTGGTTGCAACAAACTCAGCTGCTCCGGCCAATACTATTCATGTAGTTGGTTCTCTGCTCTATAATAAATTTTTTGCCTTATTTTAATCATATTATAATATTTTAAATATTGTTTATGTGCTAGCATGACCGATATCTCATCATATGCATCCGATTGTTCGTGCTTCGAAAGATTTCGTATTGTTTCGCTGCAGTACGTGTGCAGTGCAGTGGGTACATAATCGCGTTTTGGGACAAATACACTTGATCGAGTACAATGCTACTTTCCTGGAAAA
>NC_051846.1:26142763-26145805 GCF_002237135.1 Teleopsis dalmanni
AAATACTTTAAGTATAATATTATAATAATAAATTACAATAAATATTATAATATACTTAATATTATATCACATGACTTTAGAAATATATCGAAGACAGAATTTTAACTGTCCCAACTTTCTACTGGATGTTTCCATTATTAGTTGCAGCGATTCACAGATATGAAGAACCTAATTTAAAGTTTTGTAATACAATTTACAATCTATTTTGAACACTATTGCTTCCACAAAGTTAATGACAATAACTCTACATAATACTACATAATAAAAACATAATGGAATAAGTGTTTTAATATTTCTCATTATAAGCCCCAACTATTTAAAGCAAATATAACATAATAACAAATTTCACGTATCCTGTAATAATATATATAAATTGGACACTGCAGAAAGAAATAATGTTAAATGCTCAAACACTTACATACGTGGTCTTAAGACACTTAAGAGGGGTCGCGTATCTGATTATATATAACTTGAAAAATGTCAACGCAATTTTTGTCGTTCTTAATCTAAATTGTCGCTTAGCCTCAACGTGGCACCCCTGGACAATTATCTAGCACCCGCTGGCTAATGAACTAATAGTGCGAGTTGGCTTTTAATTTGGGTTGCCTATACTGGTGTTCTGGTGTCTTTTCTACGAACATTGGTTAATATGTAGTATAGAGAATACTATGTGGTAGGCCGAGCTTGGTCCCATGCTAACCTACAGTATAGACTCCTATTAAAACAGATATTAACCTAGACACTTTTGATTTGTTTCTGTGTACCAAGTCAAAGTAAAATAGACAAGTCACCCTTTACCTGACTAGTAAAAACGTATGAGCCCAGAAAACCATGGTAGGTACTATTGTAGATATACAAATATATTAAGCAATGAAATTATTGTATAACACGATATTTACTTGCCTTTGTGAATATAATAATGTAACGACTTAGACTTACACCTACAGGAATGCAACAATTACTTCAACTGCTAATATTTAGAATTAAACAAGCAACCATATTAGTATTTTATCACGCTTCTTAAGACCTGCTTTTAAATTTTAAAAATGATTACAATTTACACAGAACTTTTTCCTTTTAAGTCTTCGAGTACATCTCACAGATCTGTTGTATATTTAAAATAATCATTGTTGAAGTATTTATTGTTAATCCTGACTAATATTGTCCTAATCAAATAATAATAAGATTATTGGTGTATTAATAAGAGGGATCTCTTATTCATTCCGTGTTTTCATAATGTTTTTTTTTATTTTATTTTTTTTCTTGATTGAATAATATTAAACCATTTTACTTTCCGAAATACTTCCACGACGACAACGCTTTCAATTCGGGTCACATATTTAAGAATACGTTACTATTAAGATAAGAAAACTTCGACATATATATTCTTTTACAGACAGATTCTAATGTAATATATTAATATAAATATATTTTATGTATACATATATATATATACATGCATATATTCACACAAGGTGTTTCTTAACAAAAATTTAGCAGATATGTTCTTGTTCCAAGAAACAAAAAGTAAATCGTCTGTTAGAACTGATTCATTGCTCTATTAAGAGAGATATAAAGTATGAAAGAAAAATGAAGACAAATATCTCATTTGATTTTTCGCTTTCTTGAATAATATTATTTGAAAAAACACCCTGTTTAAACATATATATGTAGACATATTTGATATTAAAATATACATTTTACTTTGCACTACAGAAATATTCTTATCAAGAAGCACGCGTTTCCTCAAGCATATACTTATGCATTTATACAAATATGGATTTGTATCTATACAAAGTATATTATGTATGAACACAAATACATAAACTTACTCTAGACTATATTTTCTTAAATTTTGTTTTCCTATATAAAGAATCTTATCTTCTCTAGAATGTGTTTCTAAGGCTAATAAACTTTTTACAAGATGTGGGCATGTACCATCAAATTATTTCTAAAAGTATTATTTTTAACTAAAATATCAAAATATATAATTTGAAAGACCTACGATAACCTGTAACCCAAAGACTTTAAGTTTTAATCATATTTGTGGAGCATTTATTGATAGGAATATGTACATATGATGGGTTAATAACATATGTATTATATATATATTTTAAATGGTGAATAAAAATTATATACTATGAAATATAATTATTATTTTATATATATTGAAAAGTAATATGAAACCCTGCTTAAAAGCAAAAACTTGATTCGAACACCTTGCCCAAGTAAGCATTTTACTTCGGAGACTTTTACTTAAAAGTGTTGAACGTGCAAATGGGAGCAAAGTCAATGTATCTTATGTCAACCGCAGACATATGACGCGGCAAACGTTGGCAGTTCATCAATTTGAACCTTTTTTCCATTATAAACAGTTTCTTTTTAATTCCTTTTATTTTATTTTATTTTTTTTTTTCGTTTATTTCACATTTTTCAGTTTTCAGTTTTCAGTTTTATGTATCTTTCGGGTCTATCGTTGCATTCACATGGTTGATGTGTGTACAAAATAAATTAAGGAGAAAATTAACAACAAAAATTGTAATACAAACTAAAAAAAGGCAGATAAGATTGCTGCATTTTTTTAAGAACCGGACTAATTTTTATGATGTCGTTGGACGAGGTTGCCTGAAGTTTATGTGCATTCGTTATTCAGCATACAGCATAGAATACGATGCCCCATACAAACTTATACCACATGTATCCGTATTTTAGAGATTCATTCATACAATCGAACAAAACATTTCAAACATAAACGACAGTAGAAGATATCCACACAGCATAAGAATAAATAAGATAAGATTTTGAAACCAATACACTAATAGATACTTTTTATTGTATCTTATAAATGCATTGTTTAAAAAAATTTTCAATTGTTATACAATTTTTTTCTCTTTTGCTTACCTGTCCGAAATCAATTGTCAAGTTTACTTCATTGAATTTCATACCACGAGATAATGGAGGCGATTGCCACCAGGCCTCAGTACCGTCAATAGCAAACTCTGGTGCATGATTCTTTTCGGGCACATTTGGATCACAATAATC
>NC_051846.1:26145905-26152521 GCF_002237135.1 Teleopsis dalmanni
CCTTTTTAAGGATAAACAAAAAATAATTAATAAAATTAAAAATCTTTAAAAGAAATTTCACAATAAAAACAGCGCCAATGTGGCGTTTGTATGATGTGGGTGTGGCACTTTGTTGCCTGTTAATTGCGTGCGGCATAACGATTACAAATGCTGAGCTAACGCCGCCATATTTTAATTTGGCTACTGGCCGAAAAATATATGCATCCGCCACTTGCGGTACGGATACTGATGGACCGGAGTTGTATTGTAAATTAGTCGGAGCGAATACAGAAAATGATCACATCGATTATTCTGTCATTCAAGGACAAGTAAGGAAAAATTTATTAGTTTTGGAGATATTCATTTTTAAATAAATTTACAAGTAAAAAAAAATTATTTATTTTTATTATTTGTTAATTTTAATGAATTTTATGATTTATTTAAAAATTTTTATTTATGTTTAATTAAATAATTAATTTTATTTAATTTTATAATTGAATTATTATAAAGTATTAGTTATAAAAATTTAAATTATATTTTATTTCAAGTTTTATGTATTATTTATTAAATTTTTCTATTATGTATATGTTATCTCTTACCTTTCAGTCGTTTTTTTTTATTAACTATGAAAAATAAAATATAATAAAATATATGAAATATGTTTAAATGTAATTTCATTTCTTTTACCATAAAAAATAATTTTCATAAAAATTTTTATTTTATTTTAA
The DNA here is from genome assembly GCF_002237135.1 of Teleopsis dalmanni. Taxonomy (NCBI): domain Eukaryota; kingdom Metazoa; phylum Arthropoda; class Insecta; order Diptera; family Diopsidae; genus Teleopsis; species Teleopsis dalmanni. The sequence goes on from NC_051846.1 coordinate 26,146,613, forward strand.
AATTTTATTATTTAAAATTTTACTTCAAATAAGGCATATGAGCTCATTTTTATCTCATTCAAATATTTTAAGATATTTTTTCTGTTTGTGTAAATTTATCCAAATAATTTTTCTGTTTGCATATATATTTTATTATTTTTTTATTTATATTTTTTTTGTTGATTTTGTTAGTTTATTTTTTTTAACTATGAACAAAAATTGCTTCAAGTAGAGTTTGTTTGTGTAAGCAATTTAATGCATAGAAAATTTTTATACAATTAAAAATGACAGGAGCGTAGGTAGAAAAAATTCTATTACTGCAGTCTATTCTATTCTTATTACTGCAATTAAATGGAAATTACATCATTTGAGCTACAACAATTTTTAATTAATAAACAATTTTTATTAAACAATAAAAACTCAGTTTTAAATATATATTATTTCCAGATTCCTATAGTTCTATACAGAGACATATTTGCAATATATTATTAATATAATTTCGTATTTAGTAATCAAAATGCTCAGAAAAATTGTAAAATATCATTTAGATATACTTACTATATACATTACTATAATACTTTTTATGATAGTGTGTAGATATGTTCTAAAATTGGACACCATATATACACCATACTTTACTATTGTCCTTTCGCTCCTAGTGGGGGTAGGCCTCCACTAAAGATAAATATAAGCCATATATAATATATAATATAAATATATATATATATATATTTATAAACATAAGACATCTAATATATTGAATACCAAATTCAATGAATGTTAAATATAACGAACGATAAGATTCTGTCATTGACTACTCATTTGTTATACAGGAAAGTCAATAATGTCACTGAAAAGCAATCTCTCTTACTGTATTAACACACAATTTACCCTACAACTATGCTCCACAATGGGCAAATGAAAATAAAAAAGATTACACCAAACTCAAGATTCTATTGAAAACTAATCTCTCACTGAAATAACACATAATATACACCACAGCAATGACCAATAATGTGTGTACTAAGGAAAATAATAAACATTACTCAAAAAATATGTTTTTATAAAATTTACAAGAAGAATATATCAATATATATTTTTTAATACATAATTTTCAAAAAAAAAAAAAAAAATCTGAACCACTGAAAACTATATTTGTTTAATTAATTTATTTTTTCCTTTGAAAGAATTTTAGTATTTAATGAATGAGCTGTGCTAGAAATGTTTTCTAAAATTGGACACCTATTAAAAATACTAAAATAAATTGGTAATGCATATAAGTGGTATACACGATCGCGGGTAAAGAGCTCGGTAACCGATTAACATATTAACAGAGTGGCAATAAAAAAAATAGACATTTCGACTTAATGTATTAATATCTTTATTGCATTACTCGATTACCAATTGCGTAACTATAGATCATATAATATAAATCACATATATAAATATATTTGATATACTATTCTATATTTCATAATTGAAAAATTGAAATTCTAGGTTTACTTCTAGCAAATCTTAAAAACTCTTTCCACTAACTTAAAAAAATATACTTAATGATATAGCTTAATGATACGATCAAATTAAATCTAATTCTAGTTAATATTTTTTTCGAAAGAATCTTTATATTTTAATATATTTTTTGCACAATGAATTATTTTAAACGGAGTTCTTCACCGTTTCATTAGTCATTGGAGCTAATTCTCCTTCTTAAATACTATTATTGCGGTCTGAAAACAGAGAGAAGTTACTGACAGTTAGATTCATAGAATATCTTTCATGGGCAAGCAATAAAAAGTTCAATTAATAATCTAAAAGATATATATTTATAACAACGTCCTTTTAATATATCGAGATTTATATCGATGTATAATAAATTATAGGTTTTCGTTCCGGTAATTATTGTTTTATTAGAGCAAATTTCTTTCCCTAAGCATTACTTTTTTGGTCTGCAAACAGATAATAGTTACTGAGAGCTAGATCCATAGAATATGGTAATTCAAAGTGCAAATAGTAATTCATGGATTAGTGATGTAGTTAAGTTTTTTGGTGCAAGATCGCCTTTTATTTCTTCATTTAGTATTGTTGTATTCGCAATTTCTCAAGACTATCGATGAATAACTATCGAGACCGTGCGATCTCGAAATACCTAGGATAAATTTTCGATTAAAAAAAAATTTTTTTATAATATTACATCTAGATTCTATCTAGATTAATTGTTATCACTCATCAATTAAGCGTTAAACTGTTATAAGATTTTGACACATATCCTTGAAAGGTTACTAGTTTCTAGATTCATAGGTAGTGATATATGTTTAGATCATCCTACGAACTTATAATATGACGTAATATTTTTAAAAGTAGAACTCAATGCATCAAGAATAAATTAACTAAAAAAATTTATTTTTTGTGTTTTAATTTTTTAAAAAGAAATATTTTTTCAATTTAGGCTTCCATGTATGATTACAGGGAACAACCGCAATGTTGCGTCTTTAATGAAAAACCGCAAATTAAATATAAAAAAAAAATATTATTTATTTTTTTCAATTTAATCACATTGATTGGTTATAAATTCTTCGAATTCCCTTCTCTTTTCAAATTTTCTTTATTTATTAATCTACTACGCCCCTGAGAACGCACACATTTTAATTGATCAAACAACGAAAATTATAGCCTTTCGTATGTAGCATATGCAGCGCACATGGCTTAGATTTTTTTTTAAATCAAAAAACTGAACTTTGTATATTTTATTTTTGAAAAAATCATTTTTTTTATTTGCTTATACATATACAAAAATAGGTTATTTTAGCACATGATCCTATATCAAAATTATACTAAATTGGGATGAACTGTCAAATATTTGATTTGTTTAAAATGATTGTATTCGAAATCTTATCAAAGATTTAAGCAAAATTAATTTTTTTAAATAAACACAAATTCCGGTTTGGTTTTGATTTTTTAAATTGTAATTTTTATAATTTATTAGTCATATTATCTTTTTTTATTTATTTATTATTATTATACAAAAAATATTTATTTATTTTGTTTTATTATTTTTATAATTATTTTTAATCCAATTTTAAAAACGGTTTAAGAATTTTTTTTCATGGTTAAATAGTTAGTGCAGTTAAGTTTTTTTTATACAAACTTTATTTAATAATTGTTAGTTCACACTTTTTCCTAATAAATAAAATTATATTTTCCATCCCTTATATATCCCTCTTTTGCTTATGAGGAACTTTCATTTAAAGAACCAGATTTACAAAAAAAAATTTCTGTGAGTAATCTAGAATATTTAAGTCTTAAGGCACCAACATGACTACCCGAGGTATCTAATTTGAGAGATAATTATTATTACATCAAAAACATTTCATCATATGATATTTATTGACTACTCACTAATGATTTCTAATGATACTGCTAATGGCTTCAACGACAATAAATGGCAATTAATATACATATATTTATAAATATATATATCTTATATAACATTATATGTTATATCGATTTATATTTGACAAATATGTATAGGTATATATATAATTCACATTATCTGTACAACAAATATCTTAATACTTTAGACAATAACCTTCTTCTGCTATTTTAAAACACTTAAAATAATTTGTAATATAATTTTTAATATAATATATATAAAATATAGAAATAGTTATTTGAAAAAAAATTTATTTGATTAAAAAATATTAATAAATAAATTTTAATAAACTAAAATTTTAAAAATTTTTTCTTTAACATAATTTTAAATTATTTTACTCAATATTATTTCAAACACATGCGAACATTGTATAGAATTGCTTTCTGCTTATCTCAATCTAAGTTGACTAAGGGCTCACTTCCCACAAATGTTTTGAAAGATCAACATTTATATGACTTGGTCTTATTTCGAACAGATAAGAAATGATTTAAAGCATATAATTATCATATATTCTTTACCATAGTCATAGTTAAATTAAAAAGGGGATACGGAATACTTCTTAATACATTTAAAAAAAGAAATATACATATCTGAATATTTCTAATTTGTGAATTATTTCTTAATTTAGGAACAAATTTATTGTAAACTAATATATATCTTCAAATATAGGATTACTGAATAGAAATTCAATTAAAGGAGTAAACAAATGTTCTTTACGATTCTAAATTAGAATTAAAATACAATTTATTAAGCGTAGATTCTGTTTGTATATTATCCCCTGATACCTATAGTTTTAATATTACATATAGACAAAATAAATTTTCTTGGAGTAAATGTCTTTGTCCTAAGCATCACTTGTTCGGTCTGCAAGCAGATAGTAGTTACTAAGAGCTAGCTCCATAGAATATGTTAAATGGGTAAGCAATTCAAAGTGTAAATAGTAATTGATCGACCAGTTATGTAGTGAATTTTCTAGGAGAAGAAAGATCTGTCCGAAAATTATATACATACAATTAAACAAATAGATGTTTTCAAAAACCGCTAAAGATTTTATCTAATGATTGATTGTATTTAATTGATTGATTAAATATAAAAAATTATTTAGGACTTAAAAATTCTCACATTATTATACCCTTTTCTTTTCGAAATGGATTAGTTGTAAGACAAAAATAATTTATTATTTGAAATGTAGTTTTAAAGATCTATTGCTACAGACTTCACTATAAATATCACAGTCTCTCAAATAGAGTATTTCGGGTAGACATGTTGTTGATTCTAACATTAAAATATTTCTCGTTATTAAACTCTTTCTTGTAAACAAAATTTTATAAACACAACATCGGTAGGTTAAATATTATACAGTACTTAAAGAATTATTAAATAGATTTAAGAATTATAGTTCCTTTCGATATGATTCTAATATAACGGACGACATTCTGGCTTTCATTCGAAAGGCGGAATGTCTTCTATTCGGTTAGGGTCAGTTGCAGCACAAAAGATTAATCTGGTCGCAGTGCTCTGCTCCGTTGGGAGCTAGTACCCCGTATATTTCTATTTTATTCTATTCTATCCATCAAAAAAAGCATTTTGGGTAGAAATGTTGATGATTCTAGCATTAGAGTAGAATAGATTTCTCGAATGAGTTCTTTTTATGAAGCTGACTCTTGTAATGAACGTTTTATAAGTATTAACAGGTAGGTTATACATTAAAAAGTTCTTAATTAATTATAATATAATATAATACTTATTATCTCCGAAATGAATTACTTTGGGTAAACATGATGGCTATAAGACTAAAATATTCTAGATCGCTCGCAGGAATTCTTCTTTTAAACCTGCTTTTTAAATACAAAGTTTTTTATAAGCAAAGCACGGATATATTATTATCTATATATGTACTTATATACTTTCGTTTTAAGTATTAATTAATTTGATGGCTGTAAACCATTTTTATGATTTTTGTAAAATAATTAAAACTTTTATGTTTAATATTTATGTTTAATTATATTAATTTATATATATTTATTTATATTTATTTTATGTTTATTTTATAATTAAAACTATGAAATTAATTTCATGTATTATAAAAGTGTTTTAGTATAATTTATTAACATTTCATGGTTGTGACACTTTGTAAAACACTTTCAGATACTTTTAATTTACACCTTATTATATATGAAATACTATATTATTATATATATTTATATTAGGATCTATTAAGATACTTTCCAAGCACTACACAAAGACCTTATAGCTATGCTATGTGCATTTGCCGTATCTAATAAATATTATTTAATATAATTATGTTACCCATGAAAATCTTTATGTATAGATATATGTATATATATATTTCTTGAATATATGTTTTTTTATATATATAAAAACAAACATTTATTAATTCATCTCTTGCTTTTCTAGGTTTGCGATTATTGTGATCCAAATGTGCCCGAAAAGAATCATGCACCAGAGTTTGCTATTGACGGTACTGAGGCCTGGTGGC
>NC_051846.1:26152621-26170472 GCF_002237135.1 Teleopsis dalmanni
AAAGTATTCGTGTTTCTGTAAAGCTAGACTTTCTTTGTATGGTGACAAAGAAGCTTTATTAAAATTTAGAGGGCTTTTGAATAGCAAAGAAAGAAATAAAGGACAAACACAAAAATTTATTTTAATTTTATTGAAGTTTGGCTGACCATACAACGCTGTTTCGAGTATTGCCAAGTACTCTTCATCAGTGGTCTTTAGAATAATCGAATTTTTATTTAATTAGTTTATAGTCCGTATATAATTTGTTTGGACTGCAAGTGCCAGGCTTAGAACTCGTGCCTGTCAAATTAGAAGCGATGACTAATCGTGTAAATCACATATATAAATATATTTGATATACTATTCTATATTTCATAATTGAAAAATTGAAATTCTAGGTTTACTTCTAGCAAATCTTAAAAACTCTTTCCACTAACTTAAAAAAATATACTTAATGATATAGCTTAATGATACGATCAAATTAAATCTAATTCTAGTTAATATTTTTTTCGAAAGCATCTTCATATTTTAATATATTTTTTGCATAATGAATTATTTTAAAAGGAGTTCTTCACCGTTTCATTAGTCATTGGAGCTAAATCTCCTTCTTAAATACTATTATTGCGGTCTGAAAACAGAGAGAAGTTACTGACAGTTAGATTCATAGAATATCTTTCATGGGTAAGCAATAAAAAGTTCAATTAATAATCTAAAAGATATATATTTATAACAACGTCCTTTTAATATATCGAGATTTATATCGAAGTATAATGAATTATAGGTTTTCGTTCCGGTAATTATTGTTTTATTAGAGCAAATTTCTTTCCCTAAGCATTACTTTTTTGGTCTGCAAACAGGTAATAGTTACTGAGAGCTAGATTCATAGAATATGGCAATTCAGAGTGTAAATAGTAACTGATGGATTAGTGATGTAGTGAAATTTCTTGGTGTAAGATCGCCTTTTATTTCTTAATTTAGTCTTGTTGTATTGGCAATTTCTCAAGACTATCGATGAATAACTATCGAGACCGTGCGATCTCGAAATACCTAGGATAAATTTTCGATTAAAAAAAATTTTTTTTTATAATATTACATCTGGATTAATCTAGATAGGATTAATTGTTATGAAAATGAGAAGAATAACACGATTACAACGACACTAACTCGTCAACTAAGCGTTAAACTGTTATAAGATTTTGACACATATCCTTGAAAGGTTACTAGTTTCTAGATTCATAGGTAGTGATATATGTTTAGATCATCCTACGAACTTATAGTATGACGTAATATTTTTAAAAGTAGAACTCAATGCATCAAGAATAAATTAACTAAAAAAATTTATTTTTTGTGTTTTAATTTTTTAAAAAGAAATATTTTTTTAATTTAGGCTTCCATGTATGATTACAGGGAACAACCGCAATGTTGCGTCTTTAATAAACAACCGCAAATTAAATATAAAAAAAAATGTTATTTATTTTTTTCAATTTAATCACATTGATTGGTTTTAAAATTCTTCGAATTCCCTTCTCTTTTCAAAATTTCTTTATTTATTAATCTACTACGCCCCTGAGAACGCACACATTTTAATTGATCAAACAACGAAAATTATAGCCTTTCGTATGTAGCATATGCAGCGCACATGGCTTAGATTTTTTTTTAAATCAAAAAACTGAACTTTGTATATTTTATTTTTGAAAAAATCATTTTTTTATTTGCTTATACATATACAAAAATAGGTTATTTTAGCACATGATCCCATATCAAAATTATACTAAATTGGGATGAATTGTCAAATATTTGATTTGTTTAAAATGATTGTATTCGAAATCTTATCAAAGATTTGAGAAAAATTAATTTTTTTAAATAAACACAAATTCCGGTTTGGTTTTGATTTTTTAAATTGTAATATTTATAAATTATTAATTTTATTTTATTTATTATAATTATTATACAAGAATTATTTACTTATATTGTTTAATTTATTTATATTAATTAATTATTTTTAACCCAATTTTAAAAACGGTTTAAAAAATTTTTTATGATTAAATAGTTATTGTGGTTAAGTTTTTTTTTTATACAAACTTTATTTAATAATTGTAAGTTCACACTTTTTCCTAATAAATAAAATTATATTTTCCATCCCTTATATATCCCTCTTTTGCTTATGAAGAACTTTCATTTAAAGAACCAGATTTACAAAAAAAAATTTCTGTGAGTAATCTAGAATATTTAAGTCTTAAGGCACCAACATGACTACCCGATGAATCTAATTTGAGAGATAATTATTATTATACCAAAATAATTTCATCATATGATCTTTATTGAATACTCACTAATGATTTCTAATGATACTGCTAATGGTTTTAAATGACAATAAATGGCAATTAATATACATGTATTCATAAATACATATCTTATATATATAAGATATTCATCGATTTATATTTGATAAATATATACATATATATACTTTTAGACATAACCTTTTTCTGCCATTTTAGAAACAGTTAGAGATAATTGTAATATATTTTAATATAATATATTAAAATATATGATGGGTAGTTTGGTAAGACTTGAAACAGCGCATGGTCAGCCAAAAATTCATTAATTAAAAAAAATACTAAAAATAAAATTTTTGTTGTGTGTAGTTGTACTACTATTCGAAAAAACTTCTATATAAAATATAGAAATAGTTATTTGAAAAAAAATTTATTTGATTAAAAAATATTAATAAATAAATTTTAATAAACTAAAATTTTAAAAATTTTTTCTTTAACATAATTTTAAATTATTTTACTCAATATTATTTCAAACACATGCGAACATTGTATAGAATTGCTTTCTGCTTATCTCAATCTAAGTTGACTAAGGGCTCACTTCCCACAAATGTTTTGAAAGATCAACATTTATATGACTTGGTCTTATTTCGAACAGATAAGAAATGATTTAAAGCATATAATTATCATATATTCTTTACCATAGTCATAGTTAAATTAAAAAGGGGATACGGAATACTTCTTAATACATTTAAAAAAAGAAATATACATATCTGAATATTTCTAATTTGTGAATTATTTCTTAATTTAGGAACAAATTTATTGTAAACTAATATATATCTTCAAATATAGGATTACTGAATAGAAATTCAATTAAAGGAGTAAACAAATGTTCTTTACGATTCTAAATTAGAATTAAAATACAATTTATTAAGCGTAGATTCTGTTTGTATATTATCCCCTGATACCTATAGTTTTAATATTACATATAGACAAAATAAATTTTCTTGGAGTAAATGTCTTTGTCCTAAGCATCACTTGTTCGGTCTGCAAGCAGATAGTAGTTACTAAGAGCTAGCTCCATAGAATATGTTAAATGGGTAAGCAATTCAAAGTGTAAATAGTAATTGATCGACCAGTTATGTAGTGAATTTTCTAGGAGAAGAAAGATCTGTCCGAAAATTATATACATACAATTAAACAAATAGATGTTTTCAAAAACCGCTAAAGATTTTATCTAATGATTGATTGTATTTAATTGATTGATTAAATATAAAAAATTATTTAGGACTTAAAAATTCTCACATTATTATACCCTTTTCTTTTCGAAATGGATTAGTTGTAAGACAAAAATAATTTATTATTTGAAATGTAGTTTTAAAGATCTATTGCTACAGACTTCACTATAAATATTACAGTTCCTCAGATAGAGTATTTCGGGTAGATATGTTGTTGATTCTAAGATTAAAATATTTCTCGTTATTAAACTCTTCCTTGTAAAGAAAGTTTTATAAACACAAAATGGATAGGTTAAATATTATACAGTACTTAAAGAATTATTAAATAGATTTAAGAATTATAGCTCCTTTCGATATGATTCTAGTACAGCATTTTGAGTTGGAATGCTGATGCTTCTAACACTCATTCGAGTTATTTTTTAAGTTGTCTATTATAATTAACGTTTTATAAGTATTATAGGTAGGTAAGATATTAAAAAGTTCTTGAAGAATTACAGTCTCTGAAAATAATTATAATATAATACTTATTATCCCTCAAATAAATTACTTTGGGTAAACATGATGGCTATAAGACTAAAATATTCTAGATCGCTCGCAGGAATTCTTCTTTTAAACCTGCTTTTTAAATACAAAGTTTTTTATAAGTAAAGCACGGATATATTATTATCTATATATGTACTTATATACTTTCGTTTTAAGTATTAAAAAATTACAGCCTCAAAAAATAATTATAATATAATACTTATTATCTCCGAAATGAATTACTTTGGGTAAACATGATGGCTATAAGACTAAAACATTCTAGATCGCTCGCAGGAATTTATCTTATGAACCCGTTTCTTAAATACAAAGTTTTTTATAAGCTAAACACGGATATATTATTATCTATATATGTACTTATGTACTTTCGTTATAAGTATTAATTAATTTGATGGCTGTAAAATAAAATTAAACTTTTATGTACTTTTAATATGTACTTTTATATACTTTTAAACTTTTAATATTTATGTTTAATTATATTAATTTATATATATTTATTCATATTTATTTTATGTTTATTTTATTAATTTTCATTTTAATGAAAATGAAATTAATTTTCATAATTTTAATTTTAATGTGTTATAAAAGTGTTAATATAATTTATTAACATTTCATGGTTGTGATATATAATATTTCAGATACTTTTAATTTATACCTTATTATATGTGAATTACTATATTATTATATATATTTATATTAGTTTAATAGATACTTTCCAAGCACAACATATAGACCTTATAGGTTTGCTATGTGCAATTGCCGTATCTAATAAATATTATTTAATATAATTATGTTACCATGAAAATCTTTATGTATAGATATATGTTGATATATATTTCTTGAATATATGTTTTTTTATATATACAAAACCAAAAATTTATTAATTCATCTCTTGGTTTTCTAGGTTTGCGATTATTGTGATCCAAATGTGCCCGAAAAGAATCATGCACCAGAGTTTGCTATTGACGGTACTGAGGCCTGGTGGCAATCGCCTCCATTATCTCGTGGTATGAAATTCAATGAAGTAAACTTGACAATTGATTTCGGACAGGTAAGCAAAAGAGAAAAAAATTGTATAACAATTGAAAATTTTTTTAAACAATGCATTTATAAGATACAATAAAAAGTATCTATTAGTGTATTGGTTTCAAAATCTTATCTTATTTATTCTTATGCTGTGTGCATATCTTCTACTGTTGTTTATGTTTGAAATGTTTTATTCGATTGTATGAATGAATCTCTAAAATACGGATACATGTGGTATAAGTTTGTATGGGGCATCATATTCTATGCTGTATGTTGAATAACGAATGCACATAAACTTCAGGCAACCTCGTCCAACGACATCATAAAAATTAGTCCGGTTCTTAAAAAAATGCAGCAATCTTATCTGCCTTTTTTTAGTTTGTATTACAATTTTTGTTGTTAATTTTCTCCTTAATTTATTTTGTACACACATCACACATGTGAATGCAACGATAGACCCGAAAGATACATAAAACTGAAAACTGAAAAATGTGAAATAAACGAAAAAAATAAAAATGAAATAAAATAAAATAAAAGGAATTAAAAAGAAACTGTTTATAATGGAAAAAAGGTTCAAATTGATGAACTGCCAACGTTTGCCGCGTCATATGTCTGCGGTTGACATAAGATACATTGACTTTGCTCCCATTTGCACGTTCAACACTTTTAAGTAAAAGTCTTCGAAGTAAAATGCTTACTTGGGCAAGGTGTTCGAATCAAGTTTTTGCTTTTAAGCAGGGTTTCATATTACTTTTTAATATATATAAAATAATAATTATATTTCATGGTATATAATTTTTATTCACCATTTAAAATATATATATAATACATATGTTATTAACCCATCATATGTACATATTCCTATCAATAAATGCTCCACAAATATGATCAAAACTTAAAGTCTTTGGGTTACAGGTTATCGTAGGTCTTTCAAATTATATATTTTGATATTTTAGTTAAAAATAATACTTTTAGAAATAATTTGATGGTACATGCCTACATCTTGTAAAAAGTTTATTAGCCTTAGAAACACATTCTAGAGAAGATAAGATTCTTTAAATAGGAAAAAAAAATTTAAGAAAATATAGTCTAAAGTAAGTTTATGTATTTGTGTTCACACATAATATACTTTGTATAGATACAAATCCATATTTGTATAAATGCATAAGTATATGCTTGAGGAAACGCGTGCTTCTTGATAAGAATATTTCTGTAGTGCAAAGTAAAATGTATATTTTAATATCAAATATGTCTACATATATATGTTTAAACAGGGTGTTTTTTCAAATAATATTATTCAAGAAAGCGAAAAATCAAATGAGATATTTGTCTTCATTTTTCTTTCATACTTTATATCTCTCTTAATAGAGCAATGGATCAGTTCTAAAAGACGATTTACTTTTTGTTTCTTGGAACAAGAACATATCTGCTAAATTTTTGTTAAGAAACACCTTGTGTGAATATATGCATGTATATATATATGTATACATAAAATATATTTATATTAATATATTACATTAGAATCTGTCTGTAAAAGAATATATATGTCGAAGTTTTCTTATCTTAATAGTAACGTATTCTTAAATATGTGACCCGAATTGAAAGCGTTGTCGTCGTGGAAGTATTTCGGAAAGTAATATGGTTTAATATTATTCAATCAAGAAAAAAATAAAATACAAATTACATAATGAAAACACGGAATGAATGGTATCTCTTATTAATATACCAATAATCTTATTATTATTTGATTAGGACAATATTAGTCAGGATTAACAATAAATACTTCAACATTGATTATTTTAAATATACAACAGATCTGTGAGATATACTCGAAGACTTAAAAGGAAAAAGTTCTGTGTAAATTGTAATCATTTTTAAAATTTAAAAGCAGGTCTTAAGAAGAGTGATAAAATACTAATATGGTTGCTTGTTTAATTCTAAATATTAGCAGTTGAAGTAATTGTTGCATTCCTGTAGGTGTAAGTCTAAGTCGTTAGATTATTACATTCACAAAGGCAAGTAAATATCGTGTTATACAATAATTTCATTGCTTAATATATTTGTATATCTACAATAGTACCTACCATGGTTTTCTGGGCTCATACATTTTTACTAGTCAGGTAAAGGGTGACTTGTCTATTTTACTTTGACTTGGTACACAGAAACAAATCAAAAGTGTCTAGGTTAATATCTGTTTTAATAGGAGTCTATACTGTAGGTTAGCATGGGATCAAGCTCGGCCTACCACATAGTATCCTCTATACTACATATTAACCAATGTTCGTAGAAAAGACACCAGAACACCCAAATTAAAAGCCAACTCGCACTAATAGTTCATTAGCCAGCGGGTGCTAGATAATTGTCCAGGGGTGTCACGTTGAGGCTAAGCGACAATTTAGATTAAGAACGACAAGAATTGCGTTGGCATTTCCCAAGTTAAATATAATCAGATACGCGACCCCTCTTAAGTGTCTTAAGACCACGTATGTAAGTGTTTGAGCATTTAACATTATTTCTTTCTGCAGTGTCCAATTTATATATATTATTACAGGATAGGTGAAATTTGTTATTATGTTATATTTGCTTTATATAGTTAAATTATGTAGATTTAAATAGAATGTCATTAACTTTGTGGAAGCAATAGTGTTCAGAATAGATTGTAAATTGTATTATATGTTTGGTCCCAATTCCAATATTTGCCTAGGCAAAACTTTAAATGAGGTTATTGATATCTGTAAAACACTGCAACTAATATTGGAAACATCCAGTAGAAAGTTGGGACAGTTAAAATTCTGTCTTCGATATATTTCTAAAGTCATGTAATATAATATTAAGTATATTATAATATTTATTGTAATTTATTATTATAATATTATACTTAAAGTATTTTGGTCGGAATAAATGTGTCTATTATAATATAAAGGACTTGTTTTAGTAGTATTATCAATATTTTAGTCCCTGCTTCCTAAAATTAATAGGTAGATTGGTATTGTACCAATGTTTGTTCGTTTGATATTTGGTTGCCAGAAAATTACACTTGAGAGTGCACAAAGCTTACTATACATTATTTTTGGCGGATAATACAAAATATCTGCTTAGTATTGTATTTCTGTTCTAATTTTTACAACAATTTCTAATTAACCTTTTAACTAAAATTTTTTTTATTTTAAAAAGCTATTAATTAATTAAATAATACTAGAGTAGTTAATATAATTTAACCATTCATAACGAAAGCATATGATATTACAAAAATTTTTTTCATAATTTTTTATCAAGAACGAACGGAAACAGTGAGGGCCATTATCGCTATGGCCGATTTTTGCTTCTTTGTACAGTACAGTTTCTTTCATCTTTTCTTATGTGCGGCCAAAGGAAACGATGTAGTTTTTCACTTTATTATTAAGGCAATGTGAGAAATGTCTTGATGTGTTCATTTAACAAATTTAATTGTGAAATATAAATTTTTGAGCAATTCATTTAATATTCGCTCATCAACACATATTCAAAATGTGCTGATCTTTCTCATCAAATTTCATGTGGATTAGCTCATGCACTAAAAATTGCTGTTTAGTGCTTATCAAAATGGGTTTCAGTTTCGGAACTTGAGTGTTGAGAATTTTACTAAATGTAATTACAGTTTATATTTTTATTTTTTTATGTGCCTTTATGTGTTAAGATACTTGGTACTCAATGATATACTATATACATATATAGAAAATAGTTTATCGCAAAAATACTTGTAAATTGATATTTGCGTGTTTCTATTCAAAATATTGCATTCTTAATGTAATGTCATAAGAATAATTTTTTAGTTTATTTATACATGTTTTTATGTATGTATATGTATGTATGTACAATGTATGTATATATACAATTTACACAATTTATTAAATATAGCTTTGTGAGCACATTTCAAATAAATTTTATCTTTATAATTATAAATTTATACATTTTATTTTAATATCAAAATAGTTTAGATCCGGTCTATGGTATATAGAGTTTACACCATACTTATTTAGTACTAGTACTTATTTAAATGCAATTAACTGATATTCGAGGATATTGATTTTATATATTTTTTATTTATGAAAATATATATGTATAAATAACAAAATGATATATGTTATTTCAATAGTTTTCTGACAATTTTGAGTAAAGAACTGCGATTCAGTTTCTTCAAATTTTAATACTTAAGACTTATGTATTTAATACTTATTTCACTACTAAAGTTATTGTAGTTCACTACTTTTCGAAACCTCTCTCTCTCAAATACTTAAGATTTTAATATTTAATATTTAAAATATATAAATAATATTTAAAATTTAATATTTAAAAAATCAGATCAGTTGATTTCCTCTAATATCGGTTTGTTATATTAAGTAAAATATTTATGTAGTATATAACTTTTGTTCAAAAAGTATCCGGATTTTATTAACTACTCCTTAAGTAAGAGACCTTTTTCAAAGTTTTTTGTTATGTTGGTACACCCTTTCTTGACATATGGTACAAATTTGAGCGCCATCTGTCATTCAGTTTGTTTACAGCAGTTTAGTTTGTTTACAGAATCACTATAAAAGTGATCTTATAATCCTATCATAACATTAGTTTTGTTGTAACTAAAACGCAGCGTTGTATTTTAAATTTTGCTATAAGCTTTTATTTTTGTATATTCAATACTCCCTGAATAGATCAAATTGCTGCCAAAAGCAGTCCAGATGATTTTATGCTATTATTTTTTCCTAAATTATATTTAATTAATTTGCCCAGAAAAATTTTAACATATATTTGGATGGTATTAGTAACATACTTAAATACTCTGAATGTGTTCCGAAGGTATCCTGACGGACTATCCTGACGGACTATCCTGACGGATATGCGCTTTACTACGCCTTACTCAGTCTTGTCTCTGATATTTTCTTGTGACTAAAAATCCAGAGAAACGTAATCTTGAATTGCGCCGACAACTTGATTAGAGCTGCGTTGCAATTATCCTCAATAACCGTGTGTATACCCAATTGTTGTTGGATTTGGTCAAATCAGTAAGTTGATACCAGACAGTTTATTCCACTTTTAAAGTGCAAAGTGCTTGTAAATTGCTTGTAAACAACGACAATCATAAAATTTTTTCAATTTATACTGTTTTTTTTCAATAAGTCCTTTTTGTAATTTAATACTCATCCCTGTAGTGCTTAAAACTTTCAATACCATCATAAGAAACACTGAAATCTTCAAAATAATTACAGTCATATCTTGTTAAAATTTTTCGATATCCAAAGATATTTTGCAAAATGTAAATAATATGATGGGGTTTTAATTTGATTAGTTGGGTGCATGAGATGTAGTGTTCGAAGTTTAATTTATTGTCATTGCAATTACACAAAAAACAAACAAATATTTGTTTTAATATGTAACAGAGAGAGGATATCATGTTCGTTACACATCATCTTAGATTTGGGTCCATTTATATTAAATAGTTAATTCTGATAATATTTGTTCTTAATATTTTTATCAAGATGACGCTAAGAATCGTTTTAGCAAAGTCCATCAGTCTGAATGAATGTCAATAATAACTAACATAATTATTCGGACCAATTTTGTATCGGATTGTTGTTTTATAATAGATTTATTCTATGTGTCTTTTAGTTTATATTTTTATTCGTTCAAGATATGTTAAATACTTATATCGTCTCTTCTTTAAGTTTCCATTCACTTTTTATTAAAGAAATTAACATAAGGATGCCATTCAATCCCAGTATGAAAAAAAAGAACAGCCTACATAATGTATAGTATAGTATATTATATCAAATTATTAATATACAATATATTATATTATAGTTATTATAATAATGACTTCACAGAACTGAAATCAAATACTTACAATAATTGCATACAAGTATTAGTAATAAAATATTTTAGGTTTCTATATGAACCACTGGCGTCAAGTGTACTAACTGCATTACCGGATAACTGTAGTTATCGATTTACAGAATATATTTGTAGTCAACATTTTTTAACGTATGTTTTAAAAATTTATATTCAAATTTAAAAAATTTATATTTAAAATTTAAAAATTTATATCTAAATTTAAAACTAAACAAATTTGTTTCTACGGTTATAAAATATATTTGTACTGTACAATTTTTCGGTGTCCTAAAAATATGCACTACTTTTTGGCTTGGAGATCGTAGAAAAATTGTTTCATACGTCGCAAGATCGTATTTCGAAACTGAAATTTTTTTAAAAATTACTATAAACTAACAATAGTTGTTTAAGAATCAGGTTTAAGCTATTGAATGTTCCACACTTCAACTCATTCGGTGATATATTCAGCATTAGTATTGCCCACTTTTATCAATGCGTCCGGTTGGTTCTAGCATAACCATTCTCCTACCCAGCATTTCGAAAAATTGTGAAATTAAAACGACTTTTAAGCTAACTTAACCTTAGATAAATTTGAATATCTATATATTAAGCTATTTACTACCATTTTTGCGTTTGATTACTGGAATGGGTTCTAAGCATTCTAACCCTAACTATTCAACGATTGGAACCTTTATTCTTTATCCCTGAGATTGTTGCTAGATTCCACTTACCGAAAAATAGATTAAAAATTGATATACAAAAGCTTAATAGGTTACAGGCTCCTCGGGGAGGTATGCAGATCTGATGTAAATTGTTGTTTAGTCTGATGAAGTGATAAACTATAATCTAGTCAAGGCGTAAAGAGCAGTTTTGAAAATACCTCGAGTTAAGAAAGAGTAAAAGGCTCAAATAGCTTCAACATAATAATATAATTGAGTTCACCAATTAAGCCAATTTGCGTGATTAGAATATTGCATTATATTAGGGGGATTAATATAATAGCTTTATTATTTTATATAGAGTTCTAAAGAACTATCTTCAACTACTAGAATAACTTGTTAACAATTATTTTTGAGTTTTTAAATTTTATTAGTTTCTAAAAATAAAATACTAATTTTTTTTATAGGAATTCCATGTTGCTTATTTATTTATACGTATGGGTAACTCACCACGTCCTGGTTTATGGACTTTGGAAAAATCCACAGATTATGGTAAAACATGGACACCATGGCAACATTTCTCCGATACACCCGCCGATTGTGAAACTTACTTTGGTAAAGACACTTACAAACCAATTACCCGTGATGACGATGTTATCTGCACAACCGAATATTCGAAAATTGTACCACTGGAAAATGGTGAAATTCCTGTGATGCTTTTAAACGAACGTCCATCGTCTACGAACTATTTTAACTCAACTGTGCTGCAAGAATGGACGCGTGCAACCAATGTGCGTATACGTCTTTTACGTACCAAAAATTTATTAGGTCATTTGATGTCCGTAGCGAGACAAGACCCTACAGTGACCCGACGTTATTTCTATTCCATCAAAGATATTTCGATTGGTGGTCGTTGTATGTGCAATGGTCATGCAGATACATGCGACGTGAAAGATCATAAAAGTCCTGTACGTATATTGGCTTGCCGCTGTCAACATCATACTTGCGGTATACAATGTAATGAGTGTTGTCCTGGTTTTGAGCAGAAGAAATGGCGTCAAAATACAAATGCTCGTCCATTTGAATGTGAACGTACGTTTTGTTTTTTTAGGATCATGGTTAAAAAAATTACAATAATTTATATATATATTTAGAAAATATTTAATTTTTTTTGTTTAAATTGATTGTTTTAGCTTGCAACTGTCATGGTCATTCAAATGAGTGCGTTTATGAAGAAGATATCGATAAAAAAGGATTATCACTGGATATACATGGACGTTACGATGGTGGTGGCAAATGTTTGAACTGCCAGCATAATACCGAAGGTATCAATTGCAATAAATGTAAGCCGAAATATTATAGACCACGTGGCAAATATTGGAATGAAACAGATGTCTGCAAACGTAAGTTACTTGGCTTATGGAGCTTCATTTAATTTTTTCATAACCATCACTTTTGTAGCTTGCAATTGTGAATTCTTTTATTCCACTGGACATTGTGAGGAAGAAACTGGACGTTGCGAATGTCGTAAAGCTTTCCAACCACCAAATTGCGATTCCTGTGCTTATGGTTATTATGGCTATCCAAATTGTCGCGAATGTGATTGCTACTTGTTGGGTACTGAAGGTCATCATTGTGAAGCTGTTAATGGTGAATGTCCTTGTAAAGTAAATTTCGCAGGGCATTACTGCAAACAGTGTGCTGAAGGTTTCTATGCGTTCCCTGAATGCAAAGGTACTTCTTCTTAAATAGAGTTGTTAAAAGTTAACTTTAAATTTATTTAATGTTTTCATAGCTTGTGAGTGCAACCAAATTGGTTCAATTAGCAACGACTGTGACTTGGAAACTGGTCAGTGCAAGTGTTTAAGTAGTTTTGGTGGCGAACAGTGTGAACGGTGCAAACACGGTTATTTCAATTATCCTAAATGTCAATGTAAGTAAATGAATTCTTAGTTTCAATTTAAATGATTCTTCTAATTTGCATTTCAACAGATTGTGATTGCGACATACAAGGAACCCAGGATGAAATTTGTAATAAAGAAAATGGTCAATGTATATGTCGCGAAGGTTTCGGTGGTCCTCGCTGTGATCAGTGCTTACCTGGCTATTTCAATTATCCAGATTGTAAGGCTTGCAATTGTTCCACCACTGGCAGTACGGCTATCACTTGTGACAACACCGGCAAATGTAATTGTTTGCCCAATTTTGCTGGCAAACAGTGTACACTTTGTAGTGCTGGTTATTTCAGCTATCCAGAATGTTTGCGTGAGTGAAAATTCTTTTAATATTAATGAGATATACAAACTGTCAGGGAAATATTTGCCATACGTTTTCATATGCCAACTTTTTTATATAATCATTTCTACCAAAAATAAAAATAACTATATTAAATGATTGAAGTTAGTTAGGTGTTAAAAGGGGAGTGTGGAACGAATTCTCCCCAATCAGCTAAAAAAGCCATTTTCATTTCAAAATTCTTCGTAATAATGGTTAGAAGAATGATCAAGTTAGAACCAGTCAAAAGCATTAATAAATGCAAATATATCTGATTGTGTTACAGAAAGAGCGTCCAAAAGTGTAAGCCTAGTCTTGGACAAGCCATAAATACAACTGCTGTTCTGGTGTCTTTTCTTCGAGCGTCGGTAAACATGTGCTACAGGAGATACTACATAGTAGATCAAGCTTAACCCCTTACTATTCTATGACCCAGTGCCCTGTTAAAACAGATATGAGCCTAGATACTTCTGATTTGCTTTTGTGTGCCAAGCCAGAGGTTCTACATTTAAAAAAGATTGGCCATGTAGTCCTTTACCTGGGTGCAGAGGAAGTATGAACTCTCTCAATAGAAAAAATCAGCCTTTGGCTGTAGCGGACAGGGGCAGAGATTGAAATAAGAGTTTCCACGGAAGAGTCACTCAGCCCAATAAGCTTATCTGCGCGCTCATTTCATACTATGTGGGAATACCCAAGAACCCAAACTACAGTTACCTTGGACCTGTGGCTTAAGTACGTTAAGTCTTGCGTACATTCTAGCAATAATTTAGCCGAAATACAGACTACTGATACTTTAATAGCTTTAATAATAAGAGCTGACTCTCAGTAAGAATAAACACTTCAAAAAATGATTGAAAAGTAAAATACAATATATATATTTTCTAATAAATATTTCCTTGAATAATAATGACTAACATAACAGAGCCAGTTGTATAAATAATGCAAATTTCTCTATTTTAGCTTGTAATTGTGATGTACATGGTTCGGAGGGCGTTACGTGCAATGCCGATGGCCAATGCTTGTGTTTGCCTAACTTTGATGGTAAACTCTGTGACTCCTGCAAAGAAGGCTATTATAACTTCCCAAGCTGTGAAGATTGTAATTGTGATCCGGCTGGCGTTATTGATAAGTTTGCGGGATGTGGCTCCGTGCCCATTGGTGAGTTGTGCCAGTGTAAAGAACGAGTTACTGGACGTATATGCAATGACTGCAAACCTCTTTATTGGAACTTGAATATAAGTAATCCTGATGGTTGCGAAGTGTGTGATTGTTGGGTTGATGGTACTATTGCTGCTATGGACACTTGTCTATCGAAGTCAGGACAATGTACCTGCAAACCGCATACACAGGGTCGGACTTGTAAAGAGTGCAGAGATGGTACTTATGATTTGGATGGTGCCTCGCTATTTGGCTGTAAGGATTGTAATTGTGATGTTGGCGGCTCATGGAAAACGGAATGTGACAAAATGACCGGTCAATGTGTTTGTCATCCTCGTGTTACGGGACGAGCATGTACACAGCCATTAACGACGCATTACTTCCCAACTCTGCATCAATTCCAGTATGAATACGAGGATGGTTCGCAGCCCTCTGGTGCACAAGTGCGTTATCAGTATGATGAAGATGTCTTTCCAGATTTTAGTAGTAAAGGTTATGCTGTTTTCAATGATATACAAAATGAAGTTCGCAATGATTTAAATGTATTTAAATCGTCTGTATATCGTATTGTTATACGTTATGTTAACCCAAATCCTGAAAATGTTACCGCTAATATTTTAATACAATCTGAAAATCCATTGGAAGTCGATCAAAAGTAAGTGAAATTTATTAAAAAATTACTCAATACTCTAGAATTAATTTTATATGCAGTGTTAAGGTGCTCTTGCGTCCAACAACCTCTCCACAATTTGTAACAGTTGCTGGTATTAAGGGTAATAAACCTTCCGCTGTTGTTTTGGATCCAGGCCGATACACCTTTACTACAAAAACCAATAAAAACATCATGTTAGATTATTTTGTACTGTTGCCAGCTGCTTATTATGAGGCCTCCATTTTAACAAGATATATCTCCAATCCTTGCGAATTGGGTAACATGGAACTATGCAGACATTACAAATATGCTTCAGTTGATGAGTGAGTCACATAAATTTTATTTTTATTAATATATTATAATAATATTCAATCAAAATCAATTGCTTACAGCTTCCAACCTGCTACAACTCCATTCATAATTGGTTCTAATAATAAGCCCACTAACCCAACACAACATTATAATGATCCAGAACATTTATCTATCATTAACCATGTCGGCGATATACCTGTCATTAGCGCAACACAACCCGATCTTAATTATATTATCGATGTGCCACGAAGTGGACGTTATATTTTCGTAATCGATTATATCAGTGAACGAAACTATGCCGAACCCTACTACATAAAACTACGAGTAGGTCAAAATGAGGAGGATTACGGTACCACAACATTGTATCCTTGCTTGTATTCAACTTCTTGTCGTACACCGATTATTGATGAAAACAGTCGAGAAAAAACATTTAATCTGGATGACGATGATAGCAAACCTGTAGTAGTTAGTGTAAGTAAATACATAATAACTTAAATATTATGAAGTAAATGATATAAATTAATATATTGTGCATATATACATATACATTTATAAACTAATTATATAAACAAAATGGATATGTATTAAGTCGAAATCGTTATAAATAAGATAATTGCTTTTTTGGAATACTTAAAGTAAAACAAAACAAAACTTTTTTACTTTTATATATCACCTTAGGCCGATTTTGAAGATTTTGGACGCGTCGCTATTATTTCAGTTACTGCCATACCAGCAGAGCAGTGGTCCATCGATTATATTATACCAAGTACAGTTTGTGTCATAAATAATCAGCAATGTGCTACACCTAAATTCCGTACAGTTCCTGACTCTAAAAAAATCGAATTCGAAACAGATCATGAAGATCGAGTCTCAGAAAATAAGCCACCATATGCTGTGCTCGATGAGCGAGTTAAATTGGTGCATTTGGATAGTAAAAATGAAGCCACTATCATAATTGAGTAAGTAAATCTATGATATGGTATATAATCCGCACATATTCTAATATAAATTTTAACAGATCCAAAGTATCAGATCCTGGACGTTATGTGATTTTAATCAAATACTACCAGCCACATCATCCCAAATATAATGTCATGTATACTTTGACAGCTGGTAAAAATCAATATGATGGCAAATTCGATGTCAATCATTGCCCATCAAGTTCGGGATGTCGTGGTGTGATACGTCCTAATGGTGAAGACTGGTGGTTCGATATTGATGACGAGTTCAAGTTTACTATTACAGTGAGTGTTATTTGAACTTGCTTTAAAAAATGAAACTAAATGAAATTATTTTTAAATTAAATTTACAGAATAATCGCCCTCAAGGTGTTTGGTTGGATTATATGGTTGTCGTACCGGTTGATCAATATAATGACGATTTGTTGGTAGAAGAAACATTTGATCAAACTAAAGAATTCATTAAACTTTGCGGACAGGATCACTTTTACATTACACATAACGCCTCGGAATTCTGCAAGAAAGCAGTATTTTCTCTAACTGCTGACTATAATAGTGGCGCTTTACCATGTAATTGTGATTATGCTGGCTCTACTAGCTTTGAGTGCGATCCATTTGGTGGTCAATGCCAGTGTAGGCCGAATGTTATTGAACGTCAGTGTGGCGCTTGTCGCACAGGCTTCTTTGGCTTTCCAGATTGCAAGCCTTGTCATTGCCCAAGCACAGCCATGTGCGAACCACATACTGGCGAATGTGTTTGTCCACCCAATGTAATGGGTGAATTGTGCGATATGTGTATGCCAAATACATATGGTTTCCACCAAATAATTGGTTGTGAATCTTGTGATTGTAACTATATGGGAGTTGCCAATGGCAATATGCAATGTAATATGTTAAATGGTTCGTGTGAATGTCG
>NC_051846.1:26170572-26179901 GCF_002237135.1 Teleopsis dalmanni
ATATTTTATTATAAAAACGAAAATATGCCGAAATATTTTATTATAAAAAAAATATGCCGAAATGTTTTATAAAAAAAAATACGCCGAAATACTTTATCGAAATATATGTATGAGATATAGCTAAATATCGCCAATATTTAGCTAAAATGCTCCCAATTTTGTTGTTATGATTGCATCCCCATTCTAGTCATTACGAATCGTTATTCAATGTAGTTCTTTCTTTGAGCATTAGCCCGGCGCGGACGTCTCGGTTTCTTATAAAAAGTGAAACTTCCCACCAATCCCCTCCCTGTAAGTCTTATAATCTCTCCATTTTCCTCCAATTGCTTTAGACATGTTCTTATTGAGTCTTTATTTTGACTAACTTGTTCTTTGTTTAGACCATATTCTTTAAAGAAAAACTGCTTAATTTTGTAAAAAGAAAGTAATTTTACACATTCTTTCCTCGCGGTTTTGACCACCGCGTTTAGCATGACCCGAATTGGTGGTAACTGATTCTTTATGATGTTATCTCTACTTAAGATTGTGTTTAATTTAGGATCATTACGGACAACAGATTTAAGATGATGGCTTTTAACTGCTTTTGCTTTACCTTGATCAGTTTTAATATTTATCTCACCATTCAAATTCATGTTTCGTTTTGCTGTTTTCCGAACAACTCCTGATGTAGTTGGGTAAACCGTTCCGCAAGCAGTAAGAGTATTGCTTTTATCCTGGAAATACCAGTGTTGCATGAAAAAATCAATTAATTTTGTTTTTCATAGCACACCTAATATAAATAAATACTAAATAAATACTAAAATATTTGTTATAAAATATTGTGAGGGATTATATCAGAACCTCACATGACATGTATTAGGTTAAGAAAGCAGTGAATGTTGTGATCATTTGTAGTTATTTTATAAAATACAAATTTTAAAAATCATTACTAATAAAAAATTGAGAAATACTGATATTGCACAGAGTTAGCCAAAGAAAATAGCAAAAAGAAAAGTTAAACCGATTACAATATCTTGTCTCCAATCGCTATAAGATCTAAGTGATACTGTACATATTTTATTTTCTATTCATATTTTTATCAAACTCACATTAATCGAATGCTTAAGATTTTATTTCGAAGCTTCAATACTACAGGGGATAAGTAAGAAAGAATATGGTTCGCTCTGTACTCTCAGTTATATACGCTTTGTCAACTCCTTAGTCAAATGGTAATGACAGTCTGCTTTATAAAAATGTGGAGAAGTGAAATTGTATTATGTAGTAATTATTCTTAGTGTTTGAAATACATGAAACTGAGTCTGATATTTATATAAAAATAATTTCAGAACTGTCAATTAGTATTAGAGCGATAGATGTATCGCTTTTAATTCAAAGCTAGTTGTCCTTGATAAACGCATGCACTGCTGATGACTCTTCACAAATTTACAACTATTAAACCCACTAATACTTGTATATTATTATAATAAATTATAATAGAATTAATATTATCATAATTATTATTATATATTATATTATAAGTATATATAATATAATATTATGTAGTACATTATTATATTTATTTCACTCTAAAAACTATTTCTACTTTTTACGAGTCCTAATGCTATAGGCCTCAACCTTATATTATTATATTAATAATTCTTATATATATTCATATATTCTTGTATCTAACGTCCTATATATTTATTTATTTTTTCATTTTATTGAAAGAACTCTACCAATTGATTAGAAATAAATTTAATTCAGTCTAATTTTTTTAACACCTGGGAGAACAGAGAATATTTTTGAAATTAAATTTCTAATAACAATATAACCCGTAATTATAAATATTTGAAATACTTGTCATCTATAAATTATATCTTTTTTTTTTAAATAAAATTTGATTGTGACATCTATAAAATTAATTTTTTTATTACCTTCTTAATGCGGTTGACTTCGTCACTCATTAGTTTTTTACTCAGAACACGTTTTACATCATCTATTTTCACTTTTACATCCATATCCATTATAGCACGAGCGGCAGCCTTATAAACACCCTCATTCTTTTTCTTTCGTGTTTTACCCGCCAATCTCTTTAACTTATTCTGAGAAGTACCATAAATTTTTGTATTTTGCAAATTGAGGATGGCCTCTACATTGATAAAGTTCCATTGTAAATATTTTCTAAATAAAAATTTAAACTTACCTTCTGAGCAGAGATCTAACTTTCTAACTTTATTTTGAGGACTTTGGACAACGGTTTTAAGTTTTCTACGAATCGGATCTAAATTGGTATGGAATCAATATATGAGGCATTTTTAAGATAAAAGTGAAAACTTACCCTCTACGCACCGGGTTGCCTTTCTAATATTACAACTACAATATTTTTGCACACCTCTTAATGGACACTTTTTTTTAGAGGCTGTCTCGACCTCTTGGGCCCGCTTTTGTTTCTACAATACGAAAGAATTTGTTACATATTAAATTTATTTATTTATTTTAATTTAGTTTTTACCATTTAAAAAAAATAAAAGTTTCTAAAGCTAAATTTTCTAGCTTAAAAAAATTGAAACTTCCTAATAGAAAATAAAATGAAAATGATTTTATTATGTGTTTAGTTTATATTGAAATTGATTAATGGATTAAATAATTTCAAAGCTTACTTTATATTGAACGGATATAGTAGACAAATTATTAAGTCTTCTTGATTCTTGATTCTTCTTCTTCTTGAGTTAGTGCTATTACGCACTAACTCAAGATTATTATTTTCTCTATAATGGCTGGGGGGCTTATCTCTACCCCACACTAAGCTTTAACTAGGCTAAAAAAAAAATCATATCATTTATTTATCTTTTAGTTGATAACGGACCTTAAATCAGCATATCTTCCTGAGAGTCCAGAAGTGCAACTGTATAAAAATAAGTAAAATGTTGTAGATATATTAATGTTCATTTCTCTTAGAATAATATTCGAACTAATAAGCAAAGTAAGAAAAATTCAATTAATCAAAGATAATCGCATCTGATCACAGAACCACTTCGCAGACTCAGAAGCTAAAATATATGTATAGTATCCCGAGAGATTCCGAAATAGTACTACATCCCGAGAGATAAAGGGGTGAAGTAAAAGATAGAGTAAAATAGTGAGATATAGTGAGAGATTCAGTAAAACAGTGAGAGCAAAATTCAGATAGTGGAAAAGATTGTAAGATAGTAACAGATAAAGAAAGTGAGAGATATACTGCTGGAAAGAAAGTGAGAGGGTTAGATAATCAAAACCTCTATTTGTAGCAAATTGAAATTAATTTTTATAATTTCGTGAAGCGGCACATATCCGTTAACAGTAGAACTAAAACTTTGACGGTAAATTAATATTTTGCATAGAAGCTATGCTTATACGCATTATTTTCTAGCAGATATGAAGCCGAAACTGACTAACTTTTAATATTATTCTAAAATGTATTTTAATAACCTCCTAGGATAAGCATCTCTATCACAAAGCTGGATATATCAATGTCAGCTTTTTAACAAGCTGAATTTCGAGATTATTACTGATTTTAAGAACTCTGATGCCATTAGCAGACACCTTTGAGGTGTCTGATGATTTTCAATGTAGGGTAGAACTTAGACAAGAACCTAAGACTAGTTTTCAACTTATAACTCAAAACAAGTTTGCTTGAATATACTCGGAGGAGTTGCAACGTTTACAAAAAATAGGTCGAACATAGAGCCTTGCGATACCCTAGCAACAGTAGAGAAGTCGTAAAAGCGAAAAGAATCAAGTCGATTGAATAGAACCATTAATTAGACAAGTCTTGAACAACTCTCAGAGTGTGAGAGTGTAGGTATACGAAGTCCAAATAGCTTGTTCAGCAGAACAGTTCAGAGTTTGAGAGTGTAGGTATACGAACTCAGCAGAACATTTCAGAGTGTGGGAGTGTAGGTATACGAAGTCAGCCGAACTTCTTTCTTTTTATAACGACTTACTGCAGCATTGAGTTTGTTGTGGAAACCAACATATAACTGTTTTTGTAGATAGTGAAGAACATACGCTGCTCATATTACACTACTAAAGCCATATTGAAATATAATAATGTTACTATGATCAGAAGAAAAAGACTAACCATCTAACTAGCTATTTAGATTTCAAATTATTAGCTGATTCAAGTTAAAAGAGCTGTTAAAACGTTCTGGTTTTGGTTTACCATTCTTAGCAGTGGTGTAGGGCTGTCCAGGCCAAATGCCATCGCGGGCCAATACAAATCACTTCACAAATTGGAGGGCTCCAGTAGCAAATACATACATTCATAGTTATTTTTGACAAAAATAAAAATAAGGTTATAATGTTAAATTTAGTTTTATTTAGTACACAAAAATAAAATTTACGTAATTGTGGTAGATTAAAAACAAGTCTCGGGCCGCATATGGCCCGCTGGCCTTGCTTTCGACAGCCCTGGTGTAGGGAATGGCTTTTTCTATGGTTGGGGTAAGTGATCTACATTGCAAAATTAGTAAAAAAATGTTAATATCAATATAAAATAACTCGAATTATTAATTATGTCCACGTAACAAATTGAGCGAAGTGAACCAATAAATTATCCAATTAAACAAATTTTCCAAGCTTGAATGGTATTACGATATATCCGGAGTAAACGTGTTAGTAACTTTGATCTAAGAAAAAATAAATAAATGAATTAACAACTAAAATTAAAAAATTAAATACAAAAACAGAAATTTAATAATAAAATAAAAAAACACTTATAAAGAATATATGCCACAGCTAATGAACGTTGCAAAAGCTGACAGCCTTGATTAAAGAAGGCAGCCCAAAACTTCATGCAACCAAGAAGTTGAGCTGAACTCCGTCACACGCCAAATAATTGCTTAAAACGCAAGCACACGCAATAAACGTACAAACGGATGAAGTTTGTTTGCGTCAATGCGGTGAATGTCATTCCGTTTTGGACTTGGATTATTTTATGATTGTGATAATCGCTTATATTTCATTGATCTAGAAGTTGAGTAGCTGTGATTCTGGTAAAAAGTTACAAGCTTTGTGGAAGCCAACGTTAGTTGCATTTAACTGAAGGCCAAAATCCAAGTAGCATTTTTGCTAAGATTTTGCTAAGATTTTTCTTTTATTTATATACTTCTAAATGTTTTGATAAATAATTTTTTATTTATTTCTAATCAAAATACGTAAACAAAATACGTTAAATAAAAATATTTTTATATTGCAAAATGAAGCTGAATTTTAAAATTAAATTTTTATTCATAAATTTATGATAATCTAAGCTGGGAATTTGCTTTAGGTTAACGAACTCTCAATACAAACTTAAAACGAATTGCATTATTTTATATGAAATACGTAGGTATTTTTAAATAATTTTATTTTTAATTTTAAATATTATTAATTAATGCCAGTTGCTTATATAATTTCTTCTGGAAGTATTTGCACGGCTCGCAATCAGTAATAAATGCTTTCACAATAGTGATGGATTTTTCTTGGTTGAGAGGTTTTACAATTCCTCATTTGATCTAAAACAATAATATCGGATTTATTCATATAATTTAAGCAGTCTTATTTATTTCATAAGCAATCGTTTTTGATTGATAGATATAAAATAGACAGTTTAGTTGGTTCATAGCTTTCAGAGCTATGATTGTTGCATTAATTATAATTTCATTGTTTAAGTAACGCCCGTTCATAAATTTCATACATATGATTAACAAATATAGTTGAGTTAGAAATTAAAAACTTACAATCTAAAACGCCTTAACAAATTTCTCAATTACCACAATGTATAATAATTATAGTAAATTCCTCAATTACTAGTATAACAACACGTTGTGACTATCACTATTTAATGCTTAATTACTGCAAAGTAATTAAGAATTAATTAAGAATTTCAGTATTAAAATTCTCAACTTTTTTCTTGTACAATCAACATATTTAAGCTTAATTTAAAGTCAAACCTGTTTTTTGCGGCTTTTTTTTTGTTCGATTTTTTGTGCTTTTTTTTGTTGATTTTTTTGTGCGATTTTTTTTGTGTGATTTTTATTTTTGTGCGTTTTTTTTTGTGCGGCATATGAAATTGGAGCATATTTAAAAATTTATCAGCTATATATGCGTTACGATGTATGTTATGATTCTTTAAGTCGGAATAATCTTGTGGAAATGTTTCAGAATGGAACCGTAAGAGATTACGACATTATAAATTACGTAATGAATATTACTAATGTGCAAAAAGAACCCGATACAATGACAGCACATATCATCTATGCAGAACTGTAACTTTGTCAAAAATTAAAATGTCGTCACTAATTCCAATCGATACTAATTCTATAAGAATTTAATAATTTCAAAAGGAGCATCAAGACATATATAAGCGTCTAGTGAAACAACAATTGTCGCAAAAACTGTTCACCTTAACTCAAAAGAAATCAAACTGAAAGAAGTGCAAGATAGTATCTATGAGTGACGATTTTAAATCAATTCACCACAAGAAGTTTCACGTATTATCAGACTGCAAGGAATAATATGTGAAAAGTTTTGTATATTTAAAAATTACTTATGAAAATAGAATATTTAAAAATGTACATAATTGTTTATTCTAAATCAGAATAATCAGATTATCAATTATAAAACAATTTTTTTTAATTGTTTTACGAAAACTGCTTTTTAAAACTACTCAGGAAGCATAATTTTTTTTTATGCATATTTTTTTGTGTGATCCCTATCCCCCGCAAAAAAAAAGGTTTCACTGTGTGCAATGGCTGTTTTAAAGACGTATCCCAAAATTGATATAAAATATATTTAATAAGTTTGTAGTAACCTAATAACTATGGAAGCACAATAACCATAGAAACGAGTTGATATTGAATGAATTTCTCACAGATTTCACACTTATAATACATAAAAGAATAATGTTTGGATCAAAACAGAACAAGTCGTATATATTGGGATTATATAAAAGTGATGAATAGCCAACGATTAATAATAAAATATTTAAATAAATAAACTTCACTGTGATTGATAATATTCTTTTGTATTGTAGATAATATTATGTCGCTTGTTATAAGAAAGTAAGATGCAATATATAACTAAGTAAGACCAAAGACCGAAAATAACAATAATATCAAAAAATTTTGTAAAAACAAATAGCAACAAAAAGTTGTCTAAACTCATATTTAAGCATATAGTTATCATTCTAACAACTTTTATCCTTAATATTATGCATGCTTTTTATAATAGTTATAAGGTGATTTTATTATGATAACTGTTAGGGTCCCTGAGTAGGACCGATAATATCTTGTTGGAATTAATTGAGTTCAGTGTTTAGTTTATATATCAGTACTTTATTACCTCGCTAACATATTTTATTTCAATCAGGACACCGCTCTTCTATAAGTATCCTTTTAAGCTATATGTTATTACTTTATTGCAGTATAGAACAAAAGGAAAGACTTGAAGAAGATCCAGAGGTAGGTTATACTGCAGTTCTTATTAAAGCAGACCTATGATAACTGATGCATATGTGCAACGAAAATATATTAACAATATCCAGATATTTCTCACACTGCTGATAAATATTGTAAAGTAGTATAATAAACGCAACCAGACAGCTTATAAACGTAGTTTTATTCTTCATCAATAAACCTCTAGCTTAATATTGCATATAATATTTTCCTAAAAGTATGCAATACTTATTCACAGTAAAGATGGCTTAGCTACTCACATCAAGAAATTTATGAAGAATTTAACCTCATACCCGTGTAGTGTAGCTGTTGTTTTAGATGGTTTAATACTCGTATATTCATTATAGTTTCAGATGTGTCATTTGATTTAATATTGCGATATGAGATGATTATTTAAATATTAAATATTTTCGTTTATCATAATTATTAGCTATAAATTCACATATAACAAAAAAAAAATCAATATTATTTCTACATTTTATAAGACTTAGATTGCTACTGTGAGTTTTAAATATATTTAAAAAGCTAGGTCCCATATGTTATGTAGATCAATTTTGATAGTTGCAATTAGACAGAGTACAAAACAGAAGTAGAAGTAAAGTAAAATATTATTAAACAAAATTCTAAGGGAAACCACAGAACTTCTTTAAACCGGAAAAATGATATCAGTTAATTAAATATATTATAACAATAAAAATTAAGCCATTAACATACGTGACTATAGATAAAGATGTGTTTACTTATACAGATATTTAACTTATTCATATTGTAATTTACATATCATTATAAAAAAAAATATATATAATATATTCTAATTGAAAATCAAAAAAAAAAAAACAGATTATGATTTAAGTATACTTTTGAAGTTTCCGATCATATTGTGGGGATTAGCAGTTAGTCACTTCAATATGGAGAATACACTGAGTGATAAAGCAATTTGAAATATAATATTATCATTGGTTATCATCAACTTATTAACGAAATTCATTACATTGAACTTCAATACTTATTATTATGTATTCATTCCACTAAAAGAGATACCACTACATATTATTTTTCGATTTTGATGTTTTCGATTTTGATATTATTGTTAATTGTTGATTTATTAGAGCTACCATACCCCATATTATAGAACATGGAGTACAAATTATCATCATAAATATTTTTGTTGTTCCCAATAAAATTATTTTATACCCAGGGCTTAAGTTTAATTGTATTCACAGATTGAATTCTATCTGTTAGCTATCTACCTGACTTGCCCTGCAAACCAGTAAACTAAACTTATGCCTATATATTCATGGATATATGTCAGTAACCCACTTGTAGCTGACCTCTTTGGTATATAGAAAATAAATTCAATAAAACTTTTAATCCGTAATTTCAAAGTGACTGCATTAAAGTTACATAGTTATCCACACGGATCGGTAACAATATCTCCAGATTACCTAGAAGGCATAACAAGAATACCAGAGTAGAGTAGCTTTAGATAAAACTGTAATAAACTTAACTTTTTGGAAACATTAATACTAATATTTTTGGTGAATCAAGCTTGTAGCCACAATTTAGTAGGTGCGGTCGGTGGTTTTTAGATAAAATAGTCGATCAACTACACTTTTAAATATAACTATCATATAAGCTGGATATATCAGATACAGGATGGTATAGAAAAAACTCATTTATTTGTTGTTATGTTTTGACTAAATTTAAAAAGTAACTATTGAAATCTGTATTATGTAGTAATAGTAAAAACGATTAATCAATAAAGACTCAGAGAGACTAGCTACTAAAAATAATTAGTAGCTAGTAGCTAATTTTAATAAATATCTATGTTTTTCGATTTCAATATAATCATTACCCAATTTAAAGATTCGTGTT
>NC_051846.1:26180001-26207661 GCF_002237135.1 Teleopsis dalmanni
ATAGCCCCATATAAAGAGGGGTTTTTTAAAAATGAATTCAAAGATCATGCGTTGAAATGAAATAATCTAAGCCAGAAAGTATGTGTGTAGTGTAGAAAGAAGGAAGGTAGGCGTAGGGGAACTAAATACCTATTACACTTGAATTTTGTTTACAAACAAAAATTAGTATTCGTTGGTAAGAAAGTGTGAGTGTATGTAAAAATTTTGCCAAAGTCTAGCCAATGTAGACCTCAACTTTTCTGTAGATTTTCCAATATCAGATGAGACGAACATATTCCATGTTGACTATAAACTCAGGCTGCTTAAACATCTTAATGGCTCAACACTATTGAACTCAAGTTATGCTATATATTATTACATAAAATGTAATTGGTAAGTTTAAATATGAATAAATTTATTCGAAAGAAATCAATTTTAATACATATATTAATAATTATTTTCTATATTATTTAGTAATGAGTTTGGATTTTCAGTTGTTTTATAGATACTATAGATTGTTTCATTTATATTCTCGGTTGCCGACCATTCATTGAGGTATTCTTCAAGCTCTGGCTCACACATAAATGTAGTTAAATCACAATAAGCTTCTACATAAATAATATATTCTGGAATGGAATTATATAGGATTGAATAGTATTTATATTAACTTTTTCTAATTAATACAGGCTGGTATCTTACCT
The DNA here is from genome assembly GCF_002237135.1 of Teleopsis dalmanni. NCBI lineage: Eukaryota > Metazoa > Arthropoda > Insecta > Diptera > Diopsidae > Teleopsis > Teleopsis dalmanni. The sequence goes on from NC_051846.1 coordinate 26,180,682, forward strand.
TTATCATATTGGCAGGCTGAGTACTTCATATCGCACTTTGAGTCGAAATGCTTGAAGCAAACATTGATTTTATCTAAAACACAAATGGGTTTTTCTTCTTTTTCGCATTTTTTATATTTGCTACAGTCTTTCGAATTTTTTTTCGAACTCAATACTGAAATATTTAGAATTAATTAAGAAATTATTAATTAATTTTAATTTTATTATTAAAAGTCTTACCTAAAACTAGAAGACAAAAAATTATTAATGTTCTTACAAGTAGCTTCATTGTGCGTTGGTAATATAATTAATGAATTTAATTAATTAACTTTTAATTAATAATATGTTCATCAACTTTAAAATTAATATTTTAATTATAAATATTTCGTAGTAAACTGTTAAAATATTTTACGATATATATATCATATCCCACAATATGTATGTATGTATTTATAATATTAAGTATGTTCGCTTTATTATATATATTAATTTTTTTTTTTTTTTATAATTGAATGAATGTTTTTAATATATTCCTTAAATTATATATTAAATAACTTTATACTGTTTTTTATAAAATTAGTAGTTTCATATAATTGTATTTAATATTATTATATTTAATGTTAAAATGTGTATACATATTTATAATTGTATTTTTTATTTTACGTAGGCTTTATCGCGTTATTATGTATAATATCAACTATTTTAATTTACATGTATTAAAAAATTTTAAATAGTTTTTTTTAAATAATTTTTTTCATATAATTATATTTAATATTATGATTCTCACTATTCAATTTAAATTTTTTAATTGCTGAAACAGTACATAGATATACTATACATTTAAAATTTTAAATAATAAATGTCGCGTTATTTTATATTTGCTTGAGTTTTTTTTTCAATATACAAATTGCATATAAACTAACTTTTTAACAATGTTTTTAAAACAATTAGTTTGTATTAATTATATTGTATTTATGGTTATCTATCACTATTAAAAGTAATATGTATGTTTATCTTAACTTGTTTTTTATTTTTAAATTAATAATAATTATTTTGTTATTTACAAGAATTTTATACAAACATTTTTTATAATTTGTTTTTATTAATTATCTTTTTTATTATCACTTTCACTACCAAAAATTATATATATATATTGTTTTAAATATTTTTATTAAAATAATGAGGATTAGTATATTAATTATTTTAATACATTGTTTTTGTAAAATAAAAATTTATTAATTTAATTATTACTTTAATAATAATACTTTTATTATTATTTTTATAATAATACTTTTTGTATTATTGTAATATAATAATATTTATAATTTAAATTATCTTAATATTTTTAACATTAATTAGGTATTTATTTTATAATTTTTTTAACAATTTATTTGTATATATGAATATAATTATAACTTTCGCTGTTGAAACATTTTTAATTTTTGTAAAATAAAAATTTATTATAATTATTACTTTAGTAATAATATTTTTTGTATTATAGTAATATAATAATACTTATCTTATTATTTAATACTATACTAAAAGTTCGTTTTTTTATATAAATTATAATGTAATGCTTTCAATATTAATTATGTATTTATTTTAAAATTTTTTTAACAATTTATTTGTATATATAATTATTATTATAACTTTCAATGTTAAAACATATTTAATTTTTGTAAAACAAAAATTTATTATAATTATTATTTTAATAATACTACTTTTTGTATTATTGTAATATAATAATACTTATTGTATTATTGTAATATAATAATACTTATTGTATTATATTATACTATACTAATAATAATACAATAAGTATTAATTAAATTATTACTTTAATAATAATACTTTTATTATTACTTTAATAATAATATTTTTTGTATTATAGCAATATAATAATACTTATCTTATTATTTTATACTATTATAAAAGTTGGTTTTATATAAATTATAATGTAATGTTTTCAATATTAATTATGTATTTATTTTATATTTTTTTTTAACAATTTAATTGTATATATGTAATTACATCTTTCACTTTTAAAATATTTTTAGTTTTTGTAGTTGTATTTTTAATTTTAAATGTTATCACTTTTTTATAAACAATAATAATTTGTATAAATTTGTTTAATTTACTTTTTTTCTTGGTTAAATATTGTATAGTTTTGAACAAGTTTTCTTAACAATTTCGTTTAATTAATTATTTAATTATTTATAATTTTTACTATACAATAATTTGTTTTCAGTTTCAGCGTATATTTGTAATTTGTGTTCTATTAAATTTTTAAATTTATATTCAAGTAAATTTAGTTTTTTTTTGTTATTGTTTCCTTTATTATAAAAACCTTTATTTTAATTTATTATAATTTAATTTTCAAAATTACTTATTATAATTTTATTTTGAAAATTTTCAATTAAATTTGTTTGCCGGAATGCAAAGCACTTTTCAACTACTTCTGCTCTAAATTGACTGTTACCGTCTGGAATTATTTATTTTTCAATATTATTTTTTAAAATGAAAAGTACATATTTCAGACACTCGTACTTTATCAGACAAGTTCACCTATATACCAAAGAAGATAAATTTAAGGTTTTTCTGTTATTGTTTCACTCAAATGTCATTTTTATTTATTTTATTTTATTTTTCTTGAAATTAATTTAAACAAAAATTGAATGTTTGCGCAAGTGTTGTATATTTTGCAATAATTTATTTGCAATTTTATATACAAACCCATTTCTGAAAAGCTATGAACTTCTCAAATATTGTATATACAATTGCAGTTGTATAGATAATAAATATATCTGTACTCGCATGTTTTTAGTACTAAAATTTAGTAGCTAAAAATATTTTTCTAATGAATATAATAATTAATTAGAATGGGCTTTGCCGCATATTTGGTTTTTAAGATAAAAACAAAACGACTATTATTTTCTATACTTGACTCATTGATTTAAAACAGATCTTATCAATTACTTTGAATTTATTATATTTTAAATAATTTTTAGAAACGTTTGTAGTGTTTTTGATAACAAAATTAAACACAGCGTTTTGGTTATGTTTTTATCTCAAGTTATTAAGAAACGAAAAGTTTACTAATATAATAATAATAATAAATAATTAGTTTACGCAGATAGTCTATGCAGATTTTTATTAAATATATGTATGTATACATACTATCGTTTCTAAATTTTTGTATCTTATACTAGAAATTGCATAAAAGATATGATATACTTGATGAGCATCTTTTTAGCAATTGTTTACCAGAAAGAAGTTTACTGAGTTAGTATGTGCTTATCAATATTTTTAATATTATTATAAAATAAATATAGGAATATATATACATATAACATATATAGGAATATATATAATATATAGGAAAATAATAACTTATCGCCTTAATATCTCAAGATATAATCAAGTCAATAATAATTAATGGATGTTAATTCGCTGATAATTTATCTAACGAACATGTAATAATATCTACTGGCAATGTCATCTCTTTGCCGGATCGTAAGGTCAACATTATTATTGTTGCCAAAATAGATAAAACTCAAGACGGTTTTAATATTTAGTTTTAAGGAAGTAACTAAGAGTTTTAGTTACAAATATTCGTGCTAGTACTACACTTTAACTTTTGTAGAATAATGATGGATTAAGATGTATTTAATATAAGTATTTTGAGAAATTTCATATAATCTTTAGAACTTGGGTCAACTAAAGTTTTGAATTTATACAGATATAAATTAGTAACATAGTTTCAATAACAGTCGCTGATTTTTGAACTATAGGATCATACTATACTATACTATTCTATGGACTATACATACCTTGTGTTTGAGGTTAACAATCTGAACACCTTACCTATACATAGTTTTCTGAATGGAGGAATAGTATATAATTACGAATATTCGAAATTATTTCACTTACCCTAGTTATCGTAAGAAGGTGTATTTAAATATTCTGTAGAGATATCTGTCGATCAACCACTGCAACTATTCAATCTATAAATATTTTGTTAATAACCTTAGAGATTTTATGCTCATTTAAAGAGTTTTTAATTGATAAAGTTTTATATTAAAAAAACAAGACAAACAAAACACAAATTTAAATTTTATTCCAAATTTATTTTATCTCCTTCAAAATATGCTCCATCTGAAGCGATACACATATGCCAACGCTTAACCCCATCTTTCATACATTTTTCATAGGTCCGTGCAGGTAAGGCGTTTAGTTCCTTCGGCGAATTCTCTTTTACCGATTCAATCGACTCAAAACGCTTACCATGAAGGGGCAATTTGAGTTTCGGAAACAGGAAAAAGTCGCACGGCGCCAGATCTGGTGAATATGATGCCTGAGCGATGACAGTGGTGCCGTGTTTGGTCAAAAAATCGCGTACAACAAGAATTTTCCATAATAAAAATCGCTAAATGCACTTGAAATTTTTGAAAAAAGTCTATTACTTAAGGAGTAGTTAACAAACAACAAAATCCAGATACTTTTTGAGCAGAAGGTATTTGGAGTAAAGCTTCAATTACATTATCTTATAATAGACTCTACTTTTTAAATTGTAATGATCTTGATTATATTGTGAATTAAGATAGAAATTTGTTTGCTATCCATTTATATTGATGGGCTTACCAGTTCAATTGTTTGTTTATAATGGATGATATAAAAAGTGTCTGAAGTTTTTTGGTTAATTTTTAAACAAATATTTTTATTATTACAAATCAATTTTAATAACATATATATTAGTTATTATTATTTATGACTTCTTGCTATATTTTATGTAGCCTTATAATTTGTGTATTAATCGGAAGTTTATGAATCTATATCGTCGAAAAACATGGCTAAGTGACTTTCATTGGATCTTCGGTCAGCCAATTTTCTATCATTAAAAAAGTACCTCCACTATCTCCATGCAGTTCAGCAGTTGACAGCCAATCAAAATTTCACTGGCTTTTTAGTGACTGATCGATTAGGGCGTGGTACATCTTTGACATTAAAATTTACGAAACGGAATCGAAAAAACCACTTCTGGCATTCACTTAAAGCATTTTCACTGTAAATCGTAAAAAATTTTCGGCTTGTTACTAAATGGTATCGTCTTTTTTAAAAAATAAAGCATCACATAGCCCATTTCTTTATATATTATATTAATTTTTATAACTATGTAACTTTTTATACGAGTGACTAATTGCACAATTGTCTTTGCGAAAAAAGTGGCCAGAAATGTCACGTTTCAAGTACGTATTAGTTTGACATAATTAGATTAGTGTTACCAGAAATATATGGGTACCAACACCATATATTTACAAAAACAACCGCATAATTTTTATCTTACCCAATATAATTCTTTTTATGGGTAGAAGTGTTTATCTCTCATGCTTTGAAGCAAATTAAAGGAAAGTACGGCAAAGTAAAAGATGTCATAATTTTGGATGATTTTATAAGATAGAGTAAAAAATCATCAGCTCGAATTACTTTTAAAGTAATGGACGAAGAAGTTAGTATAGTGTTCGTCATCAGGTATATGTGCTTCTAAGTGATACATTCATAAATAACTACCTTAGTAATTTTAATTATAATATTTATTTTATTTATTTTATTATTTTATTTTAATTATGTATAACATATTAGTCCTTTATTTATAAATATTAATATTTGTTATTACAATGACAGTGTTACAGTGCTAAAGGCATTGGAACTCCATGCGATCTATTTATAATTTTTGTGGGTAGGGATAGACAAAATTAATGGATTAGTGAGAAAGTTTTATGGTATGAGAGCATGTTAATCAATTTTTATACTCTTTCAGTTGTTCATTAAGTCTAAGGTGCACTTTCTAAAGATATCAGTAACATTGATATTATTTTTATGTATTTGATGTTTATATTAATTTAAATATATTATTACATATTGATATATATTTATATGTTTTGATATATCATATTTAATAAATGAGATGAATTGATTTAAGCTATGACAAATATATTTTAGAAGCATCTTTAAATCCGACACCGTTCTCTTCAAGAATGCAAGAAACTTAAACGTGATTTTTTTAATTTTATCGTTACAATTTTAAGATAATTATTTACAGATGCATTCCATAAAATAACACGTACAAGTTTTTAATTCCATAAAACAGACTTGCTTAATACAAATTTTTGTAGTTATTATAGATTTGTAGGGTTATTCAGAAGTCTTTCAGGTAAGAGAGTAGTTCGTTCTAATAACAGCCGCAATATGAAATGCTTCTCGAGTTTAACTATTTTCTCTACTATTTTCTTAGGTGAGTTTATTTATTAAAAAATGTACCACAAACTTATTAAAAGAATTTTGTATAAATTATTTTTGCTTATTTAGCGCAATGTTAATATTATATTTTTTAAATTTTTCGATCTTGTAGTTTGCATGACAAGCCAAATTATTTATGCTAGACCGAATGATTTGGCTGCAAAACTTGAAAAACTATTGCGTGATCCAGAAAATGATGACAAATTTAATGAGATTGGTGCTTTTGAAGAGGAAAAAAATTATAGTTATGAAGGCTCTGGATATTCCCCTACTAATTCTCCTATTAATGTTGTAACGCCACGATTCTATACAACCAAAGAACCAACAACTGAAAGTACTTTAAGAGTCGACTTTTCAAGCCAAAGACAGCGTATGTTTACTCTTTTATCATCAATGTTTGCATATATGATGGCTTCATTGCAATTTTTTAATTAAAAATTATATTTAACGCATTTTAATAATGATTTCAGTTAAAGATATATATAAGCGTATAAATATTATTTTAGAAATTTTAGAAAATACGCATGTATTGTTTATAAATAATTAAAATGATAAATTAAATAAATAAAATAGGTGGTTGAAGGTATTATCAATGATTCTCATACACACGATAAACTGCATTAGATTACCATTCCCATAAATAGTGAAACCTTTAGGCTTCTTGATCGAGTATGATACCCATATAAATAACATAAAGCTTTTTATATATTTTATTATTATTTATTGAATGTTCTCTATGAAATCTATATTGCTATAGACCATTAAAGACGTATGAGTTTTGAAATAGGTGTAGTGTATACGAGTGTTTTTATGTGCTTTCTACCGCCAAGCTGTGAAAGACTTGTCCTTAGAGTATCAATTACTACAGAGTTTGTAGTAATTATTGGAAAATAATTTAAAATTTTCGAGCAGCCACTTTAAATTTAAGGTAAAGATTTATAGTAAAATTATTACTTAAAAGTTATATTAAATAAATTAATAAAAATGCTGCTCGAATTAAACCATAAATTCCATGAAATTATGTTTCTATAAAACATACTGATTCATAAACAGAATCAGCAATAGCAAAACATGGGAAAATATATTTATGTTTTCTGAGGGTTATTGCCCAACTATTTTAATCACAAAATAATTTTAGTCACACATTTAAACCGGGGTGTAGCATTTTTGGTCGCCACTCTACTTCACGAACGGTTGATAATATGTTGGAATTGATCACGAACCATAATACTATGGCTATAGTCCTTAAAACGACTATAAAACGACTATAGTCATCGTTGTAATATCAGTTACCTATTATTAAACACCTTATCTCTTAATTGGTTTTAAGATTGAACCCTGATGAATGTTCTTTACTATATTTTCTTTGACAAGTACCTGATATTACATTAATAATAAATCAATAAATTAATATTTGAATAGTTTTTGGTGTTAAATGTAAATTATTAATTAATATTAAATAATTAAAATACACAACAAATATTATTAAATATTTTATTTGTGAATATAAGTACTTTTAAATTATAAATAATTATAAAATTTTAAATTATAAATTATTTTCAATTATTTAATATATTTAAATAATGCTTGTATATAAATTAATCTTAGTTACATAGACGCACTCCAGGCTTAGAACATTCCTCCAAACCAACTTGTCGGAAATCTAAAAAGGTATTTGAAATTAAAATATATTTAAATTATTATTATTATTATTACTATTAATATTAATAAAAAAGTTGTCTAAAAATGATTGAAATACTCGTTATCGCATTGTGATATCATTAAAAAAAAATGGCATAAAGTTTTTGGCCCACCAATATTAAACTATCAAATATCAATAATAATGCAGCATTTACATAATACGGAGCTACTGGTTGTAGGTAGAGCTGCGGTCGCTGTTTTCAACTTGTAGAGTATCAAAATTCTTATGAATAACTGTTTTCTTGAAAAGTTTTCCGACTTTTATCTTGAACTTGATTATTCCATACGTCCATGATTCTGATTCATACAAAATCAAGGAATGATCGTAAGTTGTATCAGTTGAAAAAGAGCTTAACATTTTATTTGTTCAGTAAGGCCGTAGCAGAACCTATTGGTAAGGATCTGATTCTTTGTCTGAATTATAAGTTGATGACGTAATGATTAGTTGCGACGGTGCCAAGAAATATAAAGTCCTCGATAGCTACGGTAGTGGTGATTGATATAGACTTTGATTTGTCTTGGAGTAAATGGCTAGAAGTACCAGTCTTTTGTAAATACCCATCATCGTCCATAATTCTCACTCCTAGCTTAGATAATTTTAAAAACTCAAATAATATATAAAGCTACTAACATCTTCACTCTCTGATTACTGAAACGCGATCTTGGCGAGATACCTTCATAGTCTGGTGGCTGAGATCTTCTCAACTTGTTCCCAAGACGTGGTTTTTCTGGGTTCAAGATATCCACTGTGGCTTTCGATGCTTTCTATCTACTGCAAAACAAAAAAAATCGAGTTTTTTGTTTATCTCGTTTTTAAAGATTTCAAAGGCAGCAGTGAAATTACGCTAGCTACACTCAATGGTGTCAATGGTGTCAGCATAAATAGCTAAACAATTATATACAATGTTGTAAAAAAAATACATACATTGTATATATATATATATATATTTATTCATCCTATTATTATAACAAACATCTGCCTTGGCATGACCACCTTCTTATTTAAAGGGATTAGCTTGTTTAAAGCCTGGTACCGTAGTATCAGAGAAACTTGTTTCTACGTTGAAGGTTATTGGCCAAAGTCATTCTGCAGGGGCGTATTAGCTTTGGGAGAATAGCGAGCTTAGACAGTAAAGCGTAAACGTGATTCATTAGATATTGGAAGTCAATATTTTGTTTGTGGGTTTTTGCCTGGATTTTTCGCAGTGTGAGTATTAATTCAATGGTGAAACGAGCAGGTCAAAAGTTGGCAAGTGACTTCAACTTTTCATATATTACGGTTGAAAAGACTTTGTACGCGACAGACTTTGTCGCGTAAGGATAACAAATTAAATATTATGTTTTAACTCAAGATATGATAACTAACATATGTCTTGGCATATTTTCAATGGAAGTCTAATTTCTTGTAATAAGTATATAATATATTCACAAGCGGCGAGAAAATAACATTTCTGTGACATATCAATATTCTCAGATCAATATGTCGAAAGAGTATGCAATCTCATGTTATATAGATGAAAATCTAATGAAGGTAACTAAAAGATGATTGCTGAAATATGAGAACTTATTATTAGTTGGAAAAGGATCTGTATTTGAGATGTCTAACTGGTGGACATCCAATTTATAAGCTTTTATAGTGGAACGCATCAATATGATTAGATTTAGTCATATGGACTGGAAGATGTAAATTTTTACACTATTCTTTTAATACAAAATTAAAAAATTAGTAAAAACTGTATAAAACTACTTACGTCCTCTTCCAATGCATGGTGATGCATCCAATTCGCAACTGTTACCAAATTCTTTAAAACATATTCCATTAAAACCGCAAACAGGTGAAAGGACTGCTGGACAGATTTCAGGGCACCCATTTTTTTGTGCTTGAATAGAGCATATAAACATGAATGCTGTAGAATAAAAAATTTATTAAAAATTACAGAATTCTTTATTAATAATACATATTGCAAAAAAAATAGAAAGCACATACCGAAAACGATTAAAGCAATGAATTTCATTTTAATTAATTTAAAATTAATGTAATTTTTTTAACTCTCTTATTTCAACAACTGCACTGAACAGCAAATTAAATAGAAGTGATCATGAAATTGATATACCATCAATATATATAAAATTTTTTTAATTGAGAATATATAAAATAAATAAAAATCACTGATGATAGTAGTCACATAAATTGGGATTTTTTTAGTTTCCGTACTTGTTTGGTTTCTCTGCATTAATTATTCTATTAATTATAGGTTTAACGATCATAGAGTAGTGTTAAATTAGTGCACTCTAAAGTTGGCATAATAGTTATATATTTACTTACTTATACACATGAGTTGATAAAGTGGAAGAAAATCAACACTCCTTAATTAGTTAATACGATTTATTGATGACAAGTATTTCAAAAATTGTAGACAGAGTGTTGAGTGGTAAATACGAGCGTATGATGGATTTCTAGACTGGAGATGATGTAAATGAAATTAAGGAATTGTACGGATATAATCTTTGATTTGAATTTTCTTTATAAAGAAACTAATATCAAGAGTACTAAAGCTTATAGATCTATATTTCTATAGACCATTAGAAAATAATCAATTTTGAAATGAGTGTAATATATTCTGAAGTTACCTTACACTTCTAAAGTATTTTTATGTGCTTTCTACAACCAAAAAATGTTGATACATAAACAGAATCAGCAACAACAAAAAATTGGTTAGTGTATAAGTTAACACCCCGCATCCTTTCAAATCCGACCACTGCGCTTAGTTTCATTAACGGCATAATCATCCGATATTATTTCGATCGGTTGATTGCAACCAAACCGAATACCAACTTGTTTGTCTGGAAAAGTCCCGTTTGGCCTTCGTGTCTCTCAATGTGACAATCGAAACTCGTTCACTTTTACTTGACTTCGGAACTACATACATGTCTCTTTGTCTGCACTTTAATAAAAAATAAATATAACATCACAAACGTGGTGATCATAAAAATATTATAAATAACTTATATATACTGTCTGGGGTTCATTACCCCATTGGTCTTGTCTTTGTCACACATTTAAAACCGGTCTTTAGCATTTTTGGCTGCCACTCTACGCTACAAACCAGAAGAATGATTGATACGTGTGTACGCAATATGCTGAAATTGATCACGAAGCATGATACTCTGGTTATAGTTCTTGACACTACTATAACATAGCTTGATAATTATCGTTGTAATAGCAGTTACCTATTATTAAACATCTTAGCCCTTAATTGGTTTTAAGACTGAACCCTGATAAGTGTTCTTTACTATATAAACTATTGACGTTTTGTACTCTGCAATTTGATTTGATATTCTTTGACAATCATCTGATACTGCATTAATAATATATTAATAAATAAATATTTTAATAATTTTTGGTGTTAAAAATAAATTAAAAATAGCATAATAGCATAATGGTAAGAAGATAAAATAGCATAAAATTAAAATAGCATAATGGTAAGAAGAGGAGAAATATACTATTACATCATATTTATCAAACAAAAGTTGTAAGTTTACTGGTTTAAACACTACTTAAGTAATATTTAAATAATTAAAATACACAACAAATATTATTAGATATTTTATTTATGAATATTAGAATGTCTTAAATGTAAACTATTTTCAACTATTTTACATATTTAAATAATGTTTGTATATAAATTAATCTTAGTTACATAGACGCACTCCACGCTTAGAACATTCCTCCAAACCAACTTGTCGGAAACCTAAAAAGAAATTTGAAAAATAAAAAATAATCATTATTATTATTTTTGTTATTATTATTATTACTGTTATTATTAATATAAAAGTTGTCTCAAAATATTTGGAATACTCGTTATCCCATTGTGATATTATTAAAAAAAAAATATGCATCAAGTTTTTGACCCACCAATATTAAACTATCAGATATCAATAATAATTTATAATTTACTGGTCCCATAAATTTTTCAAAATAGAAACTTTATTAAAAAAGTAACTTTATTAAAAAACGAGCAATGTAAGTTATGTAAGGTAAGGTATAAGTTATTGAATGTTTGATATTATTTTGGCTGATTCTGAAAATATAGACAACGATGTAGAATGTCGTATTATACCTTATCATTTTAGCTTCATTATGAATGTCTTTTACAACAGTGTGAAAGGTATTCCATACCTATTTACATATTACTTATTTATTTGTCTATAGCAATTCCTTATTGTTTCCGATATGATAAGACATTTCTTTTATGGTATGTCTGATTCGTGATTAGTACTCCCTCGAATCGATCACTACATCAAAACAAGGTCTTATTCTATATTTTCTTCCACTAACAGTTACCTTTTTTGTTGTAGTATCGTTATCAATTCTTTTAACATGATTAAGTTAGCAAAAAGTGAATGTTAATACGCTGAACTATGGCAATGCTGTGATAAAGCTTATAATAGCTTGATGATTGTTTAGATGCGGTGGTTATTCTCCGCTTATAGAGGAGCAAAAACTTCACGAATAATTTTTACTACTACTACTACTTACTACCTGATCACTCTGTGATAGCCTCCATTATTCTGCTGCATACAAAATCATAGGATAAGCGTTAATTATATCAGTGGATAGATACCTGTACATTTTAATTCTTTAATGAGGTCGTAGCAGCATCTATTGATAAGAGTGTGATTCACTATTGCTAAGCGAGTTTAGACATCACTACGCAAACGCGATCCATGATAGGGTTACCGAAATTTTCATGGGCTTTTTTCTGAGTTTGTCAGTTTGTCGGTGTGTGAATATTTATTCAATGGCGAAACGCCAAGGTCAAAAGTTGAATTGAGAAGACTCAATCAGTGAGTTGGCAAGAGACTTTAACCTTTAATATGCTTCACTTGAGAGGACGTTGTACGCGACAGTTATTAGATTGATCCCACGATAGTTAGCTAAAATAATTTTTATTCTCAGAATACAGCATAAGGATGACTGAATAAAATTATATTTTGGCATATCAATGGAAGTTTGATTTTTTGTAATAAGTAGATAACACATTCACAAGCAGCGGGAAAATAGCATTTTAGGAACATATGTTAATAATATTATCAGATCAATATAGTGGAAGAGTAATAATATCAAACTATATAGATAAATATCTAAACGAAGTAACTAAAAGCTAATTAATGAAATATTAGAACTAGTCATTAGTTAGATAAGGATTAATATTTTTAAAATCTATGTAAGAAATGTCTATCTGTTGAACATCTCATTTGTAGGCTTTTTTAATAAAATAAATTATTGGGATCAAATCTGCTTATTTGAACAGAAACTTGTCAACTTTCAAACTATTGTTTTAATGGAAATTTATAAAAAAAACTAAAAGAACTCTTAATTCTAGAAACTACTTACGTCCTTTTCCATTGCATGCTGATGCACCCAATTCGCAACTATTACCAAACTGTTTATAACATTTTCCATTGAAAGCACAAACGGGTGAAAAAATTGCTGGACAGAATCGAGGACAATCATCTTTTTGTGCTTGAATAGAGCATACAAGCACTAATGCTGCAGAACAAAAATTTATTAGAAAATTCACAATTTGTTATTAATAATACATATTGTAAGAAAAAAAGAACACAAACCGAAAATAATTAAAGCAATGAATTTCATTTTAATTAATTTAAATTTAATTAATTTTTTTAAAACTCTTTTTTTAACAACTGCACCGAACAGCAAATTAAATAGAAGTGGTCATGAAATTGATTATAGCTTCAACATATATAAAATATTTTTACCTGAGAATATATAAAATAAATAAAAATCATTGATGACAGTAGTCACAAAAATTGGGATTTTTTTAGTTCCCGTACTTGTTTGGTTTCTTTGCATTTTATTATTCTATTAATTATAGGTTTAACGATCATAGAGTAGTGTTAAATTAGTGCACCCTACAGTTGGCATAATAGTTTTATATTTAGTTACTTAAATACATGTTAAATTGAGTTGATAAAGTGGAACATAACAACACTCCTTAGTTAGTACGATTTATTGATGACAAGTATTTCAAAAATTATAGACAGAGTGTTGAGTGATAAATATGAGCGTATGATGGATTTCTAAACTGGAGATGCTGTAAATTAAATTGAGAAATTGTACGGTAATGTGCTTTGTAAGCAGAGGTGCTTTTATACAGTAAAATGCATTTTGTTGCTTAGTTTCAAAGAATATTATTAACAAGACTTCTGAAAGGGTCTAGCAAACAGATACTAATATATTCCAATAATTCGGTTTCCCATTATAAACTATTTTAGAAACTTTGTTTTGTTCATTGTAATCGATTATGCGGTTTTGGATTAAGGCCTTGATCTAACTGTTACGAAAAGCCCTCATCAATGGGGCTTCACAGACACTGATCATATAACAATTTTATTTGTACTTTATTTTTTAGACGTTTTCCATTAGTATTCTATGGTGTAGTGTATTTTAGGAACTGAATATATTGTATTTATAATTTATTCAAAATTACGCAATTGAATAACATTTGGCCTAAACTGATGAGATTTTTGTTTGAACTCTCTTATCCAAACAAGCTGTTGCTTTAAATATATTTGATGCTATACATTTTAGTTAAGATACTCGTATCTCTTATTAATTCATAAAAGGTGCTTATTAAAAATAAATATTGTTTTTGACACAAATAATTTAAAATAAAAAAAACGGATGATGTAGCAAAACAAATAAATAATTTATTATTTTAGTTAATTAAATGATCTCGAGTGTGTTTGTCGAATTTTATAAATATTTATTTTGTTTAAAACACTTAAACGAAACGATTTAGCCAAGTTAAGATTCTGTTAACAATTAAGTTGCTTATATGTATGTATTTCTTTCTTCTATATAACTGAATTTCTTAGAGTACTTATAATTTAATTAATAAAAAATATAAATGGTTTTAATTATTACATTACTGAAAATACCATACGAATACTTTTTAGTTTTTGTTAAATACTAAATGCTACTTATGTCTATAGGTTTTATTAGTTCTAGAGGCTTAAGTATAGTATAAAAAAGAATTAAAAAAAACATAAACACGAATGTTTAAATTGGGTAATGATTATATTGAAATCGAAAAACATAGAAATGTATTAAAAATTTTTAGTAGCTAGACTCTCTAAGTCTTTATCGATCAATCGTTTTTACTATTACTACATAATCAGTCAAAACATACCAACAAATAAAGGAGTTTTTTTTATACCACCCTGTATCGGGTATATCAGCTTATATGATAGTTATATTTAAAAGTGTAGTTGATCAACTATTTTATCTAAAAACCACCGACCGCACCTACTAAATAGTGGCCTTGTAGCCACTTGATTCACGGAAAATATTAGTATTAATGTTTCCAAAAAGTTAAGTTTATTATAGTTTTATTTACAGCTACCCTACTCTGGTATTCTTGTTATGCCTTCTAGGTAATCTGGAGATATTGTTACCGATTCGTGTGGATAACTCTGTAACTTTAATGCACTCACTTTGAAATTACGGATTAAAAGGTTTATTGAATTTATTTTCTATATACCAAAGACGTTGGCTACAAGTGGGTTATTGACATATATCCATGAATATATAGGTATAAGTTTAGTTTACTGGTTTGCAAGGCAAGACAGGTAGATAGCTAACAGATAGAATTCAATCTGTGAATACAATTAAACTTAAGCCCTGGGTATAAAATAATTTTATTGGGAACAACAAAAATATTTATGATGATAATTTGTACTCCATGTTCTACAATATGGGGTATGGTAGCTCTAATAAATCAACAATTAACAATTAACAATAATATCAAAATCGAAAACATCAAAATGGAAAAATAATATGTAGTAGTATCTCTTTTAGTGGAATGAATATATAATAATGAGTATTGAAGTTCAATGTAATCAATCTCGTTAATAAGTTGATGATAACCAATGATAATATTATATTTCAAAGTGCTTTGTCACTCAGCATATTCTCAATATTGTAGTGACTAACTGCTGGTCCCCACAATGTGATTGCAAAATTTAAAAGTATACTTAAATCATACTCTGTTTTTTTTTTTTTTTTGATTTTCAATTAGAATATATTATATATTTTTTTTATAATAATGATATGTAAATTACATATGAATAACTTAAATATCTGTACGAGTAAACATATCTTCATCTATAGTCACGTATGTTAATGGCTTAATTTTTATTGTTATAATATATTTAATTAACTGATATCATTTTTCCGGTTTAAAGAAGTTCTGTGGTTTCTCTTAGAATTTTGTTTATTAATATTTTACTTTACTTCTACTTCTGTTTTATACTCTGTCTAATTGCAACTATCAAAATTGATCTACATAGCATATAGGACCCAGCTTTTTAAATATATTTAAAACTCACAGTAGTAATCTAAGTTTAATAAAATGTAGAAATAATATTGATTTTTTTTTTGTTATATGTGAATTTATAGCTAATAATTATGATAAACGAAAATATTTAATATTTAAATAATCATCTCATATTGCAATATTAAATCAAATGACACATCTGAAACTATAATGAATATATTAAACCATCTAAACAACAGCTACACTACACGGGTATGAGGTTAAATTCTTCATAAATTTCTTGATGTGAGTAGCTAAGCCATCTTTACTGTGAAGAAGTATTGTATACTTTTAGGAAAATATTATATGCAATATTATGCTAGAGGTTTATTGATGAGGAATAAAACTACGTTTATAAGCTCTCTGGTTGCGTTTATTATACTACTTTACAATATTTATCAGCAGTATGAGAAAAATGTGGATTTTGTTAATATGTTTTCGTTGCACCTATGCATCAGTTTCCATAGGTCTGCTTTAATAAGAACTGCAGTATAACGTACCTCAGTCTGGATCTTCTTCAAGCCTATCCTTGTGTTCTATACTGCAATAAAGTAATAACATATAGCTTAAAAGGATACTTATAGAAGAGCGGTGCCCTGATTGAAATAAAATATGTTAGCGAGATAATAAAGTACTGATATATAAACTAAACACTGAACTCAATTAATTCCAACAAGATATTATCGGTCCTACTCAGGGACCCTAACAGTTATCATAAAAAAATCACCTTATAACTATTATAAAAAGCATGCATAATATTAAGGATAAAAGTTGTTAGAATGATAACTATATGATTTGCAACTTTTTGTTGCAGCTTTTTTCATAAACATTTTTGAAATAACTGTTATTTTCGGTCCCTGGTCTTACTTATATATTGTATCTATACATTCTTATAACAAGCGACATAATATTATCTAGAATATAAAAGAATATTATCAATCACAGTGAAGTCTATTGATTTGATTAGAGTGCTGTGCATGACATTTATTTATTTAAATATTTTGTTATTAATCGATGGCTATTCATCACTTTGATATAATCCCAATATATACGACTTGTTCTGTTTTGATCCAAACATTATTCTTTTATGTATTATAAGTGTGAAACCTGTGAGAAATTCATTAAATATCCACTCGTCTCTATGGTTATTGTACTTCCATAGTTTTTAGGTTACTACAAACTTATTAAATATATTTTACATCAATTTTGGGGTATGTCTTTAAAACAAAAAAATACGCATAAAAAAAAATTATGCTTCCCGAGTAGTTTTAAAAAGCAGTTTTCGTAAAACAATTAAAAAAATTGTTTTATAATTGATAATCTGATTATTCTAATTTAGAATATACAAATGTGTACATTTTTAAATATTTTATTTATATGAGTAATTTTTAAACATACAAAACTTTTCACATATTATTCCTTGCAGTCTGATAATACGTGAAATTTCTTGTGGTAAACTGATTTAAAATCGTCACTCATAGATACTATCTTGCACTTCTTTAAATTTGATTTCTTTTGAGTTAAGGTGATCAGTTTTTGCGACAATTGTTGTTTCACTAGACGCTTATATATGTCTCTGTAAACAGATAAACAAGATTGAAGCTCTTTTTGAAATTATTAAATTCTTATAGAATTAGTATCGATTGGAATTATTGACGACATTTTAATTTTTGACAAAGTTACAGTTCTGCATAGATGATATGTGCTGTCATTGTATCGGGTTCTTTTTGCACATTAGTAATATTCATTACGTAATTTATAATGTCGTAATCTCTTACGGTTCCATTCTGAAACATTTCCACAAGATTATTCCGACTTAAAGAATCATAACATACATCGTAACGCATATATAGCTGATAAATTTTTAAATATGCTCCAATTTCATATGCCGCACAAAAAAAAACGCACAAAAATAAAAATCACACAAAAAAATCGCACAAAAAAATTAACAAAAAAAAAAAGCACAAAAAATCGAACAAAAAAAAAGCCGCATAAAAACAGGTTTGACTTTAAATTAAGCTTAAATATGTAGATTGTACAAGAAAAAAGTTGAGAATTTTAATACTGAAATTCTTAATTAATTCTTAATTACTTTGTAGTAATTAAGCATTGCATAGTGATAGTCACAACGTGTTGTTATACTAGTAATTGAGGAATTTACTATAATTATTATACATTGTGTTAATTGAGAAATTTATTAAGGCGTTTTAGATTGTAAGTTTTTAATTTCTAACTCAACTATATTTGTTAATCATATATATGAAATTTATGAACGGGCGTTACTTAAACAATGAAATTATAATTAATGCAACAATCATAGCTCTGATAGCTATGAACCAACTAAACTGTCTATTTTATATCTATCAATCAAAAACGATTGCTTATGAAATAAATAAGACTGCTTAAATTATATGAATAAATCCGATATTATTGTTTTAGATCAAATGAGGAATTGTAAAACCTCTCAACCAAGAAAAATCCATCACTATTGTGAAAGCATTTATTACTGATTGCGAGCCGTGCAAATACTTCCAGAAGAAATTATATAAGCAACTGGCATTAATTAATAATATTTAAAATTAAAAATAAAATTATTTAAAAATACCTACGTATTTCATATAAAATAATGCAATTCGTTTTAAGTTTGTATTGAGAGTTCGTTAACCTAAAGCAAATTCCCAGCTTAGATTATCATAAATTTATGAATAAAAATTTAATTTTAAAATTCAGCTTCATTTTGCAATATAAAAATATTTTTATTTAACGTATTTTGTTTACGTATTTTGATTAGAAATAAATAAAAAATTATTTATCAAAACATTTAGAAGTATATAAATAAAAGAAAAATCTTAGCAAAATCTTAGCAAAAATGCTACTTGGATTTTGGCCTTCAGTTAAATGCAACTAACGTTGGCTTCCACAAAGCTTGTAACTTTTTACCAGAATCACAGCTACTCAACTTCTAGATCAATGAAATATAAGCGATTATCACAATCATAAAATAATCCAAGTCCAAAACGGAATGACATTCACCGCATTGACGCAAACAAACTTCATCCGTTTGTACGTTTATTGCGTGTGCTTGCGTTTTAAGCAATTATTTGGCGTGTGACGGAGTTCAGCTCAACTTCTTGGTTGCATGAAGTTTTGGGCTGCCTTCTTTAATCAAGGCTGTCAGCTTTTGCAACGTTCATTAGCTGTGGCATATATTCTTTATAAGTGTTTTTTTATTTTATTATTAAATTTCTGTTTTTGTATTTAATTTTTTAATTTTAGTTGTTAATTCATTTATTTATTTTTTCTTAGATCAAAGTTACTAACACGTTTACTCCGGATATATCGTAATACCATTCAAGCTTGGAAAATTTGTTTAATTGGATAATTTATTGGTTCACTTCGCTCAATTTGTTACGTGGACATAATTAATAATTCGAGTTATTTTATATTGATATTAACATTTTTTTACTAATTTTGCAATGTAGATCACTTACCCCAACCATAGAAAAAGCCATTCCCTACACCAGGGCTGTCGAAAGCAAGGCCAGCGGGCCATATGCGGCCCGAGACTTGTTTTTAATCTACCACAATTACGTAAATTTTATTTTTGTGTACTAAATAAAACTAAATTTAACATTATAACC
The DNA here is from genome assembly GCF_002237135.1 of Teleopsis dalmanni. Taxonomy (NCBI): domain Eukaryota; kingdom Metazoa; phylum Arthropoda; class Insecta; order Diptera; family Diopsidae; genus Teleopsis; species Teleopsis dalmanni. The sequence goes on from NC_051846.1 coordinate 26,200,702, forward strand.
TTATTTTTATTTTTGTCAAAAATAACTATGAATGTATGTATTTGCTACTGGAGCCCTCCAATTTGTGAAGTGATTTGTATTGGCCCGCGATGGCATTTGGCCTGGACAGCCCTACACCACTGCTAAGAATGGTAAACCAAAACCAGAACGTTTTAACAGCTCTTTTAACTTGAATCAGCTAATAATTTGAAATCTAAATAGCTAGTTAGATGGTTAGTCTTTTTCTTCTGATCATAGTAACATTATTATATTTCAATATGGCTTTAGTAGTGTAATATGAGCAGCGTATGTTCTTCACTATCTACAAAAACAGTTATATGTTGGTTTCCACAACAAACTCAATGCTGCAGTAAGTCGTTATAAAAAGAAAGAAGTTCGGCTGACTTCGTATACCTACACTCCCACACTCTGAAATGTTCTGCTGAGTTCGTATACCTACACTCTCAAACTCTGAACTGTTCTGCTGAACAAGCTATTTGGACTTCGTATACCTACACTCTCACACTCTGAGAGTTGTTCAAGACTTGTCTAATTAATGGTTCTATTCAATCGACTTGATTCTTTTCGCTTTTACGACTTCTCTACTGTTGCTAGGGTATCGCAAGGCTCTATGTTCGACCTATTTTTTGTAAACGTTGCAACTCCTCCGAGTATATTCAAGCAAACTTGTTTTGAGTTATAAGTTGAAAACTAGTCTTAGGTTCTTGTCTAAGTTCTACCCTACATTGAAAATCATCAGACACCTCAAAGGTGTCTGCTAATGGCATCAGAGTTCTTAAAATCAGTAATAATCTCGAAATTCAGCTTGTTAAAAAGCTGACATTGATATATCCAGCTTTGTGATAGAGATGCTTATCCTAGGAGGTTATTAAAATACATTTTAGAATAATATTAAAAGTTAGTCAGTTTCGGCTTCATATCTGCTAGAAAATAATGCGTATAAGCATAGCTTCTATGCAAAATATTAATTTACCGTCAAAGTTTTAGTTCTACTGTTAACGGATATGTGCCGCTTCACGAAATTATAAAAATTAATTTCAATTTGCTACAAATAGAGGTTTTGATTATCTAACCCTCTCACTTTCTTTCCAGCAGTATATCTCTCACTTTCTTTATCTGTTACTATCTTACAATCTTTTCCACTATCTGAATTTTGCTCTCACTGTTTTACTGAATCTCTCACTATATCTCACTATTTTACTCTATCTTTTACTTCACCCCTTTATCTCTCGGGATGTAGTACTATTTCGGAATCTCTCGGGATACTATACATATATTTTAGCTTCTGAGTCTGCGAAGTGGTTCTGTGATCAGATGCGATTATCTTTGATTAATTGAATTTTTCTTACTTTGCTTATTAGTTCGAATATTATTCTAAGAGAAATGAACATTAATATATCTACAACATTTTACTTATTTTTATACAGTTGCACTTCTGGACTCTCAGGAAGATATGCTGATTTAAGGTCCGTTATCAACTAAAAGATAAATAAATGATATGATTTTTTTTTTAGCCTAGTTAAAGCTTAGTGTGGGGTAGAGATAAGCCCCCCAGCCATTATAGAGTAAAAGTGCGTAATAGCACTAACTCAAGAAGAAGAAGAATCAAGAATCAAGAAGACTTAATAATTTGTCTACTATATCCGTTCAATATAAAGTAAGCTTTGAAATTATTTAATCCATTAATCAATTTCAATATAAACTAAACACGTAATAAAATCATTTTCATTTTATTTTCTATTAGGAAGTTTCAATTTTTTTAAGCTAGAAAATTTAGCTTTAGAAACTTTTATTTTTTTTTAAATGGTAAAAACTAAATTAAAATAAATAAATAAATTTAATATGTAACAAATTCTTTCGTATTGTAGAAACAAAAGCGGGCCCCAGAGGTCGAGACAGCCTCTAAAAAAAAGTCTCCATTAAGAGGTGTGCAAAAATATTGTAGTTGTAATATTAGAAAGGCAACTCGGTGCGTAGAGGGTAAGTTTTCACTTTTATCTTAAAAATGCTTCGTATTTTGATTCTATACCAATTTAGATCCGATTCGTAGAAAACTTAAAACCGTTGTCCAAAGTCCTCAAAATAAAGTTAGAAAGTTAGATCTCTGCTCAGAAGGTAAGTTTAAATTTTTATTTAGAAAATATTTACAATGGAACTTTATCAATGTAGAGGCCATCCTCAATTTGCAAAATACAAAAATTTATGGCACTTCTCAGAATAAGTTAAAGAGATTGGCGGGTAAAACACGAAAGAAAAAGAATGAGGGTGCTTATAAGGCTGCCGCTCGTGCTATAATGGATATGGATGTAAAAGTGAAAATAGATGATGTAAAACGTGTTCTAAGTAAAAAACTAATAAGTGACGAAGCCAACCGCATTAAGAAGGTAATAAAAAAATTAATTTTATAGATGTCACAATCAAATTTTATTTTTTAAAAAAAGATATAATTTATAGATGACAAGTATTTCAAATATTTATAATTTCGGGTTATATTGTTATTAGAAATTTAATTTCAAAAATATTCTCTGTTCTCCCAGATGTTAAAAAAATTAGACTGAATTAAATAAATTTCTAATCAATTGGGAGAGTTCTTTCAATAAATTGTTAAAATAAATAAATATATAGGACGTTAGATACAAAAATATATGAATATATATAAGAATTATTAATATAATAATATAAGGTTGAGTCCTATAGCATTAGGACTCGTAAAAAGTAGAAATAGTTTTTAGAGTGAAAAAAATACTTGCATTATCATTGCTTTTGTATATATTTTATTAAAATATAATACCTTATAATAATGTACTAAATAATATATTATATATACTTATAATATAATATATAATAATAATCAGGATAATAATATTAATTCTATTATAATTTATAATAATAATATAGAAGTATTAGTGGGTTTAATAGTTGTAAATTTGTGAAGAGTCATCAGCAGTGTATGCGTTTATCAAGGACAACTAGCTTTGAATTAAAAGCGATACATCTATCGTTCTAATACTAATTGACAGTTCCGAAAATATTTTTATAAAAATATCAGAGATTCAGTTTCATGTATTTCAAAAACTAAGAATAATTACTACATAATACAATTTCACTTCTCCACATTTTTATAAAAGAGACTGTCATTACCATTTGACTAAGGAGTTGACAAAGCGTATATAACTGAGAGTACAGAGCGAACCATATTCTTTCTTAATTATCCCCTGTAGTATTGAAGCTTTGAAATAAAATCTTAAGCATTCGATTAATGTGAGTTTGATAAAAATATGAACAGAAAATAAAATATGTACAGTATCACTTAGATCTTATAGCGATTGAAGACAAGATATTGTAATCGGTTTAACTTCTTCTTTTTGCTATTTTCTTTGGCTAACTCTGCGCAATATCAGTATTTCTCAATTTTTTATTTGTAATGATTTTTAAATTTGTATTTTATAAAATAACTACAAATGATCACAACATTCACTCTTTTCATAACCCAATACCTGTCATGTGAGGTGCTGATATAATCCCTCACAATATTTTATAACAAATATTTTAGTATTTATTTAGTATTTATTTATATTAGGTGTGCTATGAAAAACAAAATTAATTGATTTTTTCATGTAACACTGGTATTTCCAGGATAAAAGCAATACTCTTACTGCTTGTGGAACGGTTTACCCAACTACATCAAGAGTTGATCGGAAAACAGCAAAAGGAAAACTGAATTTGAATGGTGAGCTAAATATTAAAACTGATCAAGGTAAACCAAAAGCGGTTAAAAGCAATCATCTTAAATCTGTTGTCCGTACTGATCCTAAATTAAACACAATCTTAAGTAGGGATAACATCATAAAGAATCAGTTACCACCAATTCGGGTCATGCTAAACGCGGTGGTCAAAACTGCGAGGAAAGAATGTGTAAAATTACTTTCTTTTTACAAAATTAAGCAATTTTTCTTTAAAGAATATGGTCTAAACAAGGAACAAGTTAGTCAAAATAAAGATTCAATAAGAACATGTCTAAAGCAATTGGAGGAAAATGGAGAGATTATAAGACTTACAGGGAGGGGATTGGTGGGAAGTTTTACTTTTTATAAGAAACCGAGACGTCCGCGCCGGGCTAATGCTCAAAGAAAGAACTACATTGAATAACGATTCGTAGTGACTAGAATGGGGATGCAATCATAACAACAAAATTGGGAGCATTTTAGCTAAATATTGGCGATATTTAGCTATATCTCATACATATATTTCGATAAAGTATTTCGGCGTATTTTTTTTTATAAAACATTTCGGCATATTTTTTTTATAAAAAAATATTTCGGCATATTTTTTTTATAATAAAATATTTCGGCATATTTTCGTTTTTATAATAAAATATTTCGGCAAACTTTTGGCAAATACAAGCTGTGTGTTTTTTGTAGATATTTTTTTTTATATAATATTTTCATATATAAATGTAACGTATGAACAAGCAACATATATTTGACCATATACTGGATTATTTAAAGATACCATAAATCTGCCAACGATATTAAGGTGCTTAAAGTTTCCTAGGACATGTCTCAAGATCTACACATAACCCAAGGACTATTCACTAATTTGTTTTTAATTGATGTTTAGGCTTACAATCGCTTATTAGTAGACTGGACCCTTCTGTCACCCTCATGGGCTCACATACACCTCGATGGGTACAAACTTGTGCTCTCAGCAAAGCGCTAGTTACTCAACAAAAAGTACTGAAATTAGTATCCACAAAAAATCTCAAACACACATTGAGATAGTACCTCCTGGTACATTGAGATAGCTACAGCGCAAGCGAACTCGAACGTCACCAGCGAGACTTAAACACAGTGATTGCTAGCGAAGGAAAATTTGCTATTTGGTATAGAAATCTTAAAATATTATCATCACAAAATTATTTCTCTATATTAATCAGGCTTCAGATGGGTCTTCTTCTACACTATTCTACACATAACCCAAATAATATTCACATAAGTTCTATAAGATACAGAAACGTTAAAACATCACGTTTACAAAATTATTTTTCTACCTTGGTGAGGCTTTAGATTGCTCTTCTTTTATTCTACAAACGTGGTTTTTGTGACCCAGAGTCTATACCATGTTTAATCTAACCACTGCTTGCATTTACTGACCTTCTTTATCAGCTAAAATTATATACCATGTTTATATTATTTTCCCATACTTAGATGGACTAAAATTTTGTGGAATCTGACAAATGTTATTTATTAAACAGATAGGATTAAGAAAGCACAATAGACATTAATGTCGCGACGCAATTTTCGTCCTTCATAATTATAATAGATCTCTGATCTCAGACATTTTAGTTTTTTATACAATTTCCTTGGAAGAAAATAGATGATTTGTTTGATTTATTTAGGCGAAATAATTGTTAGTAAATTTTATTTAATTCATTTAATTATATTTAATAAAAATACTAGAACAAAATTTTTTTCTCTATTTTAATTCTTATTTGTTATAAAAGTAAATTATTTATGTCTGACTTAATTACTTAAATATTTGGTTATTTTATCTATAATTTTTACCAATCAAACTACATTTGTTGTTTGAAGTCCTTTTGCTTGATGCCAGAGCTTTATAAACCACAATTTATCATCACAAAAAATGAACATTTCTTTAACACAGCCTTTTAAATAAAAACATGAAATATAATTTAATTTAATTAGTAATAAAAGTTTTAATAAATTAAAATAAAAAACAAATTGTTACCATGTAATTTTACATCATTAATTTTAAAATATTGTTTACAATTTTTTTTTGTATTTAATTGCATTTTATGCAACCTGAACACTAACCCATGAGATACTTTATCACTCTTAGCAAAACCATTGAGGAGCTATTTGCTCTGTGGCGATGTGAACTCGACAAGACTTAGAACGAAATTGAATATAAAAAATTACAGTTTTAATTTTAAATAAAAAATTTCGATAATATTTACCTAAACAAACGATTTTGCAAAATTGATTGACAGAAAAGCAAGTAAAAATATCTTTTAACCATAGATGTGACTCAAAAACAAAATCGAGAGTTGTAAACGGCATTATGAAATTGTTGAAATACTACTTTAATTAAATTGAAAGATTGGAATTGCTACTTTTTATATTTTATAAAAAACTGGCAAATACGCTTTAAAGTAGGTTTTAAGCCATTAAGACTTCTTTCATCATCAACAACTCCGCTACTCCAATGTGCAGTTGCTTAGAGATTGAATCCGTAAAAGTCGAATGCAGGCGCGTTAACAATGCGTAAGATACCTCAGCAAAGAGGAGAATATTTGCTAAGTAAAAGATAAATATTTTCTAGTGTTAGGTATTTAGCTTATATGGAATGAAAGTTTAAAACGTTTATACATAAATAACACTTTTGGATTTTTATTGATGAAAATAGGCATTTAGACGCATATATCTATAAGCTTCAATGAAGTTATTTAAAAAGTATTTTTTGAATTAAATCTAAAATGTTTAAATGTATTTCAATTAATTTTATATAGGATTAACAAGAGCAAAATATGTGTTGCATTTTTTAACTAATTTTTGTTATGTAATCATTTTAATAAACCATTTAGTAATTTGTTTTTATGCACTAAGTATGGTTTTATAATAATTAAAAAAAAAAATCTGAAAGCATACATGAAGATATAAAAATAAATTAATGTCGTTATGTAACAAAAAGTATTGGAAATTTTTAATATACACAATGTATATAGATTTCTTAATTATAGTATACAGATCTATATTCTCTCAAATATAATATACACGACTCATATAGATTTCTCTAATATAATATACACGGTGCATGTACATCTCCCAAATATATTATACAATATGCATATAGATCTATCAAATATAATATACACGGTGCATATACATCTCTCAAATATATTATACAATATGCATACAGATCTCTCAAATATAATATACA
>NC_051846.1:26207761-26221041 GCF_002237135.1 Teleopsis dalmanni
TTATAGCTATTTAAATAAAAAACATTTGAATGTAGTTTTTTCAATATCCGCGATATATACCTATATACTTATGTACATAATATGAATATTTATTTACTATTAATATGTAACATATAACATATTTATTTCTGATTTATATAATGCGCATATATATGTTTATTTATTTATTACTAACATAAACTTTTAAGAATATTTTATCACATAATTTTATTTTCTATTACTAGAACTCCTGCTTCAAATAGGGAGGCGGTTACTATATGTGAAAAAATTTTCAAAAATTTTATTTCCAATAAGTGGAAAACATCAGAAGCTACAGTGTTAGACTTAAACCTATTAAAACTACCTCTTAGGAATGAGTTGAAAAAATCTCAGCCATTAGACTGCAGATAACTTCCTGCTAGAATCGCATTCCAGGGGAATGAAATATTAGAAACTTAGGACATGTGCGAGTTAGGCTAAGTTGCGTTCTAAATGAGAGAAATTTTAAGTTGTGCCGATAATGTAGTGATGTGTCGATACGTGTTGATATATGGCTAAATGTGTGCATTCCAAAAAATTCCAAAAAATCTCCCATTTGGTTTAGCATCAACTTAGCCTAAGTCGCACACGTCCTTAGTATTTGAATTTTTAAATTTAAATTTAACTAAGCGAAGAGTGAGAGCATAGTTTATATATGGGCGATAGTATTCATAAAAGATTTGAACTCCTTAAGAGTATACTCTATGAAGCAGGTTACTATTCACACGATTGAACTATGAAAATGTGTGGGGGCAGTGATCCATTTTATTAAAGTAGCAAAAAAGGGATTAGGGAAACTTATGAGAAAAATCTTGATAAAGTTCGGTGGGAAGTTCTTTAGTGTGTAGAATATCAGGAGGGAGATTATATCGGCGAATTAAATAACTGCGCATTCTAAAGACAACAGATGCTCATTGATTATTTTTATTAGTAAGAAATAACTTTTAATAGAATTGTTAGTAGAACGAGAAACTCGATTAGAGTAGTTATGGAGTAATACAATAACACAGTTACGAAGGATTTTCCTATAAAAAGCACGTAAGTGTTTCAGAATAGAAACACGTTGGTAAAAATTTTTAAATATAGAAGTTTAGTTTTTAATTAGGCAACATTAGTAACATTAGCATAACTTTCTCAGTATTACATTCTTAGATTAGATTCTATACATAAAAAAAAATATAGGTATATATCATGCAACAAATAATGCCTCTACAAAAAGTATACTATTGAAATTTAACAATTAAAAATGAAAATATAATTAATTAATTCAATTATTCTTCAACTGGTTTATAATTTCGTTTTAGTATAAACACAGCAAGTGAATTTGTTAATAAAAATTTCACTGCAAAGTAACAAAACTCCAGAAAAATGTGCTTTAGGTCAGTTGGTTAAGGAGCGCTGACTCTGAGCTTCAAATTTGGCAGAACTTGAATTTGATTCCTGGTAGTTGCAGTCTCAATAAAAAATTATTTACTAATAATTAAATACAAGAATTATTTCCAAGACCACTGATGATGAAACAGCTGTATGTTGAACCAAAAATTCAGTTTATTAATGAATAATAAAAGTTTTGTTGTTGTGATTCACTACTTTTCGAAGAACCTCTTTTTAATTAAGTGAACTCTTGGATAAACCATACAGTTTTTCGAATACTTTCAAATATGTATTATCAATGGTTTTTTAAAAGATCATTGTTCGTAATTGTCTGGAATTTGACCTTGTCTAACTGTGGACTCGTAAGTGAACATACAAACGCAACTTACACTTAATTCGCGAAATTCAAATTTCGTAGTTCTTATTGCACTTATAGTAATATTTTTAGAACTAATGCCTTAACCACAGCTTATTATTTATAGAATCAGCACTTTTTTCATATGAAAAAGTGAATTTACTATGAAAATTATTGGTAATCATCGGGCGATTATGACTAGCAAATATAGTACATATTTTCAAGCATGCATTTATGAGCATTTCATGTAGATTATTCAATTTCCGTTTCCAGATTTTGTGAATATAACAATAAACACACACATACATTCACACACACACATACACATAAACATAAAAGCAAGCGCAAGCGCGCCATCACTTTACGGAACCCAAAGGCAAAGGAAATATTTTAATTATTTTACTTATTTGTATTCCAGCAATGCAACCGTCTTACTTATCGGCATAAATCAATAACAAAAGTAAGAACAAAGTAAGTGTGTCTGCTACGTCAACGTCAACGTCAACATCAACGTCAACGTCAATATCAACGCCAGCGTTAACGTTAACGTAAGCGTCAACGAATCATTTAATTGCAAAATCTTAACTTTTTATTGTGTGTGTTCTTTTGCTTAAAGGTATTGCTGCGAAGCTTTCGTCGCATCGTTGGCGAATGTCTCCCTTGTAAAGATCTGTAATTGCTTTGGGGAAGATTACTTGCTTGCTTGCCATTAACGAGAAACATTCACACACTTTATATACAACGGAAAGCTTAGCGACGCGTGCTTAACGCAGTCGCAAACATACAAAAAACAATAACAAAGCGAAAATGAACGCAAATTTATTTGCCTTCATATGAATTTGCCGGCTCACAGCTTGAGCAGTTCCTAATGAAAAGCGCAACTAGTCGGAGGCAATATTTTTGAAGTCCGAAAAAGTTTAACCTTACGCGATTTTTGTGTTAATTTCATTTTCGTTTTTGTTGCAAATAAATTGAATTAAATATTTTAATGTAAATTAAAAGTGCAAAAAATTTTTAAAAATTAAAACCAATTAAAACCTGTTTGTACTATTTTTTGACTATTTATTATATTTTAATTGAAAAGTATTTAGTGCAACTCTGAAAATTGACATCAACAAAAAACTATAATTAAATTGGCACCTGCAAAGTGCAACGCCAGTCGGCAACTTGTGGTACTTTTTTTCATATATTCAATTTGCATGCATTAAAACAATAACAATTTGCTTAAGTTGAACAAATATCGAAAATATCTCGCAAAGAAACTGATTGAAGCAGTTTTACGTTTGCAACATGGATAACTCTACATTATCAGATGCATTGAACGAAACAGTAACCAGTAATCTGCCGCTTTATTACAATCGTCGACGATTCGTATACGGCGGCATTATGATGTCTCTGGGTGTAGTTGGTAACTTTCTGGCTCTTTTGATATTGGCGCGCAAAAAAACCGGAAAGAATAGCAAATATACTTTAATGCTGCGGTAAGTACGATTCAACCTGTACCAAAATTACTTTAATTAAGTCTTGATGGATAATTATCACACTCAACTCAACATAATTACGGTTGGTTGAAAATTGGACATAACCTTTGTTTTGTTTAACAAAATAAACAAAAGAAATTTAAAAAATTAATTTTAATAAAATAGATCTATAAACTAATATCGATTTTCAGCCTAATTCAGAAAAAGTTAAATAAAATGCATTTAAAAAGCATTATAAGAAATATTTTATCTATTATTAATTATTATTTTTTATTTTATTAAAATATTAATTTTAAAATATTAAAACATTAATTTTAAAATATTAAAATATTAATTTTAATAAAAAAAACTAATATAGATTTAATTCACATTTTATTTTATTAAAATATTAATTTTAATAAAAAAACTTATATAGATTTAGTCTATATTTTATTTATTTTAAAATATTAATTTTAATAAAAAAACTAATATAGATTTAGTCTATATTTTATTTTATTAAAATATTAATTTTAATAAAAAACTATTACAAATTTAGTCTATAGTTTATTTATTTTAAAATATTAATTTTAATAAAAAAACTAATATAGATTTAATACACATATTATTTTATTAAAATATTAATTTTAATAAAAAAACTATTGCAGATTTAGTCTATATTTTATTTTATTAAAATATTAATTTTAATAAAAAAAACTAATATAGATTCAGTCTATATTTTATTTTATAAAAATAATTATTTTAATAAAAAAAATTATATAGATTTAGTCAAAAACGTGATACAACTTAATAGGCATTTAAATATAATAAAAATTGAAATTTATAAAGACTTTATAGTTCATCATAGCTGTGTCTCCAAAACAATTTTATTCGCAGTTTAAGGTAGCAAGGGTCAAGAAATGTAAATAAAAACTGTCTATGACTGGCTTTTTATTATTTTAAATTATTTTTAAAATAACAACAAATTCACTTTATAAAATCTGTGTTATACACGATTCCATTAAAAACAAATAACATCAACTAAAATTTATTTTATTGCAGTAAAAAAATTAATTTCAATTACAAATTTAAAAAAAAAAACTGCTAACAGTGAGAGAGAGTTATTAAAAATTATATATATTCATTATATTATACACTTAGCTTAGGTTAGGTTATACTAGCGATCCTAAGGATCCACTTAAATCTATTAGCCCATTGTGTTGCTGTATAACGAAAACTGAGTGGTTTAAAAACCAATTTATACGCTTCTCGCTTTTGTAAATAAAAATCGAATTATGTTTAGTAATATTTCTGAAACGCAGTGAAGTAGGCATCTATGACTATAAACTAAACTATAACTGTCTTGATCTACAAAACAGATTAATTTATTAAAATTTATATAAATGTTGGAAAGCTTGTCTCTAGATTGGTTTTAGTAAATCCCTGTTTACTGAATGCCAAACTAAATTTTATTTCCAATAACCATCGGCATCTAGAATTATTGCTTCAGGATACACGTTTTAGTCGATAAGAAAGTTCGATGGTTACAGAATGTCATAAGTAGGGTTTCAAGCAAGGACTGTTTTCTAGCACCACACTAATTGTTTAAGATAGTAGCGGAATCTGAGGTGATACATTAAGTAATCCTTTAGCAACTTTGGTAAGGTCTTAATATGGAAAGTTACCTTTTTGTAATGAAATGAATGTATTAGTGAACGCATCAATTTCGAATATTATACAATCATCAATAAGATTCCATCTTATTGATACCTACAGTAGCTACCTAGTGCCAGATAGTTAATAGCGTTCTTTCAAATAATCGATTAAAATGATGAAATGTTTTCTTGTGATCCTGCGAAATAATCCTACTTTCTTATATCAATTAGTAGATATGACTGCTATTTTCCACAAATTATTAAATCAAAATACTTAACGAATACGAATACTAACATTAAAGTTCAACAGCTAAATAGCTTGATTTAATATATAACACGTTCTTAAAAACTTAAAAAGATTTATTTTTTTTACATATATAAACTGAAAAGATATAAATAATTGATATTGTATCTGTTTGTATATAGAGCACTAGATTGTCACTCTTGATTGATTTTGAATATGTGAGTTATTTATTTCTAATTGTCATATTTGGGTCGGAATGTTTTCTTCTTCTTTGTTTTTCTTTTTAAATTGATAAGAAGAAAATAACTTAAAAAATTCGATAAATATACATACATTTATATCAAAGTTAATATTAATAAAAGCTGCTTATAAAGTAAAATTGAATAAGATAATATACTAGTATAGATAATATTTATTGAATTAACTTTGACATGTTTATCAATATAAATATTTTTTCGTTATATTCGCTTACTTTATTTGGTAAATTACAAATGATTCACGGACTAATCGTATAGTCTGCGAGGTATGTAGAACCTTATAGTCTAGTTTAGATAAAAATAAAACGAATAGCCATTTGGGTTTCAGCAAACCTGCAGTTTGTGTATATACTGGAGTACTGGTATGCGGGTACGCCGATGATTTAACGGTTTCTAGGATGAACTAGGATGAACAGAAAATAAAATCCAACAATCACTAATGTACAGGAGTAAGGACGGAATGATTTCAATGTTTTGAAGATTGGTCTTTAACAGCAGCGCATTTCATCAAGTAGATTGTCATCAAGGAGATGTCACGATAAATAGGAAATATAATATATCAATCACAAAAGTACCAATAAAGCGATTTCAATGTTTTAAAGATCGTTAGTGCACGGTAGAAAATTTTCTAGTTAGCTTCAATCAAGACGTAGCTTTAATAAATGTGTTGAATTTTCCTAAATAATATGGTATATGAAAGGATTTAGTGATAGTGCCTTAATAGTTTTTAGTAAAATAGGACAACTTTTGACAAAACCCACACTGTTTTGCAATTGTGCTGTACTCTTGTCCAAAAAAAATATAATGTAATTGATGGTCTTAATTTTTTTGATCATCATGGCAGTTTCCTTCAATCCAATTGTAGAAATACGAAACCCTTGAATTATTTTCGTAATGACAGTATCAAGGAAATTCTCCACCATGAACTAACGATCTCTAAAATATTAAAGTCGTGCGGTAAAAAGTGGCAAGACGTAGACTTGACTTGATCTTAGTGCCAAATCAAATAGGTAAAATTAAACCCACAGCAATTACGAGATTTATAAATAGTCTAAAATTGTTTTAGTTGAGCTCTTAGGCGTACAATAGGTCTTTTAGGTCGGGGTGTTCATAGCCTATTATTTAATAATATATAATATTTTATACACGCTAAGCATAAGCAAATTGTTTAATTGCTTTAAATTGTTAAATGATTGCACTGTGAAAATAACATATATTATATACAATACTGTCTTGTACATCAACCCCTTTTTAAACGAAATAATAAATAATTTCATTCATAAAGATTTTTCAAAGCAAAAAAAATTTGCTTATGCTTAGTTTGTGTATAAAATATTATTATTATTATTAAATAATAGGCTATGAATACACCCCGACCTAAAAGACCTATTGTACGCCTAAGAGCTCAACTAAAACAATTTTAGACTATTTATAAATCTCGTAATTGCTGTGGACTTAATTTTACCTATTTGATTTGGGACTAATATCCCGCTTCCAAGGTAGTCAAGTCTACATATTGCCACTTTCTTGCCATTTGACTTTAATATTTTAGAGATCGTTAGTTCATGGTGGAGAATTACCTTGATACTGTCATTACGATAATACTTCAAGGGTTTCGTATTGCTACAATTGGATTGAAGGAAACTGTCATGATGATCAAAAAAATTAAGACCATCAATTACATTATATTTTTTTTGGATAAGAGTACAGCACAATTGCAAAACAGTGTGGGTTTTGTCAAAAGTTGTCCTATTTTACTAAAAACTATTAAGGCACTATCACTAAATCCTTTCATATACCATATTATTTAGGAAAATTCAACACATTTATTAAAGCTACGCCTTGATTGAAGCTAACTAGAAAATTTTCTACCGTGCACTAACGATCTTTAAAACATTGAAATTGCTTTATCGGTACTCCTGTGATTGATAGATTATATTTCCTCTTTATCGTGGCATCTCCTTGATGACAATCTACTTGATGAAATGCGCTGCTGTTGAAGACCAATCTTCAAAACATTAAAATCGTTCCGTCCTTACTCCTGTATATTAACAGGAAAGTGATTGTTGGATTTTATTTTCTGTTCATCCTAGTTCATCCTAGAAACCGTTAAATCATCGGCGTACCCGCATACCAGTACTCCAGTATATACACAAACTGCAGGTTTGCTGAAACCCAAATGGCTATTCGTTTTATTTTTATCTAAACTAGACTATAAGGTTCTACATACCTCGCACACTATACGATTAGTCCGTGAATCATTAGTAATTTACCAAATAAAGTAAGCGAATATAACGAAAAATTATTTATATTGATAAACATGTCAAAGTTAATTCAATAAATATTATCTATACTAGTATATTATCTTATTCAATTTTACTTTATAAGCAGCTTTTATTAATATTAATTTTGATATAAATGTATGTATATTTATCGAATTTTTTAAGTTATTTTCTTCTTATCAATTTAAAAAGAAAAACAAAGAAGAAGAAAACATTCCGACCCAAATATGACAATTAGAAATAAATAAGTCACATATTCAAAATCAATCAAGAGTGACAATCTAGTGCTCTATATACAAACAGATACAATATCAATTATTTATATCTTTTCAGTTTATATATGGTATGTATAAATAATAAATCTTTTTAAGTTTCTAAGAACGAAAATAACGTGGTTATAGAAATGTTATATATTAAATCAAGCTATTTAACTGTTGAACTTTAATGTTAGTATTCGGATTCGTTAAGTATTTTGATTTAATAATTTGTGGAAAATAGCAGTCATATCTACTGATTGATATAAGAAAGTAGGATTATTTCACAGGATCACAAGAAAACATTTCATCTTTTTTTTTCGATTGTATGAAAGAACGGTTTTTAACTAAGACTTGTTGTCGTATTAACTATCTGGCACTAGGTAGCTACTGTAGGTATCAATAAGATGGAATCTTATTGATGATTGTATAATATTCGAAATTGATGCGTTCACTAATACATTCATTTCATTACAAAAAGGTAACTTTCCATATTAAGACCTTACCAAAGTTCCTAAAGGATTACTTAATGTATCACCTCAGATTCCGCTACTATCTTAAACAATTAGTGTGGTGCTAGAAAACAGTCCTTGCTTGAAACCCTACTTATGACATTCTGTAACCATCGAACTTTCTTATCGACTAAAACGTGTATCCTGAAGCAATAATTCTAGATGCCGATGGTTATTGGAAATAAAATTTAGTTTGGCATTCAGTAAACAGGGATTTACTAAAACCAATCTAGAGACAAGCTTTCCAACATTTATATAAATTTTAATAAATTAATCTGTTTTGTAGATCAAGACAGTTATAGTTTAGTTTATAGTCATAGATGCCTACTTCACTGCGTTTCAGAAATATTACTAAACATAATTCGATTTTTATTTACAAAAGCGAGAAGCGTATAAATTGGTTTTTAAACCACTCAGTTTTCGTTATACAGCAACACAATGGGCTAATAGATTTAAGTGGATCCTTAGGATCGCTAGTATAACCTAACCTAAGCTAAGTGTATAATATAATGAATATATATAATTTTTAATAACTCTCTCTCACTGTTAGCAGTTTTTTTTTTTAAATTTGTAATTGAAATTAATTTTTTTACTGCAATAAAATAAATTTTAGTTGATGTTATTTGTTTTTAATGGAATCGTGTATAACACAGATTTTATAAAGTGAATTTGTTGTTATTTTAAAAATAATTTAAAATAATAAAAAGCCAGTCATAGACAGTTTTTATTTACATTTCTTGACCCTTGCTACCTTAAACTGCGAATAAAATTGTTTTGGAGACACAGCTATGATGAACTATAAAGTCTTTATAAATTTCAATTTTTATTATATTTAAATGCCTATTAAGTTGTATCACGTTTTTGACTAAATCTATATAATTTTTTTTATTAAAATAATTATTTTTATAAAATAAAATATAGACTGAATCTATATTAGTTTTTTTTATTAAAATTAATATTTTAATAAAATAAAATATAGACTAAATCTGCAATAGTTTTTTTATTAAAATTAATATTTTAATAAAATAATATGTGTATTAAATCTATATTAGTTTTTTTATTAAAATTAATATTTTAAAATAAATAAACTATAGACTAAATTTGTAATAGTTTTTTATTAAAATTAATATTTTAATAAAATAAAATATAGACTAAATCTATATTAGTTTTTTTATTAAAATTAATATTTTAAAATAAATAAAATATAGACTAAATCTATATAAGTTTTTTTATTAAAATTAATATTTTAATAAAATAAAATGTGAATTAAATCTATATTAGTTTTTTTTATTAAAATTAATATTTTAATATTTTAAAATTAATGTTTTAATATTTTAAAATTAATATTTTAATAAAATAAAAAATAATAATTAATAATAGATAAAATATTTCTTATAATGCTTTTTAAATGCATTTTATTTAACTTTTTCTGAATTAGGCTGAAAATCGATATTAGTTTATAGATCTATTTTATTAAAATTAATTTTTTAAATTTCTTTTGTTTATTTTGTTAAACAAAACAAAGGTTATGTCCAATTTTCAACCAACCGTAATTATGTTGAGTTGAGTGTGATAATTATCCATCAAGACTTAATTAAAGTAATTTTGGTACAGGTTGAATCGTACTTACCGCAGCATTAAAGTATATTTGCTATTCTTTCCGGTTTTTTTGCGCGCCAATATCAAAAGAGCCAGAAAGTTACCAACTACACCCAGAGACATCATAATGCCGCCGTATACGAATCGTCGACGATTGTAATAAAGCGGCAGATTACTGGTTACTGTTTCGTTCAATGCATCTGATAATGTAGAGTTATCCATGTTGCAAACGTAAAACTGCTTCAATCAGTTTCTTTGCGAGATATTTTCGATATTTGTTCAACTTAAGCAAATTGTTATTGTTTTAATGCATGCAAATTGAATATATGAAAAAAAGTACCACAAGTTGCCGACTGGCGTTGCACTTTGCAGGTGCCAATTTAATTATAGTTTTTTGTTGATGTCAATTTTCAGAGTTGCACTAAATACTTTTCAATTAAAATATAATAAATAGTCAAAAAATAGTACAAACAGGTTTTAATTGGTTTTAATTTTTAAAAATTTTTTGCACTTTTAATTTACATTAAAATATTTAATTCAATTTATTTGCAACAAAAACGAAAATGAAATTAACACAAAAATCGCGTAAGGTTAAACTTTTTCGGACTTCAAAAATATTGCCTCCGACTAGTTGCGCTTTTCATTAGGAACTGCTCAAGCTGTGAGCCGGCAAATTCATATGAAGGCAAATAAATTTGCGTTCATTTTCGCTTTGTTATTGTTTTTTGTATGTTTGCGACTGCGTTAAGCACGCGTCGCTAAGCTTTCCGTTGTATATAAAGTGTGTGAATGTTTCTCGTTAATGGCAAGCAAGCAAGTAATCTTCCCCAAAGCAATTACAGATCTTTACAAGGGAGACATTCGCCAACGATGCGACGAAAGCTTCGCAGCAATACCTTTAAGCAAAAGAACACACACAATAAAAAGTTAAGATTTTGCAATTAAATGATTCGTTGACGCTTACGTTAACGTTAACGCTGGCGTTGATATTGACGTTGACGTTGATGTTGACGTTGACGTTGACGTAGCAGACACACTTACTTTGTTCTTACTTTTGTTATTGATTTATGCCGATAAGTAAGACGGTTGCATTGCTGGAATACAAATAAGTAAAATAATTAAAATATTTCCTTTGCCTTTGGGTTCCGTAAAGTGATGGCGCGCTTGCGCTTGCTTTTATGTTTATGTGTATGTGTGTGTGTGAATGTATGTGTGTGTTTATTGTTATATTCACAAAATCTGGAAACGGAAATTGAATAATCTACATGAAATGCTCATAAATGCATGCTTGAAAATATGTACTATATTTGCTAGTCATAATCGCCCGATGATTACCAATAATTTTCATAGTAAATTCACTTTTTCATATGAAAAAAGTGCTGATTCTATAAATAATAAGCTGTGGTTAAGGCATTAGTTCTAAAAATATTACTATAAGTGCAATAAGAACTACGAAATTTGAATTTCGCGAATTAAGTGTAAGTTGCGTTTGTATGTTCACTTACGAGTCCACAGTTAGACAAGGTCAAATTCCAGACAATTACGAACAATGATCTTTTAAAAAACCATTGATAATACATATTTGAAAGTATTCGAAAAACTGTATGGTTTATCCAAGAGTTCACTTAATTAAAAAGAGGTTCTTCGAAAAGTAGTGAATCACAACAACAAAACTTTTATTATTCATTAATAAACTGAATTTTTGGTTCAACATACAGCTGTTTCATCATCAGTGGTCTTGGAAATAATTCTTGTATTTAATTATTAGTAAATAATTTTTTATTGAGACTGCAACTACCAGGAATCAAATTCAAGTTCTGCCAAATTTGAAGCTCAGAGTCAGCGCTCCTTAACCAACTGACCTAAAGCACATTTTTCTGGAGTTTTGTTACTTTGCAGTGAAATTTTTATTAACAAATTCACTTGCTGTGTTTATACTAAAACGAAATTATAAACCAGTTGAAGAATAATTGAATTAATTAATTATATTTTCATTTTTAATTGTTAAATTTCAATAGTATACTTTTTGTAGAGGCATTATTTGTTGCATGATATATACCTATATTTTTTTTTATGTATAGAATCTAATCTAAGAATGTAATACTGAGAAAGTTATGCTAATGTTACTAATGTTGCCTAATTAAAAACTAAACTTCTATATTTAAAAATTTTTACCAACGTGTTTCTATTCTGAAACACTTACGTGCTTTTTATAGGAAAATCCTTCGTAACTGTGTTATTGTATTACTCCATAACTACTCTAATCGAGTTTCTCGTTCTACTAACAATTCTATTAAAAGTTATTTCTTACTAATAAAAATAATCAATGAGCATCTGTTGTCTTTAGAATGCGCAGTTATTTAATTCGCCGATATAATCTCCCTCCTGATATTCTACACACTAAAGAACTTCCCACCGAACTTTATCAAGATTTTTCTCATAAGTTTCCCTAATCCCTTTTTTGCTACTTTAATAAAATGGATCACTGCCCCCACACATTTTCATAGTTCAATCGTGTGAATAGTAACCTGCTTCATAGAGTATACTCTTAAGGAGTTCAAATCTTTTATGAATACTATCGCCCATATATAAACTATGCTCTCACTCTTCGCTTAGTTAAATTTAAATTTAAAAATTCAAATACTAAGGACGTGTGCGACTTAGGCTAAGTTGATGCTAAACCAAATGGGAGATTTTTTGGAATTTTTTGGAATGCACACATTTAGCCATATATCAACACGTATCGACACATCACTACATTATCGGCACAACTTAAAATTTCTCTCATTTAGAACGCAACTTAGCCTAACTCGCACATGTCCTAAGTTTCTAATATTTCATTCCCCTGGAATGCGATTCTAGCAGGAAGTTATCTGCAGTCTAATGGCTGAGATTTTTTCAACTCATTCCTAAGAGGTAGTTTTAATAGGTTTAAGTCTAACACTGTAGCTTCTGATGTTTTCCACTTATTGGAAATAAAATTTTTGAAAATTTTTTCACATATAGTAACCGCCTCCCTATTTGAAGCAGGAGTTCTAGTAATAGAAAATAAAATTATGTGATAAAATATTCTTAAAAGTTTATGTTAGTAATAAATAAATAAACATATATATGCGCATTATATAAATCAGAAATAAATATGTTATATGTTACATATTAATAGTAAATAAATATTCATATTATGTACATAAGTATATAGGTATATATCGCGGATATTGAAAAAACTACATTCAAATGTTTTTTATTTAAATAGCTATAATTATTTCCATTTTA
>NC_051846.1:26221141-26229907 GCF_002237135.1 Teleopsis dalmanni
AATTTATAAAGACTTTATAGTTCATCATAGCTGTGTCTCCAAAACAATTTCATTCGCAGTTTAAGGTAACAAGGGTCAAGAAATGTAAATAAAAACTGTCTATGACTGGCTTTTTATTATTTTAAATTATTTTTAAAATAACAACAAATTCACTTTATCTGTGTTATACACGATTCCATTAAAAACAAATAACATCAACTAAAATTTATTTTATTGCAGTAAAAAAATTAATTTCAATTACAAATTTAAAAAAAAAACTGCTAACAGTGAGAGAGAGTTATTAAAAATTATATATATTCATTATATTATACACTTAGCTTAGGTTAGGTTAGACTAGCGATCCTAAGGATCCACTTAAATCTATTAGCCCATTGTGTTGCTGTATAACGAAAACTGAGTGATTTAAAAACCAATTTATACGCTTCTCACTTTTGTAAATAAAAATCGAATTATGTTTAGTAATATTTCTGAAACGCAGTGAAGTAGGCATCTATGACTATAAACTAAACTATAACTGTCTTGATCTACAAAACAGATTAATTTATTAAAATTTATATAAATGTTGGAAAGCTTGTCTCTAGATTGGTTTTAGTAAATCCCTGTTTACTGAATGCCAAACTAATTTTTATTTCCAATAACCATCGGCATCTAGAATTATTGCTTCAGGATACACGTTTTAGTCGATAAGAAAGTTCGATGGTTACAGAATGTCATAAGTAGGGTTTCAAGCAAGGACTGTTTTCTAGCACCACACTAATTGTTTAAGATAGTAGCGGAATCTGAGGTGATACATTAAGTAATCCTTTAGCAACTTTGGTAAGGTCTTAATATGGAAAGTTACCTTTTTGTAATGAAATGAATGTATTAGTGAACGCATCAATTTCGAATATTATACAATCATCAATAAGATTCCATCTTATTGATACCTACAGTAGCTACCTAGTGCCAGATAGTTAATACGACAACAAGTCTTAGTTAAAAACCGTTCTTTCATACAATCGAAAAAAAAAGATGAAATGTTTTCTTGTGATCCTGTGAAATAATCCTACTTTCTTATATCAATCAGTAGATATGACTGCTATTTTCCACAAATTATTAAATCAAAATACTTAACGAATCCGAATACTAACATTAAAGTTCAACAGCTAAATAGCTTGATTTAATATATAACATTTCTATAACCACGTTATTTTCGTTCTTAAAAACTTAAAAAGATTTATTATTTATACATATATAAACTGAAAAGATATAAATAATTGATATTGTATCTGTTTGTATATAGAGCACTAGATTGTCACTCTTGATTGATTTTGAATATGTGAGTTATTTATTTCTAATTGTCATATTTGGGTCGGAATGTTTTCTTCTTCTTTGTTTTTCTTTTTAAATTGATAAGAAGAAAATAACTTAAAAAATTCGATAAATATACATACATTTATATCAAAATTAATATTAAAAAAAGCTGCTTATAAAGTAAAATTGAATAAGATAATATACTAGTATAGATAATATTTATTGAATTAACTTTGACATATTTATCAATATAAATAATTTTTCGTTATATTCGCTTACTTTATTTGGTAAATTACAAATGATTCACGGACTAATCGTATAGTCTGCAAGGTAGGTAGAACCTTATAGTCTAGTTTAGATAAAAATAAAACGAATAGCCATTTGGGTTTCAGCAAACCTGCAGTTTGTGTATATACTGGAGTACTGGTATGCGGGTACGCCGATGATTTAACGGTTGCTAGGATGAACTAGGATGAACAGAAAATAAAATCCAACAATCACTTTCCTGTTAATATACAGAAGTAAGGACGGAACGATTTCAATGTTTTGAAGATTGGTCTTCAACAGCAGCGCATTTCATCAAGTAGATTGTCATCAAGGAGATGCCACGATAAAGAGGAAATATAATCTATCAATCACAGGAGTACCGATAAAGCAATTTCAATGTTTTAAAGATCGTTAGTGCACGGTAGAAAATTTTCTAGTTAGCTTCAATCAAGGCGTAGCTTTAATAAATGTGTTGAATTTTCCTAAATAATATGGTATATGAAAGGATTTAGTGATAGTGCCTTAATAGTTTTTAGTAAAATAGGACAACTTTTGACAAAACCCACACTGTTTTGCAATGTAAATAAAAAACTTTTAAAAGTCTATTACATTGTGCTGTACTCTTGTCCAAAAAAAATATAATGTAATTGATGGACTCAATTTTTTTGATCATCATGGCAGTTTCTTACAATCCAATTGTAGAAATACGAAACCCTTGAAGTATTATCGTAATGACAGCATCAAGGTAATTCTCCACCATGAACTAACGATCTCTAAAATATTAAAGTCGTGCGGTAGAAAGTGGCAAGATGTAGACTTGACTTGATCTTAGTGCCAAATCAAATAGGTAAAATTAAGCCCACAGCAATTACGAAATTTATAAAAAGTCTAAAATTGTTTTAGTTGAGCTCTTAGGCGTACAATAGGTCTTTTAGGTCTATTTTAGGTCTATAGCCTATTATTTAATAATAATAATAATATTCCATACACAAACTAAGCATAAGCAAATTGTTTTTTGCTTTGAAAAATCTTTATGAATAAAATTATTTATTATTTCGTTTAAAAAGGGGTTGATGTACAAGATAGTATTGTATATAATATATGTTATTTTCACAGTGCAATCATTTAACAATTTAAAGCAATTAAACAATTTGTATTTTATTAAATAAACAGTTTTGTAAGATTGTAAACAATTGAACTTATTTGTATGGTGTGTTTGACATATCGGTTTTATTCATTAATTGTGATTGAATTAATTAATAATTCAATTTTTTTTAAATAAATTAAAATTTATATAATATAGTTAAGACCAAAAATATTAACTAGAGTAAATATTGTGGACAAATACTATTACTGAAAATCTAATCATTTTATTTTTCTACTTACTAAAAATATTTCTGAGAATATTTATAATTTATCAATTCTGCGTTAAAGTTAATAGATACTTAAAGAAAAAATTATTTCAATCTATTAAAGTTTAAAATCTGTTTACTTATAAGTTTTATGTTTTTAAAACTTAGTAACAACAAAAAAGGTAAAGAACAATTTTTATCTTTTTATCTACTTGCATTAACATATTTTTTTTAAACGGCCAAACAAAATAAATATTGTTTAAGAGATATCGTAAAACTGTGATACTAAAGTCCAGTAACAAAGTTTACTTAGTGCCATGCACTATAAAACCACGATTATAGTATAGATTATACCATATATTTATATATATATATATATATATATATATATATATATATTTACATATATCAAAATACCTTCATATATCTATATATGTTTATATATATATCTATATCTAGTATATATATTTTATTAAATTAAATGTGCGATAACAAATATTTGGTGGAATACGTTCCACACTCTTTTTTATTAATGTTATTAAGCAGTATCTTATAATTATAAGACAGTAAATATATCAACGAACTAGCTATTCTCAATTATATTTGATAATTTTTAATTAATTTATATTTAAAAAAAATAAAAAAATTTTTTCATAATATAGAGGATTGCTTGTTAGTTATCTAGTTGCTTTATGTTTGTTTTATTTATTGTTTTAATACCTTAAATAACACAACTAATTTAAAAAAAAAATAATATAGAGCAGAGACTGCATAGAGAGACCTTATATCCATAATAATGTATCTCAAAACACTTGTGTAAATTTTGTGCACTTTTTCATTATATATTTAATTTATATAAGTACGAGTATATGTGATTTTAATGCATTTTCATCTAATGACCATAAGTCACTTATAGACTTTAATTATTATCTTTATTTTATTTTTTTTTTGTTTTAAACCTTTTAAATAGATTTATTTTATAATAAGCACGTGATATGTGAAATTTTTATGAATGTGCTAATTGCTTGAAAAATAACGTTTTTTTTTTAAAAATAGTTTCTAAATCAAATTAATAATACAAAATTTGTTATTACTACTGTGCAATAAATATAGCTTAGAACAAAAAAGTCCCTGTTAATGGAAAACATCACTCTAATTGTAGAATGTACATAACTTTTGTATTTATGCATTTTACAAAGATTCTAAAAAGTAAAAAAAATAATAAAATAATTTATTATTTGGGCATACTTTAAATATTTTCTAACTTTGAGAGACCGACAAACACACGTGACAATAATAAATTATTTATACGAAAAATGTAATTATTAATATTTTTGTATATATAAAACCTAATAAATGCTGCTTAAAACAAAATTAATAAAAAATAATTATTTTCAAATTTTATTTTAAAATTCTTAACATTTTGGATATACTTGATGTAGATACAATGTGTATCGAAATTTATAAATTTTTGTCTAGGCGTTTATGCACAAGTGTATCTGTGCCTTGTCATGAGGAAAGAATTGCTCCGTTCTCAACTTGAAATATTGTTAAAAATATAAAATGAGACTGAATAGTAGTTGCCATTAATCGTTTGCCTAGAATGAAAGTAAATAATATACGTATATTTTAACACGTATATCCCTATATATATATTTTCTATATATTTTATATATTTTGCTTATTTTGCTTTCTTCATTGCGGATCCCCCCAATTGAGGTTGACAGTTTCGTGGTGGTTATGTTCGTAGAATGAATGTATTTTTTTACTTTGATTCAGCTCAGAGTCCCGTTTTCCAACCGAGTGCAAAGGTATTGGTATTGGTATTGGTAGACCTCGCTCATTACCAAAGGAGAATTTTTGACAAACACATAACTTCAGTTGGTACCTTTGTAAATTCCTTGGAATTCCAGTGAGGCGTCTATCGGCACATTATCTTAATTTTTGTGTATAGAATATCTTGGTGTTGACCCATTAAGTGTGTACCCGACACAAAATAGTATTTTTTTTTTGTTTTTAATTCCATGATAATCAATCCATGACAGTACTGAATTGCAATATCAAAATTTTATTATTTTTAATTAATTGAATTTTTAGCTGGCCACACAGCTGTTTCGTGTATTGCCAAAGACCCATCATCAGTGGTCTTGAAATTATTTATTATATTTAATTATTCGTAAATAATTTTTTTTCAAACTACAAGTACCAAGGGTAGCACTTGTACCCTGCCAAATTTGAAGCTCAGAGTCAGTGTTAATTATGCAATTGTCAAATTGTTCAAATTCTATGCTGTGATATGTTAGTGGTATATCAATAAATTGCTGAATTTTCATTCTTTCTTCAGTGAAAACAATATCGTTGGTGTTTCAAAGTTCAGACATAACATTAGTCTTTTTTGGATGTCCAAAATGAAGTGCATTACAAGTGGATGTATAACCACTTGGATATGGCATTATAAGTGAATGTGTGACCACTATGATACTGCAACATATAATCATTACATGCATGTCAGTCAACGCTTTCTTCGGTAAATGTGGACGACATTCTTCTACACTCACTTTTGAGATGCTATTTTGTTGGATCTTTCAGTTGATATGCGACTTTTATTGAAATTGCGTCAAGCCTTCTATGACTACCGCACTTGGTTTAAATTCGTTTTGACATTAACTTTTATTTAAGAAAATATTTATCCATTGCATGGAACTTCTATCAAAACTAACAGTTAACACTTTGAATGATATTAATTTTGTAAAACGTATTGCGATAACACACCCTGAATATCTTTTGGTGGTTTTTTAATAACTATTGAGTTTCCTATCATTGAGACTCAATAATTTACTATTTTTACAATCAACCTACAAATTTTTTCCTTTACCATTTAAAATAAATTAGGTTTCCTTTACCTATATTAGTTATTGTATTCAAACGAAATAAAAATTAAAAAATGTCCATTAACTTCCTCAAATTACAAAGTATCCACTTCTAAATCAAAGCCAAACAATTTGAAACATTTTAGAATGCATTAATTGAGTAAAATGCCTAAAGAATATTCTAATTAAAAACATTGATATCCCATTTGCCCCATTACTTGTCCAATTTTCGTTGCCTGACTCGAGACACTAAAATAAAAGGCACGATGTAAGTTATCCGAATAAAATGTCTAAATTGTCATCCTCAAACCAATGTGAATGACATTTGTTGCGAAATTTGTCTGTCAAAAAATTTATAAATTTAAAAAGTTTATTTGACAATTTGAAGATACGAAATTGTTATTTGGCACCTTAAAATGTTGTAACAGTAGAACAATGTTGTTTGTCTTAATGGCACCTACAGCGTTTTAAATTGAAATTTTTATACATGGAGCCTATGTACATAGTATACAACATATTTTACAAAGTAAAACGATATTTTTCTTATTAGTTCAAAGAAATCCTCTGCCACATGTAGATGACTAGAGCTCATGGTATAAGTGAAAGTGAGATGTCATGACCTAAAATATTAGGGGTTTTTTGACTCCAAGCCTACCCGTACTTGACTTCACCCTTACTTATATACAAACGATACAAAAAGTGCCTAGTGTGTGGCAATATCGGTTAAATATTTTAAGGACGTTAATAACTAATATCTCACATTAAATATTGAATTTTGTTGACACGTTTTTCTCATAAGAAACACACTTAATAACTTTTTAAATAAAAAATTAAAAAATTATTTATTTATTTTCTATTAGAATAGCTTCAGAATAATAATTAATAATTCTTGGTGGTCTCAACTTAAAAATATTACGCGTGATTTAAATTTTTTAAAAAAAAAAATTTTAATTTCAATTTTAAAAATAATATAAAAAAAATATTTAAATTAAATGTTTATTTTATTGAGAAATTCAGGAAAATTGCACATTAAATATTTTTTATTAATTAATAAAAACAAAAGGTGCGGTAACACTTTAGAGTTAGAGTGACGGTAATGTTTTTACAGTGACTTGTCAATTACAGTCAGTCACTGTAATCGCAGTCAGTCACTTTTTTTTTGTTTTGCGATGAGGCGTGTGAAACCCATTATGGGCCATCAGTATCATTGTCATAATATCGGTGTGCCAGACTCTTACCAACTAAAACACCATACCTCTTTCTCATTCAGTCACTATAATCGTAATCACTGACAGTGACACAGATTTTTAAATATATCCTTTAAATAGATGCTAAACTAAAGGATATTTAATGTACTAAAGATTAGTTCATTTACAATTTAAGTTGCCCGACAAAACGATTATTAAGATAGTAAGGGTTTTTTGACCATATATTTCCTTTAAAGAAGATTGTGTTGGTTCGTTGGTAAATATTCTAAATTAACCACACCCTTTTTTTGGACCCATATAATCTTTGATTTTTCAGACCAAAGAATAAAATTCTAAGGTGAAAGTGTGTTGTTGCGAAATATTCTGGGGTTTGGAAATACTAGAAAAAACCCAAGATGCAATATATATTTTGACATTATAGGTGTATGTTTGATATAACACATAGTCAAAAAAGAAAACAAAAAAGGTATAATAATATTGATAATATATGAGTCTAAAAATGAATAACAGTCTTTGAATTATACAATAATATAAGCAATAAAGAAAATGTATATATGTATGTCTATGCATTACGAACTTGCGTTTTTTGATAGTTATTTCCTTAGTGCAATAAGTTGAAGGTAATTTTTTTAATATTATCTAGTATATTAATGTGATAAATATGTCTAGACAAAAAAAATTTTATAAACTATTAATGTAGTTAATATTTGTTAAAGTAGTATATTAAAGTAGTTTTATTTTAAAATCTAGTTTTTTAAACAACTATATTAGAAGCATTTTGATTCAATACTTACCTATAGTATCTAACATGTGTTCAAAAATACTTTAGTTCAAAGTTCCATGGTTCATTAGGACGAATGACATCCTTAGTGACATCAAGATTGATCCCATTAAAAAATACATGAAGGATAGAGCCCTGAAATTATTTGTGAAACCTGACAGACTT
Source organism: Teleopsis dalmanni (assembly GCF_002237135.1). Classification (NCBI taxonomy): domain Eukaryota; kingdom Metazoa; phylum Arthropoda; class Insecta; order Diptera; family Diopsidae; genus Teleopsis; species Teleopsis dalmanni. The sequence goes on from NC_051846.1 coordinate 26,229,078, forward strand.
ACCAACACCGCGTTATCAAATCTCAGAATGGTTACAGGCTCCTCGGGGAGGTATGCAGATATGAGGTCAATTATTGCTTAATCTGATGAAGCGATAAACAATCTATCTAGGCGCAAAGATAATCTAATAATCTAATCTAGTCAAGGCGCAAAGAGGGGTTTTGAAGAAACCTCGCAGTTAATAGAGAGTAAAAGTGCTCAGGTGCACTGACTCAACTAGCCTCAACATAATATATAAAAAAATTATAAAGTATTTGTATAAAAAATATTCTACACAGATTTTTATAACTAAGTTACATAATAATGAAGTTATGTTTATGAATGGAGATCTATTTCATATGAAGTCCTTCTTAACATACTTGATAAGACTGTGAGTGTTACCCCATTTTCTTGAATCAAATTTACAAATTTTTAAATTAATTTTTTGGACAAACGTGTTTTTGGTTCAAATAAACATTTTTTTTTGTAAACATGTTGCATATGTTATGTGACATACACAATATATAATAGTCAATTAATATCAATAGATATACATATATCGGTAGTAGTCCTTTCCAACGAGAGACAAGACCAAATAAAGTCTAAAAAAGTAGTTCATTAGCTCTTTTTTTTATTCAGTCTCACTTATATAGGATTGGCTATCGCTATTTCAAAGAGTCAGCCATGTTCCAAACGGTTCTAACAAATAGAAAAAACCAAATCGGTTAAGTATTCTTATATAAGACCATTATTGTTAATATACAACTAAAATAATTTATATAGGTAAATACATAAAAATAAGTTAATAACTTTAAATGACATTTCTAAAATAGCACCGAATTAATTTATAAT
>NC_051846.1:26230007-26231266 GCF_002237135.1 Teleopsis dalmanni
GATATTTAAAATCAAAAAATTTTTTCTTTAATATAAAATTTACTAACAAAGTTTAGTAAATATAATTAACTAAAAATTAATTAAAAAATTAAAAGTTTTTTGAGCTTAATACTTAATATAAAAACTTCTTCATTTTTTTAACTTTTTCGCAGCGTGGTGGCAAGCCTATTATTTTTGTGTTAGCATTACTTGTTCTATTTTAATATTGCTTAATTTATAATTCTCATTAGGTTTCTGAATTTTCAAAAATATATTTATACCAAAAGATTGAACTGAATATAATAATGTAATAATTATCTCTTTATTATTTGTCTTGTTGGAACCCTTTGATTAGCATTGAGTGTTCCGATAAATTTATAAATTCAGTTTAAAGTATTTGTTGTCGAGGTTTAGTGAATGCAACACAAAGAAATTTAGGTTGAATTTTGATAATGTGGTTATAATAAAACATACGACAGATTATTGAGCAAGAATTTTTTTTTAATATCAAACAAATAAAATTCGAGTGTAGCGTCATATGATACTATATAATATATAAAAAGTATTAGATTCCACGAATGCATACATTCTACGTGGCGGATCAAAATTTGAATTGTTAAGTGCACTAAGTTATTCTGCAGCGAATCTCTATTTAGCTTAAAGTAAGAAGTATTCCTATATGTGCAGTAGAAATATCACATATAATGGCACTTACTATAAAGGCCAACAGGACTTATCAACCTTTTCTTAAAGTGATATAATTGGTTTACCATACATATATTCATACCCAAGTGTGACCTTTTATTGCACTGTATATACCGCGGATCCGTCGAGGGTAATGTTGAGATACATTCTTCAATTACGAAAAATGGCATGGAGAAAGAACACGAATTAAAATGAATTTAATTCTGTTGCAAGGACTTAGAGTATATAAACACGTAACTCGTAAGCCATCAATTCATAAAGCTTGTTTTTTTGTGTTTTTATTAGCCAAATTCGGTTTAAATAAATAATTAATAAATAATTAATTCTCCATTTCCAAGACCACTGATGATGGGTATTTGGTAATACTCGAAACAGCTGTATGGTCAGCCAAAAATTCAATTAATTAAAATAATATAAAATGAATTTTTGTTGTTGTAGTTCACTACTGTTCAGGCAAAAAAAAAAATTTTTTATAAATAATTAAATAAATTAGATTAAAATGTACTTATTAAATATATATTATAATTATTTATATAAATAAATAACACATTATTTGTTAAATAAAATATATTTAT
>NC_051846.1:26231366-26234488 GCF_002237135.1 Teleopsis dalmanni
CGGTTCTCTTAAAAATATTTAGTTTAATTTAGACTTCTACACCTATTTCTTATATATTTTCTAGTAACTTAAATGGCTCATTATGTTGTATTAGTTTATCATTTTCTTTCAAGTTTCATTAATGAAGTATTGTAATTTTTTCTTGTGAAAATGAAAATTTTTAAATTTAATTTATGGGTTTGCCGTGCTTGAGAAGTTCTTCATTACATGTTTTTTTCAATTTCATATTTTTACGATCATCATAAATTTTAAATTAGTTCACTAATAATTTTTTATGAGTTGAGCTTTAAACTTTGGTTACGGATACTAGATTCAATGTTTCAAAATTTTGTAGTGGATAGTTACATTTTTGATTAATTTTATTAGGAGTTTTGAATTTAAAAAAAAATAAGGAAAGTTTGAAATTAGTAGTTGTTTGATGGTATAGTAGAGGTAATTGAATGTTTGCGTATTATTAAGTAAATACGTGGCAAAGTACTATTTATAAATTCATCATAGTTATGATCATCAATTGATTTTGTAGATCGCATTGATTAATGGTGAAACCTTGCTCTATATACTGTGTTATTATTCTCTTAGTGGCTTGTCGACCCTACCACAGCCAAACTGTTTTACCCTGTAGTCAAGAGCACATTTTATATAATTTCATGAATATACTACAAATTTATTAACCAAGTTTTTTGTTGCCAGTGAACTTATGGCCTCAATTCATTCATTTCCAATTTAGTTAATCGATCATAAGAAATTGGTTCAATCGAAGCTCCTCATATCGTAGTTCGTAACCTACAGATCGGCGAAGATTTCTTAGAATAGGGCTGTCTGTCTAAAGCACGGATCGCGACATCTTTCTAAGGAATGACATAATATTAATTTATTTTTATGACATACCAAATAAATGAATAAATGTTTTATATATGGTATATAAATGAAAATGTTTTATATAATTTATTACACTTTACGTTAATTTATTTAATTGAGAAATACAAACATATATTTCAACATGATTTTAATATTACATTAAAAATAAAATATTTTTCGTATAGAATTAATTAATATTTATAATGCTGATAGTGATAGAATTTTAAAAGATAAATTAATAAAGAGTTAATAAAATTAAATTTATCATTATTGCCGTATTTTTATTTTTTCCGGAAAAATTATGTACGTATGTATTTATTTCTGTGGCTCTCCAACCCATCCAGTGATTTATATCAGTCCGCGATCTTATCTGGTCAGGACAGCCCTGTCTTAGATATTGATTTATTAGGGTACTTAAATCCATGTTCTAGAGATCTACATAAGTTGGCTACTACATTTCTTTGTAGGTTATTTACGTTACCCAGCGTGAAAGGCAACGTGATCGCATTTTATATACAAATACTAGAATTGCAGCAACTTTAATTGATTATGTGAAAGCAGTTTCATTAAGGTTTCCGTTCTTGTATGCTGTGTTCTAGAGATTTACACAGGCCAGTCACTCTTGTAGACCATCATTCACGGTCTCTTGTAGACCGTGACCAAGAGATCGACGAAGGTTTATTAACGTATCGATCTTTAACTTAGTTATGCTGGCAAGGGGACACAATAACATAGCCGCACCTCATGAACTTGCGCTATAACCCCAATAAGTCCTCTGATAAAATTATGATTAAGAATTTTTTCTAATTTTTTCTTTGTTAATTTTGGTGATCATGCTGTTTTTTTTGACAATATATAGATATTTTAATATCATATTGATTTCGTAAGTCAGCCAATATGACAAAATAAAGATAAAATTTAATAAAAAATTAAGTAATTTATTTAATTTATATGTCTATTGTTTGTTGCCTATACCTGTTCAAAAGTATGCTCCTTAATTTACACAAACAATTTTACTATTTATAACAACTTCCTAAAAGTATGCTTCTGATATTTGAATGTTTTAGGAACAATATGTGAATAGTTAAAGATGTTGGATTAGAGAATTTGGGTTATCTAAGTGATATCTAATTACTTTCTATGTAAAGCTGCTTTTATTGACAATAAAGTCATTGACGTTTTTTATTAATTAATTAATATTAATGTGATGGCACACTTTAAGTTTTAGTATATAGGAGACTTTGCCAACTAATTAAATTATTAAGATTATTTTATCTTAATCAAAACTGTCAATCAAAGTTTTCAATTTGAGGACTACCATGTTACAATATAGATTGTTTTGTAACTATTGAACGTGGTAAAATTGTGATACCTCACATGGATAGGTCATCAAACAATGTTGTAGTATGTGAGTAATGAAGATCCACTACTAATTTTTGAAAGTCCATTGTATTTACAAAAAGTAATTTGGTTTGGAAGTATGATAAATCAATAGAAGCAATTATAAAAGATAAAATGAAGCAGGATAAACAGTTCATACATAATAAGGATAAGCAGATTCACTTTTAACTTTCACTTTCAATTCATTTTATCAGGAGAAGTGCTAATGAGAAGGAAAATTCTCAATCAATTCTAATCCCTTTATGGTTAAAGCTAAACGATTACCAATTTTTTTAATCGTGAAATTGAAAATATGAATATGGAAGATAAATGTTTTTAACGGGACGATGCCACAAGTCGTTATCTATATCACATGTGAATTGGATCACCTGATTTGTCACTAGTGAACTTTTTTCTTTTTTATAGGATTAAGAAAATGGTTGTCTTCCAACTTATTGATCAAGTAATGTCCAAGTTATGTCAGGTAGGAGCCAATGTACATGAGTTTAAAACGCTTGAGTACTGTAAGATTGACATTGACGATGTGTTTTCGTATCTAATGGCAAAGGTCCATACAATACATTCGTATTGAAATAGAAATTTGATTGAAAACTCTTTCACAAGTGTGTTTTATTTACGTTTACTTTTAAAATTACCAAATGGCCATCTTTATGCAAGTACAAAGAATATAATAAGATAAGAGTAAGTTGTTCTAATCTTGGTAGTTTCATAATTCCTGCTTTATTTGACTTTCTTGCAAACGTTTGAACATACCACATCGTCTGTTCACATAAAATATATGGATATAATGACCGGCACTTGGTCTTCGATGAACGGTTTAGTAACATAGATCTTAGTACTCGTGACACAATGTTTTAGTATTT
>NC_051846.1:26234588-26247909 GCF_002237135.1 Teleopsis dalmanni
AGTATTTCGGCGTATTTTTTTTTATAAAACATTTCGGCATATTTTTTTTATAAAAAAATATTTCGGCATATTTTTTTTATAATAAAATATTTCGGCATATTTTCGTTTTTATAATAAAATATTTCGGCAAACTTTTGGCAAATACAAGCTGTGTGTTTTTTGTAGATATTTTTTTTTATATAATATTTTCATATATAAATGTAACGTATGAACAAGCAACATATATTTGACCATATACTGGATTATTTAAAGATACCATAAATCTGCCAACGATATTAAGGTGCTTAAAGTTTCCTAGGACATGTCTCAAGATCTACACATAACCCAAGGACTATTCACTAATTTGTTTTTAATTGATGTTTAGGCTTACAATCGCTTATTAGTAGACTGGACCCTTCTGTCACCCTCATGGGCTCACATACACCTCGATGGGTACAAACTTGTGCTCTCAGCAAAGCGCTAGTTACTCAACAAAAAGTACTGAAATTAGTATCCACAAAAAATCTCAAACACACATTGAGATAGTACCTCCTGGTACATTGAGATAGCTACAGCGCAAGCGAACTCGAACGTCACCAGCGAGACTTAAACACAGTGATTGCTAGCGAAGGAAAATTTGCTATTTGGTATAGAAATCTTAAAATATTATCATCACAAAATTATTTCTCTATATTAATCAGGCTTCAGATGGGTCTTCTTCTACACTATTCTACACATAACCCAAATAATATTCACATAAGTTCTATAAGATACAGAAACGTTAAAACATCACGTTTACAAAATTATTTTTCTACCTTGGTGAGGCTTTAGATTGCTCTTCTTTTATTCTACAAACGTGGTTTTTGTGACCCAGAGTCTATACCATGTTTAATCTAACCACTGCTTGCATTTACTGACCTTCTTTATCAGCTAAAATTATATACCATGTTTATATTATTTTCCCATACTTAGATGGACTAAAATTTTGTGGAATCTGACAAATGTTATTTATTAAACAGATAGGATTAAGAAAGCACAATAGACATTAATGTCGCGACGCAATTTTCGTCCTTCATAATTATAATAGATCTCTGATCTCAGACATTTTAGTTTTTTATACAATTTCCTTGGAAGAAAATAGATGATTTGTTTGATTTATTTAGGCGAAATAATTGTTAGTAAATTTTATTTAATTCATTTAATTATATTTAATAAAAAGATTAGTACAAAATTTTTTTCTCTATTTTGATTTACATTTGTTATAAGAGTAAATTATTTATGTCTGACTTAATTACTTAAATATTTGGTTATTTTATCTATAATTTTTACCAATCAAACTACATTTGTTGTTTGAAGTCCTTTTGCTTGATGCCAGAGCTTTATAAACCACAATTTATCATCACAAAAAATGAACATTTCTTTAACACAGCCTTTTAAATAAAAACATGAAATATAATTTAATTTAATTAGTAATAAAAGTTTTAATAAATTAAAATAAAAAACAAATTGTTACTATGTAATTTTACATAATTAATTTTAAAATATTGTTTACAATTTTTTTTTGTATTTAATTGCATTTTACGCAACCTGAACACTAACCCATGAGATACTTTATCACTCTTAGCAAAACCATTGAGGAGCTATTTGCTCTGTGGCGATGTGAACTCGACAAGACTTAGAACGAAATTGAATATAAAAAATTTCAGTTTTAATTTTAAATAAAAAATTTCGATAATTTTTAACTAAACAAACGATTTTGCAAAATTGATTGACAGAAAAGTAAGTAAAAATATCTTTTAACCAAAAATCGAGAGTTGTAAACGGCATTATGAAATTGTTGAAATACTACTTTAATTAAATTGGAATTGATTGGAATTGCTACTTTTTATATTTTATAAAAAACTGGCAAATACGCTTTAAAGTAGGTTTTAAGCCATTAAGACTTCTTTCATCATCAACAACTCCGTTACTCCAATGTGAAGTTGCTTAGAGATTGAATCCGTAAAAGTCGAATGCAGGCGCGTAAACAATGCGTAAGATACCTCAGCAAAGAGGAGAATATTTGCTGAGTAAAAGATAAATATTTTCTAGTGTTAGGTATTTAGCTTATATGGAATGAAAGTTTAAAACGTTTATACATAAATAACACTTTAGGATTTTTATTGATGAAAATAGGCATTTAGACGCATATATCTATAAGCTTCAATGAAGTTATTTAAAAAGTATTTTTTGATTAAATCTAAAATGTTTAAATGTATTTCAATTATTTATATAGGATTGAAGCGAGCAAAATATGTGTTTTGCATTTTTTTAACTAAATTTTTTGTTTATGTAAGAAATGGTTTTAATAAACCATTTAGTAATTTGTTTTTATGCACTAAGTATGGTTTTATAATAATTAAAAAAAAATCTGAAAGCATACATGAAGATATGAAAATAAATTAATGTCGTTATGTAACAAAAAGTATTGAAAATTTTTAATATACACAATTTCTCAATTATAGTATACAGATCTATATTCTCTCAAATATAATATACACGACTCATATAGATTTCTCTAATATAATATACACGGTGCATGTACATACACGGTTGCCACTTATGGTACTTTAGTACCAAAATTGGTACTTTTTTTTCCGTTTGGTACTCTGGTACTCATGTTCAAAAAATGGTACATTTTCGGCGACCCAACTTTATTGTGGATATTTTCAATTAATTTTTTTTATAAATGTAACTTGTATTGTTTTATACTTTTTGTACATTTTATATAAATTGTATTTTCTTATAAAAAGACAATAGAAAAATTTTGGACCTTTTTTTACAGAAATGATACCTTTTTAAACCAATTTTGGTACAGAAAAAAATTTTCAAGTGGCAACCGTGTGTACATATCCCAAATATATTATACAATATGCATACAAATCTCTCAAATATAATATACACCACGTATATAGATTTCTCAAAAACACAACATACACCACGCATATAGATCTCTCAAATATAATATACACCATACCTATACATTACTCTCTTTCAATTGGGTGCGAATTGAAGGAAATCCGGTATACAGTGGAGGACAAACAACTTTTAAACTGAATATATTGAAAAAAAGTGCAATCACAATATAAAAAACCTCACAAGTTCGAAGTTCCAAAAAAGGCACGTTTTCAAGAGATGTCCAGTAAAAAACTAGATTTAATAGAGCTAATGAACTGTTGCGCTAGCGTAATAGTGGCCAATGGATACCGGCTACTTTGAAGAGCAATTTGTAAACAAAAACAATGAACAAGTTTATGTTATTTAAAGTATGGTTATACAAAAACTTAGATATTGAAATGGTCTCAAAGTCAATTACAATCATTTGTGATGATTTGTCCGGTTGTTATAGGTGATGCTAGCCTCTCCTTTAGTATTTTTGAACCGTGACATTAAAGTTAATAGATATATCTACAGCGAAAAAATTCCATGATACTCGTATTAGTGTGAGAGTTGGCATTTCAATAATACCTACACAATAATTGAACAATTGACTATATACCTACTTGGTCTTTTTAGTATTTATATCATTCAAGCATATGAAACATAAAACCGAAATGTTAATAGACAAATCGGATAAAATTTCGAATGAGATGATCAAATGTGATTTGCAAATTTTTTCAACCTAATGATATTATTCGATCTGATACTCCGCAAACAAATAGTAACGTAGGACTGGAAATATATTTATAGACAACATATTATCATTGAATATTAGAAAAAGTATATTCGAGCACTATAAACGATCGCATATCTGCTGTCATCTTAAGCCATATAGGTATATGATGGAATATGAACCAGATTACATTAATCAAAATAATTCATATTAAACATTTTTAAGCATTAACATTTTTAAGTAATTGAATTAAAGTTTATTAGATCGAATATACAATAATAAATGGGTATATAAATATAAAATATACCTGTCAAAGTATTTAATATAAGTATAAAAATGGAGGTACTATGCTCCGCTGAGAGAAGAGGATAATAGAAGATAAATAAAAATGACAAATCGAAAGAACATATTTTTTAAAGCTAGATGAATTCGAATAGCAAAGAAAAGACAAGAACAAAAATTTAGTTAATTTATTGAAATTTAGCGTACTATACAACGCTGTTTCGAGTATTGCTAAGTACTTATAATCAGTAATCTTAAGATATAACATATTCGAATTTCTTTTTAAGTAGTTGATAGTCCGTAAATAATTTGTTTGGATTGCAAGTGCCAGGCTTAGAGTTCGTGCCTGTCAAATTAGTAGCGATGACTAATCCTGTTTTTTTAAAAGAATATTTTTTAAATACTTCATAAGCTCGATAATATAATTAATACTTTAGATATTTGATAAGTAATAAATTCATGTGATGAGTATCGTATTTATGATTGTGTGTATAATACGTTCAAGATGTTGGACACATTTAATGCTTAAATACAGCACACTTTTATTAAACCTATATATGGTTAATTACAAGAAAATGCTTTAATTTATAGCATTTTCGTATTTCAAACTGTTTATATTATGGTATTGAATTAAAAGCTAAATTATTTTAAATATGTTAGCTTTTAATGTTATAAACATATGTTTAGCATTCCAAATGTATAGTAGTTATTTTAATTAGAGATAAAATTGCTTAATAATATTAGCAACATTTTGTACATAAATATTTACAAAATATTTACTAAATATAATTAAAACATAATATAAACATAATTAAATGCTTGTAATGTCTGAAACGCTAGATATTTTTTTTATAATTTTTAATGAAAGTTTCTTATCAACAATAATAGCATAGGTCAACAAAAGTAGAAACCTGGAAAATATCTACGTTTTCTTTCATCTTCCCCTAAAGCCTAGAAAATATCTAGCCTTTCATTCTTTCAGTCGAGGTTCATCTTCTTCTGATACATTTGTTAACTTTATATTAACCAATTCAATATCTTTGCACTGGACTTCTTATACCATAAGTTTCTTTTGCGCCACTACTTTCCACATTATAGAGTGACTTTCCAAACTTCGTTGGCAACGCAAAATATATATTTCACAAAGCAAAACATTCCAGCGGATTTGGTATAATATTACGATATTTTTTTTGAAGTTTTATAGCAAGTAAACAAAATGGAAACAAGTTTCTATTTAACTTAATAAAAAAGTGTGTCGGTGCAAATTCTACCGTCATTGCTATAAAATATTTGGTTTGGAAATATTTAATGAGCACTAAATAGCAAATGAAGAGAATGCATCATTGTTTATGACCGTCTCGAAGTAGTCGCGGAGTTTGGACACCGAACATTTTTCTGTGGAGGACGAATCAAGCGAAGGTCACCCAAAATCATGGATGTTCAAAGTTGACAAAGATCAAATATTCAGCTAGAAAATAAATGCTGCTGAACTTAGTTTCAGTGCCATGACTTTATTGGGCATATGAAAAATTAACCAGAAGGGGTTTCTTGAATTCTAATTAAAGCTGATGAAGAAGCGCGTGAGCATTTTGCTCAATATTTTCTTGAAAAATTTTATAAATAATGCACTTTCAATAAAATTGTGATAGTGATGAAGCTTGGTTCCACGAATATGTTCTAGAAAAAGTCCTGCAGTCAATGGATACGGATATTACATGGATATATCTCTTTGTCCATAAGGCACACTATTCTATTTTTACAATTATTTCTAACGCTCTGTGCTTTATATTGAAAGAAGTTCTTTTTCAATTGAATATATTGAATAAAATTTTAGTTGTGGATTCAAGCATAGTTTTTCATAATTTCTCACAACGATCTTAAGCTTTGAACTGAAGTGTGATCATAAGATTAATTCCAAATGTGATCTCAAGTGCGATATCGGGTTTTCTTCAAGAAGCTTTTTTTAGAATTAGAATAGGTTCTGACTGGATGCTCTTCGGAAATTTAGATACGATTTTGCTTGAAAATGATATTATTACAAACTCCTATTCAACTCTCTCTCTTGCCTGGAGAAAAGTAACTATCTTTCAATCTGAAATGTGCATTACTTTGTTATATGGTAAAGTTTAGGTGTTTATTGGGTTTGCACTGGGACTACTATAATTCCATGCAAATGAACTTAATAATGTGGTGAATCCAGTTTTCAGAAATCTTTAGCTTGTTCTTATGGTGCCTCTTAGCTGATATTAAGTTCAAGTATTTATTGGGTTTATACTACTGGGATTACTATCAGGCCAAGCACATTAATCAATGAAGTGATGAAATTTGTTGACTGTATTATTTATCGTTTAAACCGAGTATGTTTTAAATACCAGATCATATTTGTAAATATCTAAATATATTGAACTTTATGATAAGGAATAAATAAATAAATGTTAAGGCCTTACGCTGTGTATGTCGGTTTCTTTACAAGTTTTTGTGTATGGCGCTAAAGTATAGACTCCATTACGAAACGATGAATTAGCACTGGAAGTGTTCGAGAAAAAAGTTATTTATAAAATCGTTGTCTCTCTACAAGTTGGTGACTATCGTATCCGAATGAGTCACGAGGTGTTCCAGTTTTATTATGGCATTGACATCAAATATTAACCAGATGTATTGTCGCTTAAAATAATTTTCGTGAATAATTAAATAGTTAAATCTAACTATCAAAGCATAGATAGATTTCTTGCTAATTTTTTTTTAAATTTATGTTTTTCAATATAGTTATTTTTAGATACATCATTGTTATTTTATATTATAATAAATAAAATTTTATGTTTAATGCAATGTTGATGCAATGAATGCACTTCTCATGTTGCAAGAATATGAATTCACTATTTATGCTTCTTCGTTTTATGCAACAATAATTATAGCTTCGCATCAGTAACAAAATCGAAGGTGAGTTGTTTCCATACAAAAAGACTTGAACTTGCTGGACAATAAATCATTTTCTTGACAGTAGATTTTGAAAATTTTTCAACTAAAACTTTAAGCTGAAGCTGAAAACTGAAGAATTAGTTAGGAATTAACCACTTTAAGTATATGATTATTCAAAATAATTGGTGCGAAAATAACAAGTAGTTAATTGAAATTACTTAGGTATAAAGATTATAATTAATTTAAAATTGCCTTATGCATATGTATACTGGTTACTGGTAAATCACTGCTTACAAATAATAATATAATTTGAATAGATAAGTATTTTTATAGACTATTAATATATAAACTATAAAACTAACTCCTTAATGTAATATCATGTATTTTTAACTTAATTTTAATATTAATATTAATTAATTAACACTAAATATGTCGAAGAATACTTAGTGTTATAGAACAATAACACTCAAAGATGGATACCTAGACTGATACTAGATACAATCACATGGCATAAACGAAAATCGGGAGACGCAAATTACTATCTCATACAGATACTGACCAGACATGAATATTTTTGTAAGTACCTGCACCGCATGGGAAAGTTGGATCTATCCGACTGCATTTATAGTGACGGAGACTATGATGATGTAGAGCATTTTATGTTCCTTTACTATAATAGGTGGCTTACATTTAGGTAATAGATAAGAGATTTTAGAGATAATTACCCAGATTGGACAAATAAATCTTGAAAATACAGTGGAAAAGATGAGAGCAAACCCGTCCGCAAAGCGAAGAAATTAGACCCAGAAAGGAGAAGCAGAAACTATGCTGAAAAGAGCATGGCTTAAAATACCAACATAAAAGAGACTCTCCCTAAAGTAATGTGAAAGCGGTTCCGAAGGGGAATAAGTCTCTCCAAAGAAGAGGTGTTTTAGTCCGTATACGACATATTCCGACGAATGTTGATCTGGCGGTGCATAAGGCATTCCACCTCCTAAACACACAAAAATCATTTTTTATATATTAAAAGTTTTATATAGTTAAAAAACATATAGCTGTATGAGCTTTATAACGATTTTAATAGAATTCAGTTAATTAACATACAGCAACTACGCTGGCTTGGTCATGTAGTAATAATGGATGAAGAATCTCCAGGAGGGGGATTGTGCATGCGTTCACATCCATTAGTTCCTCAAGTGTATTCCTAAATACGTGCTTGTACATTATTAAATACTTTGTACACCTTCCTATTTAATTCGAGTTTCAAAATATTGATTAAAAATTCAGTTTTCTCTGTCTTAATGGACTTAAGATCTCACACTCTAGCTTATTGCTTCATCATTTAGAGGTAGTAGTACATGTGCTTAGTATGTGTTCTGATGTTTGTTGATCCTCATGACTGACTGCACAGGAATAATTGTTATCTAAATCAATATTTGAGAATGGTATATGAGTCTACACTGGATCTGTCCTTAGTTCAATATACAGTTTTGTTACTTTACTGCCGAGATTAAAAATAGTCTCTTCCTTCTATTCGTTTAGGATTGATTATACCTTTTCCTTATCATATTGTTATTTTGTATTTTTTAGAAGTGAGCAGCTGTTTCCTGCTGTTCGTGAGTAAAGTCGTTTTCGAAGCTATTGTTAACCTCGCAGAATGGTTTGTAGTCTATGGTGGAATTGATTACGTCTTTTATGTAAATTTGGTACTTGGAGTATTTCTGTGTAGACATATTTTGTTATATAGCTTTCAAGTGTGAACCACTGGAAGCGTTATTTATGCTTCTTATGTATGATCAGTTGCAGTTGATATGTAATTATTTTCATTAAACATATTTGCATATCTATAAATAATCTTCTGTCTTCTGATTTTTGTTATGAGTACTTTAATTATATATACTAATAAAGTAGTTCATGTAAATACAGCAATATGATTATAAGCTCATTAGCCACTTTATTGTTTATTTGTGTTTGCAATTAAAATCCGTAGTTTATTATAGTTGAAAGTATTTCTGCTTACTTTAACTCATTAGTAAATTCAATTAAATCACATTTTATGACTTTAAAAAGCATTTAATGTTATACTACACACAATTAAAATAAATATTATATTAAAAATTTAATTATAGTTTTAAAAAATAAACAGTTCTAATCAAATAATATTTAAGTATAACTCTAACTGATTTATTAAAATTATCACTTCACTCAATTGCAGCTTATTAAGAAATGTATCTTTAGTTCTCGTTAAACTTGTATGAAAAGTAATAAGCAATATCGTTACTTGTAGATTAAATAAACAACCTTACGTCAATAATTTATTTTAAGTACATATGGTAGACGTGCAAATTATACATTTTTATAAATCGAGTATAATTAAAACTTGCAGTTATTTATACGCTATCCAGAGTATCTGGTCTCTAATATCAAAAAAAAAAAATGTAATAAAACAAGATAATCATTATGGAAGTTGAAACAATCTAAGACCAAAAGTAATATTCCAACACTTCGGTTTCGTAGATGGGCAAACACTACGAGAGCTTTGCAAAATTCTATCTTGAAGTCTTAAATAGCTAACAGCACTAAAATCAGTGTATAGCGAAGAGTGGTTCATTACGTCAGATACAAAAAATGTACATTAAACCGAAATGCAAGAGAGCACTTGGCGTTTCTTGCAGTGACTCTGAAGTAAAAACCGGCAATAAATACGTTTTTATGTAAATATTTCTGTCAACTTCCCTGTTTGAATAAAATGGTATCTGAGTAGTTGTCTATCTCTCCGAAGGTCTCTCAGTCTCATTTTTACTGGCTTACTTCACGATTAATGTTCGCAGAACGTTGGCTATAGCGACTACTGGCGAATTCATTTATTTAAGATTAAAACTGCAATTTTATTTACGTTCAATTTCGTTCTAAGTCTTGTCGAGTGTACATCGTCAAAAAGCAAATACTCGTAGCCTTTCAATGGTTTTGCTAAGAGTGATTAAGTATCTCATTGGTTAGTTCGGCTTCTGTGAAATAAAAATAAAAATATTTGTATTTGTTTAAAAATATTTATTTTAAGATTTAATGATGTAGTAAAAATTACTTACTTTCAATTTTTTGTAAAATATTATTTAAATAATTTTTTCTATAATTTTTCATTAAAAGGCTGTGCTAATGATATGTGTTTGGATATCTTTTGTGATCGGAACTCGCCTTTTATAAAATTGCTGACTTGTGAAATTTTGGAACCAAGTTAAAGGATAAATAAGGAGAATATCATGCATAATTGAAATTTAGTTAATTTAATTGTTAAGGAACAAAATCAATAAAAATTTATAAAGTTAAAACATTTATAAAAATTTTGAAATTTTATATAGCATATTTAACATAACATAACATATTTTAAATTACAATTTGTATGCTTTAAAGTAAAGTAAAAAGCTGTATATAACATAAAGAAAAAATAATTAATAAAATCAAATGAATGTAAATAACAATTATGCTGTTATTATTTGTTCGTTAGATACCTAAGATAAAAGATATTTTAAAATTGAAGTAAAATCATATACTAATGTTGCCAGGTTTTGGATTATAGGACCTCAATATTTAGTACTAATCTATTAGTCAATATCAATCACGTTCCCGTTTTTTTTCGCAGTAGGTGGAATGCATCGAAAGCCACAGTGTTAGACGTGAACCTACTAAAACCACCTATTAGGAATGAATGAAGACGATTTCCACAGCAATGTGGAAACTTCAATTCAATAAACGCTGGAGAAAGAAGAGAGTATATAGGTGTAATACCTAGCGGGGTAGGTTCATCTAAGCCAGAAAGCATATTTTAGGGAGGTTGGAAGATAGTGAAGGAGGTGAGGGTTCCCTGTTTTTCAATACTTACAAAATAAATTACTGTATATATAATATAATAAGATATAATATAATATATATAACATAATATGTATAATATCAGCACAAAACATCAACTATGGTCTTTGTGGTTGTCTCATAGTCTCATTGTCTCATTTAACATTTATTTTCATTACTAAAGTTAAATCCGTTCAACTTTTGTGACTATTACTGAAGTAGCTTTTATTGGTTGTAATCTTTTTAATATTCACAACGTTCAGGTTTTATTTTAAAGTGTCTTTCTTGTATCTTGAAGTTGCTATATTGTTCTGGTGTTTGAATGCTATTATATCGCGTACATTTGATTCTAACGCAATTATTGTACTTTCATGGAGTTTCAATACCACTGTTTGGTGTTAACTAAATTCTGTAAAACTCTTAACGTTCATTATGTTGTTCAACAATTTCATGTTTTTACTATTTTTTCTTATATATTTTATCACTGCATTTTTTCTTGTAAACTTTTTTCCAATAAATACTATTTTGGTGGCATTTTAACCACCATTTTTTAATAATTATTTCCTTATTATTACAATTTTAATAATTTTAATTATTACTAAAAAATTATAATTAAATAAATTCTAATAAATACATAAATTATTATAAACCCTGATAACTCACTTCATAATTTTGTTTTTCTAAAAATATTTTTTTAAGAAATTGATTTCATTGAAACTGTAGATGAAGAAAATATTGTTCAAATTTTTCCATTTCTGGTTAAAATATAACATGTATTGTTCAACTTTTTCTATTTATAGGAAAAAAATAACATATAACCTTTTTTTTCGCACTAACATACTGCATAAATTTCATCTGTTTATGATATCGCCAAATACCCATCAACAGTAGTCTTTTGGAAACATCTACTGATAAATCTTTTAAATTGCAATTATAGGGAATTGAACCATGTCAAATTTGACAGTACATTAGAAGTTTTTAAAGAGCACTAATAACGATATTTGAAGATATCCAAAACAGCTTAACAGGTGAGCCTAATAATTCATTTCATTAAAAATGTTTTTTGGGATTTTAAAATTTCTCATCATTATCTTCCTTTTTAATCCGAAATGAATGTCTTGCCATAGAATATAAGATAATTTTTAGCCATGTTGTTTATTAATAAGTATTTCATTAATAAATATTTTATTCATAAGAATTTTATTAAAAATCTTTGTGATTTTTTTGAGTATATATTATAATAATATATATAATAATATATGTATATGTTTTCTTTTTTTAGAATTAGCTATTGCTGTTGATATAGATACTTAGATACACAAATGATATATTACAATATTGTTAATTTAATTTAAACATTTATAGAAAATATGGATTTTTTTGTTTTTATTTTTAGCTAGCTTAAATACATCACATGAGATTTATGGACTATTTGGAATATTTTATTGAATTTATTGGAAAAGCCGGTACTTGGAAAAATTGCAAAGTTAGATAATAGAAATACTTAATCATCATTTTAATATTTTAAGCAGAATTAATTTGATTGTATAATCTTGTTAAGAATATATTTAATGCATAGAATTATTCATTAAATTAGTAAATTTACATATAATTTACATTGCTATTTATATTATTATAATATTCAATGTATTATATATAGTACACAAAATGAAATGATAGATTCAGTGCAGTATATGTATTCTTAAACAACTCAACATAGGTATATGATCTATCTGGCTTTAGCTGTCTATCTTCAGGAATGTATCTATTTTAATTAAATTTTTATTATTTTTAAATGTTGGTTGTTAAAGATATCTACTTTTGTCAAACTGTTTATAGCTTTGATATTAAGCAAATGAAGTGGATATAGTAGAGCCAGTCTACCTATCTGTTTATATTTGTTTGTTTCAGTGCAATATATGCTTTAACTGTCTAATTTAGGCACGAGAGTCTATAGCAGCTCCGAGATTAGTGGTTCTCAACCTTTTCTTGACCAGTTTAAAAATAATAAACTGTATGATTATTTTATTATGTTTTACGCACCTCTGGTATTATATATAATGAATGGTATAAGTGCATAGGTAAATAATATAAGATATAAAATAGGTATATAATTACTTGGGACTTGTGATTCCCGGATCATCAGTTGGGAATGCCCGAGATGAATCGAATGACTATATTTATTTATTAATACTTTTATAATATTATTATTAATATTTGTCATAATAAAAGTAAATTTTTAAAATGCTAAATTTTTCTGAAACATTTTTCCGAGTACACTGTTTAATAAGTTAAACATTTTTCTTAAATTACTAAAATTATTTGGGAATCGTTATCATCCCGAAGCAACTCGTGGCAACTCGTGGGTCTTCGTAATTTTCATTCATTTGGGAACTGTCGTTTTTATCATGAATATAATAATACAAATTTTTTTTTTTGTGACAGTAGGTGGAAGCATCGAAAGCCACCGTGTGACTTGAACCCACTAAACCACCTCTTAGGAATGAATGGAGAAGATTTCCACAGCATTGTAAAAACTTCATTCCAGTAATCAGGGGAGAGAGGAGAAAAATAGATTTAGTACCTAGCGAGCAAATAATTAAACTTATATCTACATTTTCTCTTATAAGTAATTAAATTCGA
>NC_051846.1:26248009-26268159 GCF_002237135.1 Teleopsis dalmanni
AATAATCATATTAATAAAGTTTCTGTAGTTACCTTTTGCTACGAGCTTAAGTAATTTGATATTTGAAACAATCAAATTTATCCACTGTATTGTTTCAGGATGTTGGTATATTGTTGCGATTATCACGTGGTTGTCTGGGTTTTAAATTAAATTTGGCAAATTGAGAGGCGTTTCCAACAAAATATGATTTAATTCATCGATTTTTAATACTCTTATTGCTCTCCTACACATTATAAGGAACTTAATCATTCTTAAAATTATTTTCAGTTCGATCTGTTGCTTATTATTATCCACAGTTCATTAAACGGTTTAATTCTTAAACATCAATTCCTTTTTTTTACATTTAGTTAGCTTAAAAGGTTATTATAATAAATAATTTGAGGTCATTGCTTTACTTGGTCTAAGGTGTTAGTTCCTTACTGAAGTACTTTATTGATTCCCTTAGCAAAAGTCTTTTGACTTCCTCAACTCATGATATGGAATTTGAGTAATAGACGTTTTTTATATTAAATTCTTACATTATTGTCATATGTAAGTATTAAAGTATAACAACTTTCTTTATATTTAATTTTATTTTATTTATGCCACAATTTTACCACATTTTCGGTTTATTATTTTATTCTTTAAATATATATGTTTATATCAAGATGTAATAGTGTTTATTATAGTAATAAAATTTTACAATATTTTTCATACTCCTTTAGTATTTATTTTAATAATTTTTCATTAATGTTTGTTATTTGAATTTTTTACGAGGTGGAAGTAATGGTTCCACATCTTCAAGTAGAGGTAATGCGAATAAAATTATTGCACATCTTTTCCTGCGAATTTATATATTTCTGATTAAGCCTAATGGTGTTAATGACTGCTATAAATATTTTACAACTTAAGCAGATATATTGCGGAATGCTTTGATTATAGTTGGTAGCATTTTTACGATTATTATTATTTGCTCAGCAGTTTATAAATAAATTTTAGTGAAAATGACTCTTGTTAGTTTTTATTATGTCTGAAAAAGCTTATTTTTTATGATTAAACTCAATTACTTATAATATATATATATATGTGTGTGCATATTTTTTTACATCTGTGTATTTATTTATTTGCCGTAATTACTATATTAAATACAGTCGAATATTATTTTAGTATAAGTTTTGAAGAGCTTTGAAAATGTTTGGTTATAAAATTCAACAAGTTTGTTGCCTAAGTCTTTTGTATGCTTGATACGGCATAAAAAAAAAATTTATATTAATAACCATATAAGTGTTTATGTATTTACTAAAAGCTAAGATTGGTTTTAATTGATTTTAAAATTTTTCATATATTAGCTAATTGATTTTATAGCTGTCTCATGGGGCTTCACTTTATGATTGGTACCTAACTCTGAAACCATTTCGGTATAAAGCATTTAAATTAATTTACAGATAGAGTAATTGAAGTAAATTAGTTAGGCAGTTTAGATTTTTAAAATATATTTTAAAAAAATCAAAATGAAATCAATAATCATGCCAAATATAATAAAATTTAATTATAATAAATATTTATGTTATTAATATATTTATCCTGAACTCGAAATAAGAAACTCAAATAAAATTAAAAGCTTAAGATTGAATAAAAATTTGAAATTAAGTAAAAATTCAATAGCAAAAAAATAAAAATAAGTGCTATAACTGTAAATTATACATTAAAGGCACAAAATTAGGGTTTGATAGCTATATAAAAAATTTGCGGAATCATAAATTTATACTGAGTAATTGTTAGATCTGAAGGACTATGTCTGTATAAGCACCGCTAATATATTTATTTATTTATATAACAATATTTGATATTAGATAAGTACGCACTTCATGGGTTAGTTTGTAGTGACTGATTTGTATACTTTGTCCACTTTGCTCTAAATAATGGACTGTTGTGATATCTCGGATAAAGACGTTGTTTAAGCGCCAGACCAAGAAGACTACCAATGCGAATATAATGTCCAAAGCGACCTAAGACCTTCACTAACATATAAGGGAATATGATAAGGAAAAATTAATGTTCTTTATTAGTAAAAAAATATTTTCTAGAAGATAAAGCATTTTTGTTCCAGAAATGAATACAAAAATTTGAGGCGAATGAAGTTTTCCGAAGAAATGAACAAACTGTCTATTTCCCAACACATTATTATACAAGAACTTATAAGTTATCATATTTAAGGATATTTGACGAACCTTCCGTTAGGAATATTGAAAATAAATGTCACATATCTACATACAATTTGATGTATTTTATAAACTAAGGAATCTCTTCCAAATTTTATAATACATCACCAGAAAAACACATATATCTGACATAAACATTTCAAAAATAAAAGTTTCTATAATAAAGATGAAATTCAATACATGTAATCTTTTTCTTTCAATAGATACAATATTTTTGCTAAAATTTTCGTTTTAAATACCGTTAATTTCAAAAATATGTGGCGTACATGATTGAAAGCAATGAAAAACGTAAAAATTACTTAAATAAACAATTAGTGAAAAAAAATTTTACTAATGGGAATACATTTATAGATACTTATCACTATATCGCTTTACTCTATTAGTTTAACTGTCATACTTATAAACAGCATCAGGCAATCGTATCTGCTGAATCAATTAAATTCCAGTTTTAAAGTGCTGATCAAAATATTTGCTTGGCAGTTTTATACAAAAACAAAAATTGTATAAAAAAATATAAAAATATTATAAACAAAAATTGAAATTACAATAATATTGTCAAACTCTTTGATTGAATAAAATGATGAGTATTTGAAATATGTATGCTTGCGCATAAATATATATACAATGCCTTGAAATAAGTGGGGGGTCTACTAAAGAGATCTTGAAAATATTAGTAAATTATGATTACTAAAAATAATAAAAAATATTAACAATTAAACTACAACAACAGTTAAAAGAAAGGTTCGCTAAAAATTACTTGGCTAAGTTTTTTACCAATAAACCATAGAAGTTCTAAACCAATAAAATTATAAAGTTATCCGAAAATTTGCTAGAGCTCAATTAAAGTAAAAATTGATTTTTAATAAATAAATTTATTGTTCGAAAATGTACGAAAAAATGGCAGTTACTTACGAATTTCAATTAATATTAGCACATATCAAGATCTATTCTTTAAATATATGTACAGCTATATTATTTTATAATAAGAATACTTCTTGCCAAAGTGCTAATTCACTATGTTGTTCCTTAAAAAACTGTTAACACTGGGTCAAGCTGTTTTTTATACCGACTCATTTCATCTGTAGAGTACTGTAACTGCAAGTGCCACATAACACATATTGAATAAAATGAATCCGGGGTTAGAATTCACATTTTTTTTATTAAACCTAGCTTACTATAACTAGTATCTTAAATAAGACTACGTAGTCTTATTTATTTATTGTTTTATATATGGAAACTATACTTTACAGTAATTATAGTCGTGTAAAATTTTCATTTATTATATCAAATGACACCGTTTTCTCTAATCTCGGAGACATCATCACTGCTGGAGGTTGCAAACCGTTCCATATGTGATTTGCCGATTATATCTATTTTTTGTTCGATAGATGGTATATTATGATCACTGTGCATGTTAATGCTTTTGACGTACCTAGCAGTTTTCATCACATCTCCAACTTTTTAATTTAGAAACCCTTTTATAATATTTTCGTTGGTTTGATGAGTACATTCCCAGCACCGTTATACTGTATGGTTTTGAATAATTCTTTATAAATGAGTGGGTTATAGTATTCGGATAGTGATAATTATTTCAAGTCTAATTCTTTTTTTTTCAGTCTTCAAGTATTCCTTTTGTGTCCAAAGTCATGCCGAGATATTTCACAGTGTTTGAATATGATATATCTAAACCTTCTAATTATAATGGTGATTGTTCTACTTTTTCATTGGTGATATCTACTTATACAGATAAATTACTATTGAGTTTAAGATATCATTGTTTGGTTGAAACTGTAATATTACTTTGAAAAGTTTCTTGTAGTTTTTGGTAGATTTTTCTGGTACTTTTACCAATGGACAGAACAACGGTGTCGTGAGCGAAGTTTACAATTGTGCAACTTTGAGGTGTCGATAGATCACTAATGAAAATTTGAATACAGTAATAGGCCTAGAACGTTTTTTTGTGCAACACCGGCTTGAGTTTCTCTAAGAGAATTTCTTTAAGAGTGTTTGTTTCCATTTCGAACTTCAAATTAACGGTCTATAATCGAATAAAATTAAAAGAAAATGATCCTAACGCGTACAATACTATGTAGAATATTGAACATATATACTATTTTATATTATAAATAAATATATGTATATATATATGATATATTTTGATGTATATATCAATATTTAATATTGATTCAATATTTTGTACCTGCAGTTTCGTTAGGGTCGCTCTTATCTGTTACTTATCGGATCGTTTAAAAACTTCATCATCGACACCTAATGTGAATGAAGTGTCTTTTATTTCATATCTTAAATGAACTTAATTTAAAAGAGCAATTTAAAGGCAGTTTGTCATTTTCAATATATAACAATTACTAAAGTAAATAATACTAAGAATTTTTCGATTTATATTTCATTTTTTTTATTTATTTTTCTTTATAAACATTGTATTTGCTTTATATAAAAAACTTGATTCAAAGTTATTGTTTCATGGTATATTTAAAATTTTTAAAAACTATAGCGCATGATATCATAATTTATCTTTATCTAATTTAGATCGTTTTTATATTCTTATTTTATTTACACGTGTAAAATTGATGTCAAATTATCTCATGTGAATCATCATATCAAAAGTTTTTGGAGGTCGACTTAAAGGTATTTTTTACTGAACTATCTCAACGTTTTTGCTTGTTTTTTTTTGCCATCTGATATGCAAAGCATTGGTGATATTTTTTATAATATATTTATACAGATGTGTACCATAAGCATAAATTTTCAACTACTGTGGCATTTCTTGCTTATCTAAACGATAATCTTTACATTGTTATATTTTGTAGGCTTACTGACTGAAGTCACAGAAATGACTAAGCTTAAAATAGCTTTAAAAAAGCAAAAAAAAAAAGTTGACCAGAATGTAAAAAAAATAAATAAAAATAATATAATAAAGTTCAAAAGCCTATGACTTTAAGTGTTTACATTTTTGGATTTTATGACAGTTTTCTTTTCTAAATATCTGAACATTTAATATAAGCCATGTGTTATTTTTTATAGCAAAAGATTTTAGTGTGTGCCATAAAAAAATATATTCAGAATTGAATACTCGAATTGAAAAGAAAGCGAATTTCAATGAAATGCTTTGAGCTCGCTCGTCTCCATGGCACTCAATAATCTGTTGAAGTTGTAGTGCAACAATTTGGCCAGGCCGCATTCCAAAGATTCAAAAAATTGTTAACTTCGGTAAGATACTTTTAAAGCTGGCCAACATAAGAGAATATTTTCATAAATATTTTATACAATGCCTTTTATGTGTGCACTAAATGTGCATTTTAGTTAAATTCAAGTGCATCAGATGCAGTTAAAAAAAATAAGAAAGGAGAAGAAAACATCATTGTATCTGATGAACTAAAAGGTGCTCTAAAATGCAACATTTGTAAAAGAGGACACAGCATAAATTTTGATTAAGGTAATAAAGTCATATATTATTTTTATTAAGAATTCTTAATAAACTTTGACCAGCTGGCACGAGGCATTAAATTAGTTGTTGTTGTTGTGGCCTGCGGAAATCTATATAGCGGATAACTGATGCGTTGCCTCGCTTAAACTAATATTTAGTTGAATAAATGAGCTCATAGTTTATTTAACTTTATATAGCAGAGAAACTCTTACCTATAATCATTTCTAGGGCATATCGAATTCCACTCCAATTATCAGTCATTTTAACTTAGAGACCAACTATACCTCTTTCCGGTTTAAGCCTTTATTATGAAGTATAGAGCTTTAGAATTTCTATGACATAAATGTAAACTTAGTACTAAGCATCTAACACGTCCATAAAGATAGTCCATCTTTAATCCATAGAGATAGTCAGATTATTATGTATTGGGGGCTTTACCCGTGAGTTCTGTCGTGCCTGAAGCAGTTTAATAAGGAACGCAAAAACAGAAGTAAATGAAAGGCAC
Organism: Teleopsis dalmanni; assembly: GCF_002237135.1. Classification (NCBI taxonomy): domain Eukaryota; kingdom Metazoa; phylum Arthropoda; class Insecta; order Diptera; family Diopsidae; genus Teleopsis; species Teleopsis dalmanni. The sequence continues at coordinate 26,254,161 of NC_051846.1, forward strand.
GTCATTAGTAGAAGAAATAATTTATTTTAATCTATGTTTGATACCAGGTTACCATCTGATAGTTCGTACCTTATTTAGTTATTTATGTGAACTAAGTAGAATCCATATTAAACTGAATTTAATATTAATAACCTAAGCTTTCAGATCTTTTCTAAAACTGTTTTAGTTTTCTTTCTGCGATACATACAATTACATATAAAAGCTTATAAAGTGAAATAGCATGAGGTCAATATTCGAGAGGTTGTTAGGTCTTTCTGCGATACCAACAAGCAGCTAAAAAAGGTCATGTTGAAGAAAGTTGGGCAAGCGATATTACTTTTCTATATGCATAGAAAAGTATCGGCATATATCGCTGATATAATGCCAAGATATCAGGACACCTGCGAGATATTGTTTAGAAAAACAAATACATGTGAATATTAAAATAATTACTTACAATACAATAATAACATAAATTTCTATAGATGAGTTCTTGAAGTGAAAATAAGTATATAAAACATAGCAATTGGTCTATAACAATGTGTGAAGGTTATATTAAAAAAAAATAATGTTCACATGTTCAATATTTGAATTCAGCATCGTAACCAGGATTGTGTCAAAAGCGATGGGTGGTATATACTTGAAAATATTTTTTTTATTATATGTTTTTTATTTAAAGGATATATTGTCGAAGGAGGACTAACGATCCTGAACACTCCACTGTTTGATTTAATCACTTTTGTAGATGATGTAGATAATTTTTTTTATGTAAATTAAAGTTTCATGTTTAAGAGTAAACGAAATAATAACTTAAAAATAATAATATTATTTTCGTTTTAAAAAAAAAAATTTGTTGAAAAAATCAGTTTTGATGTTTCTTAAATTAATCGTTAATGAAATTATTCTTTTCATTTTAATGATATTACGAAATTCCTCAAATTTTTCCTCATAAAAAAAGTATATAAATTGTTAAAATAAAAACTTTATTAGCTTTCGAAATTTGTTATATCTGTTATATAAATTTCTCTTTATGAGTTTATCAAGTCATTCGTCACTGACTGATAACTTCAAATATTCAAACTATATCAAGCCTATTCGACTGATTGATATTTATAACCCAGAAAAAGTGGCTACTCTTGTCTATTATAGTAAAAAAACCATTCAAATCAAGTAATAAAAATTAGTTTATTATTGTACAGTTTAAATATTTATAACAATTTTATATTGTATTTTTTATTTTTCAAGTCTTAAGTTTAATATGTGCTACACAACAGACATAAAAAATAATGATAAACATAAAATAAACTTAACGATTACAACGTGATTTAATTAAAATCCTAACAAATAAAAATAATACCAAATAATACTTGTATTAAGCATTTGTGTATACATCGATAATATATAATAGCGGCTTTATATCTATCTTTATGCATACATTGTGTATATATTTTCTTATAAATAATATTCCAACGATCGTATATTATGAAGACATTTGATAAACAAACGTCAAATGGTCAAGAACCTTTGATGTGCTACAAAATGTTTAAAAAATGCTAAAATTGGCAATAAAATCGATTTCAATACAAATGTTATTAAGTTATATAGATACAAATATATTCATATAACTATATACATATATACACTGTAGTATATACATATTAAAAATATATTTACCTTTTTATTTTGAGTAAATTTTATTTATGTTAAGAAATGTTGCTGCTTTGCATATCAATCACTTCAAAATGAGTTCCCAAGCAACATTTAAAGTATTAATAAAACAAAAAATAAAAAAAATAAAAGATAAAATATAAAAAAAATAAAAAAAATATACAAAACTAATAATAAAAAGTTACAAGTGTATAATATTTACATTTATGGACAAATGTTGAAGCCATCAACGCATATTAACGCCTTTCGATATGACAACTTAACTCAAAAATTCACTACTAAATTCAGCGCTCATCAATATAAGATACATTAAAGAGTTCATAAAGTATCTTTTAAACATAATTTGTAAGTTTTGTCAAATTTGTGCGAGAAATAGAAATGTTAATAAATTTGAGAAAAAATATCTACCATACATTAATACAATAGTAGTAGGAAAGTTTTTAAAAATTGAAACCATGTGGCAACAGTATCGTCTTTTAAAAACTTATGGATTTTGCAGTGTTCTTAGATATAGTAAATAAAATTATTGCATCATAGATAAAAACTGCTGAACTGGCAATAGTTTATTTAAGTAGATAGGTGGGTAGGTGAAGGCGACTATAAACTTCTAGAGTTGGCACTCGACGCACTTCTATAAAACTCGTCCATTGTGATACAACATGATCCCAATAGGAACCTTGTACCATAATGTTATAGTAAAGAACCACATAAACTCTGATAAAGATACGTTGGTAGTACCTGAGATAACAGCTGATAACAGTTCAATATTTTCGTTCCAAGATGTTTGATAAACACATCTTCCTTATCATCATTGCAGATTCAGTATTAAAGTATTTATAGGATGCTTTATAAAACAAATGCCAAGGGAAAAACTTATTTTTTTGAAACAAAAATTTTTTATCCATACTTCAAACAATCGTTTACCTTAAGAGGTACATTGATATGAGTACCCAATCCATTTAAGTTGGATAATTAATGGTTAAACTAAAGAAATATTTAAGCCGGATCAGTTAATATGGGTATTCAGTTCATTTAGCACTTTTAAATTATTTTGAGTAAAGAACATTTACATGATTTTTCTGCAGCAGGAATAATGTACATACATGATGTTGAGTCGAACCTTTTTTGATGAGGGTTAGCTCACGGGATCTAGTCTAGGTCTAGTTATTTTTAGTAATATAGTAATTTAGTAATTTATTTGTCTGAAACAGTGGAAAGCTGAGAAGAGTATGGAATAATACCGTGAACTAAGCTTCGTTAGTGCTGCGATCTGATCACGAGTTCGCTACTTTCGTTTATAGAAGTATAAATTTATTTCCTTAACTAAAAGATTTGCTATAAAATGTAGATTTCGTAGCGGCGAAGGGAAAACAAGGTATTGGTGATAAATATGTCAATTTTTACTTCATCTGTGGAGTTTGCTATGAAATGTGAGTTGCGTGATAAATTTGATAAGTTTATATTATCACAATATAATATTAATATATAATATATGTATATTAATGTAAAATATTGGTGTACATTACCATAAAATATTTAATTTGTATAGAAAATAAAAATTTTAACAAATCTTGTTTTAAAAAAAGAACTAAAAATATTTTTAGGTCCAAACACATTCTGCTAACAACTTTCGAAGGTGTGAAGTCGCCAATTGCTAGCAACACTTCGAAATGCTTTAGCAACTTTTTAATATGTAAACAAAACCAAATCAGCTGATTGCTTACTTATCAATTAATGTGTATTAATTCACTTCCTAATTCACTATTTCTTCTTCTTCTTCTTATTTTATTATTAGTATTTAGTATCATTCCAAATTACAGATTTTCGATTTCGGTTTCTGTTTCGGTTTGCTGGCTCAGTTTCTTTGTCAATTTCCATTAATTTAATCAGCGACACTTTGGCCTACGCGCGCATCTTCATGGGCAGTCATGCTCAACACTGGTCAGCAAGTTGCTGCATTTTTAATTGATTCTGTTTACGTGCATGATCATAAATTTCCATTGATTTTTATCTTTCCACTTGAATTTTTATCATTTTACGCCAATGCGTGTGTTAACCGCACGCGATCAACTCCAGAAGAACCTCATTTCATATCACGTCGATTGGAGTGGACTTGACTTAACTTGACTTGACTTGACTCACTACGCCACAATGCGTTCCGAACAATCTTATGCGTTTTATGATTTTTATGAGTTTTCTTGTTTACGTTTTTTTTTTTTTAATTTTCATTGTAATTTTATATGAAAGATGCTTTCTTTATTTTGATAACATAAAGTGGAGGAAAAAATTTTTAATCTTGTTACCAACAGACAACTCAACTGATAGTTTATAATAATGACAACAACAAAAAATCTTCAAAAAAATTTAATTTAATTTGGCTTAAGTTCATTAACAGTTTTCGATGGTTTAAAATTACAATTTCAACATTTATTGGTTAAGAAGCTTAAATAATTTTTAAGCAATTTTTATTACTTGTCATATTTTTTATAAGACAAAAATTTTAATGCATTTTATTTGCTCATAACTTCCATTGGGTGATCGAGAGTTATACGAGTACACAGAAAACTTTACCGATAATTAAAAAATTGAATGTTTTTGTTAATGTTAATGTTAATGTTAATGTTACAAGTTTGGAAATTGCCTTTAAGAGATACGAAACGATCATCTAGTTCATTATTAATATTAGATGACCTATGTCCTACATAACATATAAACCCTGAATAACAAACTAACTGGTGAAGCCATTGTCGACCAAGACCAACAAATTCACAAAGAATGAATTTACAATTTTTGATATCCATTCCACAAAAACGAAAGACTGCAATGCGGAAAAAACCTGACCTATTGAAGCGATGAATCAGATTGCCCTGATCTTTAAAGTCAACAAAAAAAATTTGTACTCTTCTTAGAGGAAGTAGGTAATATATTACTTTCTTTGCTTGAATAAAAAGTTGTTCTGATTGTCATTATCCTACGCTGTGGTTTTTGAAATCTCCTTTGATATAGTACAATACTAACGTTTTTAAAGTGTGCATTTAGGCAGGATTTAGGATCTAAAAGCGACATGTATGTTCCTTTTACTTCCTAAAGCAGAGGTATGCAAGTGTCATAAATTTATCTTATTAACATCTAATGCTTATTCTTTATCATGCTTTTTTCTTTTTATAGTTATAAAGTACTAACTATAATACTTATTTACTTATATAATACGATTAACGAGATATGTAGGGTATGAAAAGCAAACTTTCATTAAAGTATTTCATAAGATAACATTATCCAATATTGAGGTCTGAATATTATCCAATATTTAAGTCTGATATTTACAAATAATGAAGAAATAAAGTAAGGTAATTGCTTTGATTCGAAAGATAAGTATTCAAAAAACTTTTCCGATTACCAGGTCTAAAGGATAATGCACACCATGTAATGTAAACAACGTGCTACAAAACATCACTGTAAAATTTCATAAGATTTACTAAATGGCACAGAATTATTCGATAGAAACATAATATAGAAATTAACTGCTAAAAAATAATCAAAAGAAAGACTTGAAACCATCCCATAATTTGATAGGAGGAGATGATGTCTTTGAAAAATTCGAAAGAAGTTGAATGTGTTGCATCTTGCTATTAGGCATTTTATGGGCATTATATTCCTTTGTTAGTTAATCGTGGTATATTTTGAACGTTGAATGCAATGAATTTCTGAGGGATTTTTTTATTGGAACTAACTATTAACAGCTCAGTATGTAAGAGTTGACTTCACGTCAAAGAAACTTGTAAGAATGATAATGGATGCAAAGAAAGGTTCCGTAGTTCTTTCTGAACAACGTAATTATTATTAGTCCAGTAACTGTTAAAATATCCAGTATATTAATTTAGACTGTATTAGATTAGATACCTTTAATTTAACTACTGTTTAGCATGTTCTTAATGCAAATGTTATTCCAAAAAATGTATGTGATCCATATTTTATAAATACTCGTAACCCCTTACTATGAAAGCAATGTGTTATTATTATTTTTATTATTATTAGATGCACTACGATTTGTTTTTCGAATGGAATGTTTGTCCATTTATTTGTAGCTAATTTACTGAAAACACCCATATTGGAACTTTAATCCATTATTGTCCTAATCTAAATATAAATTATCTAACAACATTATTTCATGTTGCACAATATATGGGGAGTACTTTCATTGTGACGCAGGTGGTCTTCTGTATAAGAAGAAATGATTATAGCCAGTAAATTTTTAAAATTCATTTGTGAACTAAAAGCAGAAATATCATTAAAACGGCTTCTAAAGCTATTTAGCGAAAATCAAAAAAATTCAACAGAATAAAAGACGCAAGTGAAACTGTTGTAGTTGGTTAGAATATTGTAATTATATAAATTAATTATATTGTAATTTAATTAAATAAAATTAATATATAACAAAAACTAATATGTTTTGTTTGAAATATCAAAGTTGAATTGATTCCATAATAAAAACATACTTAAAGTAATCAGCTATAATCCTATAATGAAAAAGTTTTTCCAGCAAATAGACGTAGTTAGTGAATAATCAGCTGTTATTCAATATGTAATAATGTCATAAATAACGTTATATACTACACTTTTTAAAAAAAAACTTTAGTTAAAAGTGAAACTAATCAAAAGTACTTTGTCAACAGTTTCTGATAGAGATTCTAGGCAATTTTCAGTGAAGTCACTTTAGCGAATTTTCATGGGAACTCTTTTTTCATAATTGATATGACCAAAATATTTGACCTAAATTCCTTTTCAGCTGTAGTAATGTCTATATTATTCCGACTATAGTCGGAAACGCAATAATCAACACTCGTTGGGGCATATCTTGCCAGCAACAGTTGCCCATTCGGAAAAAGTCGCTTGTCTAATTATTTTTGCAACTTCACGCAAATGACCTCATAATCATGCGTAGCACGTGACTTCAACGTCAAAGTGACTAAACAAGAATTTTAAGTAAAACATTTCAGTTCCAGAGTTTAGAATTTTTTACTAAATTTACATAATTTCAATTCTTATGCATATTTCAGCATTTTTTCCAATCTCATCGAACGGTATTTTAAGGTACCAGACGTCGGTGGTCACCGAAGTTGCACATTAGCCGTTGTGGATATGTGCAGCGCATAATTTTGAATAATTTTATTATTCTACATTTATTGATTTTAAATATTTTATTTCTTAAGATATTTTATTGCTTTTCATTTTATTGACATTATTTTAAATTTTTTTTATTCTTGAGTTTAAAATTAACTTCGTATTATCGTCACTCTGTCATAACTGAAATACGTTTTACGTACGCAAAGTTATTTTGAGTGCTAAAAAATGAGGAAGTTTTAAACTCCACAGTTTTTAAGTGTCATTTCGTAAGTGTGAAATTTTATATATTTTTAATACATTTTTTTATAAGAATTTTATTGAGAAATGTTTAAAAATAAGTCATAATGTGTAAAAATAAATATTTTGTTTTATTTTAAGTTATTAATAAGCTTTATATTTATATCAATGCTACTCATAAAAACTTAATTTCAATTTTTAAATAAAAACAAATATGAAATAATATAATAAAATGTTTACGTTCTATAAAAATAAATAGAAATAATAAATACTTATAAATCAAATATTAATTAACATATAAATGACAACAAAATGGAATGAGTGTTTACCATTGCAGTTTCGCAAGAGATATATTATATTCTGGACCGGCACTTTATTAAGAGTTAAACATGTTCTACTCCATACAAGTTTAAGAACAAACTTTTGTACTTCCTAATTGTCAGCTTCCTGACATCAGAAAAGATATACTGTAGTTTGTACTGAGATATATACTATTTAAATTTATTTCAGCAATCATATAGACCATCAAATCTAGATTTGAGGGTAGCTTAATAGCTTCAACAGATTTCAGATATATTATTATGTTGAAGCTATTTGAGCCAGTGCACTTGAGCACTTTTACTCTTTCTTAACTCGAGGTATTTTCAAAACCCCTCTTTATGCCTTGACTAGATTATTGTTTATCACTTCATAAGTAATAATTGACCTCAGATCTGCATACGTCCCCGAGGAGCCTGTAACCATTTTGAGATTTGATAACGCGGTGTTGGAAAGTCTGTCAGTTTTCGCAAAAAATTTCAGGGCTCTATCCTTGATGTATTTTTTGATGGGATCAATCTTGAGGTCCCAGAAAATGTCATTCGTCCTAATGTACCATGGTACTTTGAAAAGTCTTCTCAGAGCCTGACTTTGTGCAATTTCTAACTGGTGAATAATAGTGTTTGAAGCTTTGCTAAACGGTACACAACCATATAGAAGTGACATATATATAAGAAGTGATATAGTTGATATGAAATATCATTTAGGAGCTAATTAGATCACACATCTATTAGCGGTTTAATATGAGAACACATGTGAAAACACGTAGTAGTAGTAGGTAAGTTTTTATCTACAAACAGTTGACTTGGGTCGATTGAGAGTTGGTCTAATTATATATATGAAACAAGGTTTGTAGAGCCTTGAAGCTTTCAAATAAATTACAAATGTTAGTGATATTGTCTTAAGTAGAATCGCTGTCCAGAAGTTTGTTAATATCCAAGTAAATGTATTTGGATTTTGCATTGCAACCTAGTGCAACTTACTTGATTAATTTTATAATTGAACCTACATCATCGAGCTTTCTTTTGCAACCAATATGAGATGCTCAGTCAGGTACTTATTTTGCTTATACATCAATGTCGGACAAAATCTCACTTTCTTTCAAGTTACAGAATGGTTCCAGACATACATGTATTCATTTATTTATTTATTTATTAAAGAGTAGACGTGAAACTTACCCAACAGCCGGTACTGCGGCCAGAAGAGTCCTATTGTACCAGTTTCACTATTGATTAAACAAAGCCTTTTAAAGCTTTGTGAATAAAGTCTAGAACTAAATCTAGAGAAGAGTTCTTAATCTGCTCTGGTGACAAAAATTCTTTATGAAACAGGTTTCTTCTGTGCGATATTAAAGCTAGACAGTCATAAAGAATGTGCATGGTCGTTTCCTCATCTTCGAGGCATAATCTGCATTCCGAGTTAGCAGATAATTGTAGTTTATGAAGGTGATATTTCAGATAATGACCATAATGACCTGTAATGAAACCCGTTATCAATCTTAAATTACATTTTGAGAATTTAAGAATGTCTTTGTAGGAGTACGGTGTTATCAGTGCTTTGCTTTCTCTGAGTCCTGGAAAGTTTACCCAGTACTCCAGCCGCATATGATTTTCCATTTCCTTGATAATCTGTTTTGTATTGGCCTAGTTTATTTCACAAAAGGGTTGAGGACCTATAAAAGCAGTTTTTGATGCAGTTCTGGCTAGCTCATCAGCTTTTTCATTACCCAAAACACCCCTGTGGCCCGAAACCCAGTAATGGCCCGAAACCCAGTAATGGCTTACCTTATTCCGAGCTGCAAAATTTCATTTTCTTTCAAGATACAGAATGGTTCCAGACATATGTACATGTAGCGAAGAGGCTTCTTTTCTTCAAATTTTGTCTTCAATTTTGTTCTCGGGGATTCCAACTGGATCCATACGATCCAGTTATTTTTAAATAGACTCATTAAACGTAGCTTTCGATATTTAGTCTCTCGCGGCATATTTGACTGTTGTATTTGTTGTTAACTGTTGTATTTTCTGGTCGCATTGAACACTAGATGCCACTAGATGCCGATACAATTCCCAATGAATCTGGTAAAGTGATTTATATTTTCCGTGGAATATTTTGGGTGAAATACTAGCCTAAGTATTTAAAGTTATTCATTACATACTGCAAGTAAATTTTTTTTATAAAATGCTTAACGTATTACTACTATATTTAATCACTAATTTGTTATGAGTCAAATAATATTTTTAATACCTTGCTAATTTAAAAAAAAATAAATACTTCCTTTTAATTTTACCATATACTTTACATTAAGTATTAATTTTTTCTTTTTTCAATTTTTAGTCTCCCGAATTGGACTATCGGCACGAGCTGATGGGTCGTTTACATAAAATTGAACCAGACGTTGAACTTGAAGTATTATCTACGCCACATAATCATCATAATAGTCACCATCTGCATCATCATCACCATCATCATCACCACCATTTGCATCAACAGCATCAGCAACAGCAACACAATCTCCAGCAGCAATTATCCACACATAGCAATCATAATAATGGCAATAGTAATAATAGTCAATTGGAACATTGGCAACATCAACATCAACACCAGCAACAACATCAGCATCAACAACAGCATCATCAGCATCATTTGCAACATCACAATAGCAATCATGAGCATACGCCATTTACACAACCCCCGCCACCGCCACTCAACACCACACAAACACATACAACAGCCAGTGATAATCCCGCCAGTTCACCTAATTCCAATTCAAATTCAGCTTACAGCTGCGCCGCTTACGATGGCACGTCAACAACATTTGATGTTGCCAACGCGGCGTACGCAGCAACAAATGCGGCGGCAAGTGAAAAGGAATATTTATTTGGTAAGTTTAGGTTTTTCATGTTGTATATGATTTGTTGTTGTAGTAGTCATTGTCGTTGTTGTTGTTGTTTTCATCAAAGATGTACTTGCTGTTGACATTTAATACTTTTTTTTTGATTTTTGAATTGTATTTTAAAACTTAGTGTGTTGTTTAGAGTTGATGTGTTTACATGACGACAACAAATTCCTTAAATCAACAACATTTACTTTCGAAAATAATTTATTCAGCTGTGAAATTTAATACCGAAAATCTGAAGAGATTTTGTAGATTTTGTAGATTTAATGCCAGCTTTAAGCCCGCAAGTGTGTTGCTCTTGCGAGACTAATGTTGTTTATTAATTTAACAAATAAAAATTATTATTATTATTATCAATAGTATTATTATTTAGTTTTTTTTCTTCTTTATGCAAACAAACATTAAATTCAATTTATTTGAAGTGAAATTGGGTTTTACTGTTTGAAAAGAGCTTATTTACTTACTTTGTCTAGAGCAACGACTTCGGTATTTCAAATTTATAGGTCAAATTCAAAATAATTACATAATTTATAATCGAATGAAGATCGCTGATATATGTACATGCATACTACACTTCGATATGAGTTATATATATAGGCTGAAGTATAGGTTTCCTTTAAAAATGATATTGCAATCAGAGTGTGATAGATACTAAATAAAGCAGATACTAGATATATAAGGTCAGACTGACTTTTCGTTAAAATTACGACACTTCGATATAAATTTAGTAAAATTATATATAGCCTATTTATGGGTTTTATATATATAAGAGATATAGTAATATCGCATATTACTTAAGTTATATGACATTTCATGTAGTATGTTATTTAGTATTAAATTGTTGTTGTGGTTTCTTGAGTTAGTGTTATGGCGCACTTGTGGCTGGGGGGTTTATTACTGCCCCACACTAGACTTTAACTATGCAGGAATTCATATCGTTTATTTATCTTAAGGAAACTAAATATCAACTTTTGTGAATAAGGGCTCTGTACCTGATATATTTTTTCACTGAGTCGATCCTTAGATCTCTGTGTATGTCTGTTGTTCTAATGTACCATGGAATCTTAAATTGCTTTATGACAGTATTTGAGGCTTCGATGTGAGCAACACATCCGTACAGTAGTGCAGTAGTACAGTAGTTTTATTTTTGAGGTTCAAGCGATTATTATTAAACAGCGCCTTAAGCAGATGTAAAATTTTACAGCAGCTATTCCGTTTGCATTTTATATGTTTATACTAATTGAACCGTTTGTCAAAGGTGACCCCCAGACATTTTGTGCTTTCCTCCTACCGTATCTCCATGACACCGACGCTCACACTTGAAGGATGCTGCCTTCTCTTTTGCGTCATGAATATAGCCTTGGTTTTGTCATTGTCAATTTTAATCTTCCTTTTCGGGAAGTATAGAATAAACTTGAGCTTAACAAAGAGGAATAAAAATGCATAAAAATATATTTATAAAAAATTTTTAGGGACGTGTGCAAGTTAGGCTAAGTTGATGCTAAACCAAATGGGAGATCTTTTGGAATTTTTTGCACTGCACAAATTTAGCCATTTATCAACACGTATCGACACATCACTACATTATCGATACAACTTAGAATTTCCCTCATTTAGAACGCAACTTAGCCTAACTCGCACACGTCCTAGATAAACATTAACTGAGGAAATAATTTGACACAACTACATTTCTTAATTTAAATTTCTTGAACTTAGTTCACTCTTATATTAATATTAAAAATAATATTTCAATTGAAATGTCAATTATCAATAATGAAATGATTGTATTTTTATTTCAAATTTTTTTAGAAACCAAAAACAAAGAGGCTCTCTGCAATCCATACTCTGACATTGATGATCCATACCAGCGTCCGGCATTGTGGGAAGATATTGCCAGCTCAATACAAAATATTGATCCAGAAAATGCTTTAATGTTAGGCTCAAATTCAAGTAATGCGCAGGTTTCGCTAGCAACTAATCCAACTGCCAACACATTATTGCCGCAAGTCAAAATGGAAGCAATCGATGATACTTTGCTCGAAACACTCTCGACACCATTGCTCAGTCCTATGGAAATTAAAACAGAGAAACCAACATCACTACATCAACAGCATACACATTTGCAGCAGCAACAACATCAACAACAGACACATCATACTTATCAGCATTATCAACTACATCAGCAACATTTATACCAACATCATCCTAGTTTGGTTGGTAGTGGCGCCGGTAATACCGGCAGTGGAGGTGGTGGTGGCAACAGCAGTAATGATGAAACCATAACACTTTTGCAATTACATCAGCAACAGCAGCAGCAACAACAACAGCAGCAGCATATTGCTGGCACACTAAATAGCAATAGTAATAGTCCTATACAATCGATACGTTGCAATAGTGCGGCTAGTAATCATAATGCGGAAAACAACAGTGCCAGCAATAACATTGTCAATGGTGATAATAGCAGTAACATTTCCTATCAACAATATGCATCTCAACAACATTTAAATAGTAGCAATAATTATCTTAATGGCGGTATAGCAAGCACAAGTGCAACATTAACTACATCAACGACATTAACGAACTTAACAGTGACAAATTCAAGCAATAACAACAATAACAACAACAGCAACACCAATCCAAATGCAACAACAAACAATAGTGGCAGCAATAATATTGGCGTCGGCTATGGTTACAGTTGGCATAGTAGTCAGGTAAGTCGTTGGAAAAGAAAAGAGTTGCAGTGAAATACGCCTTTAAGTGGAGTAGAAATGTTGCTCAAGTGGCGTTTTTGTTTTTCTTGCAACATGTTGAGATTATAATTAGAGATAAAAAGAAAAACTATTTTTAAAATGTGTTTAGCATTTTCTTATAAAACTGATAAAATTATTTAAAAAGAAATTACATATTTAAAAAAAATATTAAATAAACTTGTACTACTTAAATAAAGTTTTATCAAATATTGCTAAGACATTGAAATAAATTAAAACTAAATATAATAAAAAATATCTTGAGATATTGTTTAAAAAGAATCATAACTTCTAGGAAAATATTTAACAGAATAATATTGATTTTTGTTTAAATACTATAACTTAAATACATGCTGCTAAAATATTATTAACAAAAGTAAAACAATGTTTCTTAACCATATTGCTTATATCAATTGATATAAAAATAATTTATAAAATTAAAAAATTAATACTGAACTATATAATTTAATACTAAACTAATAACTTAATGTAATTACTTTTATAATTTTTTGCAGTCATTTCATCCTAAATACCAAATACCACCGCCATTACAAAACTCAAGCCAACAACAACAACAAAATCCACAATTATGCCCACCTGCAGCACCGTCAATGTCAACAAGACATATGTTCGTACCGCCACTAACGCCGCCTAGCTCAGATCCCGGAAGTCCGGGTAGTTCTATGGTTGCTGCTGCAGCAGCCGCTGCACAAGCAGCTGTTGTTGCAGTTGGCAATCAACAGCAACAGCAACAACATCAACAGCAACAACAACAATCACAAAACCGTCGTACAACTCCGCCACCTCCTTATGCACAACAACAACAACAGCAGCAGCAACAATTGCAACAACAGGGTCATCCACTTTCAACAATTTGTCCCAATATCATAACGTTACACCCCTCAAATGCTGCTGCTATGGTGCATAACTCAGTGCACCATTTAAGTCCGGGGCGTACACTGACCACACTAACCTCGAATGGCGGAACGAGTAGTACATCAGCGATTGGCAGTAGTAATGTAACTAATAA
>NC_051846.1:26268259-26295730 GCF_002237135.1 Teleopsis dalmanni
TTTTAATCAATAGTTCTAGTTAATTTGAAGTTCGATATGGAAACAAATACTCTTCTCTAAAAGAAACTCTTGTCGGTGTTACACAAAAAAACGTCCTGTGCCTATTACTGTACTTAATTTTCATTAGTGATCTATCGAGACCTCAAACTTGCACAATTGTAACCTTCGCTAACAACATCACTCTTCTGTCAGTTGGTGAAAGCAGCAGAAAAATCTACAAAAAGCCTTTGGAACTTTTTAAAGGATATTATAATTTGGACGAAACAATTATATCTGAAACTCAATAGTAGTGTATAAAAAGTGAATTTTAACACCGGATTCATTTTATTCAATATGTGTTATGTGGCACTTGCAGTTACAGTACTCTCCAGATAATGTGAGTCGATATATTAAACAACTTGACCCAGTGTTAACAGTTTTTTAAGGAACAACATAGTGAATTAGCTCTTTGGCAAGAAGTATTCTTATTATAAAATAACATAGCTGTATATCTAAACAATAGATCTTGATATGTGTTAATATTGATTGCAATTTGTAAGTAACTGTCATTTTTGCGCACATTTTCGAACAATACATTTTTTTATTAAAAATCAATTTTAATCAAGTATATATTAATGCTTACTTTAATTGAGCTCTAGCAAATTTTTGAATAAGTTTATAATTTTATTGGTTTAGAACTTCTATGGTTTATTGGTAAAAAAACTTAGCCAAGTAATTTTTAGTGAACCTTTCTTTTAACTGTTGTTGTAGTTTTATTGTTAATATTTTTTATTATTTTTAATAATCATAATTTTCTAATATTTTCAAGATCTCTTTAGTAGACCCCCCACTTATTTCAAGGCATTGTATATATATTTATGCGTAAGCATATTTCAAATACTCATCATTTTATTCAATCAAAGAGTTTGACAATATTATTGTAATTTCAATTTTTGTTTATAATATTTTTATTTTTTTTATACAATATTTTTTTTGTATAAAACTGCCAAGCAAATATTTTGATCAGCACTTTAAAACTGGAATTTAATTGATTCAGCAGATACGATTGCCTGATGCTGTTTATAAGTATGACAGTTAAACTAATAGAGTAAAGCGATATAGTGATAAGTATCTATAAATGTATTCCCATTAGTAAAATTTTTTTCACTAATTGTTTATTTAAGTAATTTTTACGTTTTTCATTGCTTTCAATCATGTACGCCACATATTTTTGAAATTAACGGTATTTGAAGCGAAAATTTTAGCAAAAATATTGTATCTATTGAAAGAAAAAGATTACATGTATTGAATTTTATATTTATTATAAAAACTTTTATTTTTGAAATGTTTATGTCAGATATATGTGTTTTTTTGGTGATGTATTATAAAATTTGGAAGAGATTCCTTAGTTTATAAAATACATCAAATTGTATGTAGATATGTGATATTTATTTTCAATATTCCTAACGTAAGGTTCGTCAAATATCCTTAAATATGATAACTTATAAGTTCTTGTGTAATAATGTATTGGGAAATAGACAGTGTTTGTTCATTTCTTCGGAAAACTTCATTTGCCTCAAATTTTTGTATTCATTTCTGGAATCAAAATGCTTTATTAATTTTTCCTTATGATAATCGCTTATATGTTAGTGAAGCTCTTAGGTCGCTTTGGATATTATATTCGCATTGGTAGTCTTCTTGGTCTGGCGCTTAAACAATGTCTTTATCCGAGATATCAACAACAGCCCATTGTTGAGAGCAAAATGGAAAAGGTATACAAATCAGTCACTACAAACTAACCCATGAAGGGCGTACTTATCTAATATCAAATATTGTTAAATAAATAAATAAATAAATAAATAAATCAGCGGTGCTCATACAGACATAGTCCTTCAGATCTAACAATTACTCAGTATAAATTTATGATTCCGCAAATTTTTTATATAGCTATCAAACCTTAATTTTGTGCCTTTAATGTATAATTTACAGTTATAGCACTTGTTTTTATTTTTTTGCTATTGAATTTTTACTTAATTTCAAATTTTTATTTAATCTTAAGCTTTTAATTTTATTTGAGTTTCTTATTTCGAGTTCAGGATAAATATATTAATAACATAAATATTTATTATAATTAAATTTTATTATATTTGGCATGATTATTGATTTCATTTTGATTTTTTTAAAATATATTTTAAAAATCTAAACTGCCTAACTAATTTACTTCAATTACTCTATCTGTAAATTAATTTAAATGCTTTATACCGAAATGGTTTCAGAGTTAGGTACCAATCATAAAGTGAAGCCCCATGAGACAGCTATAAAATCAATTAGCTAATATATGAAAAATTTTAAAATCAATTAAAACCAATCTTAGCTTTTAGTAAATACATAAACACTTATATGGTTATTAATATAAATTTTTTTTTTATGCCGTATCAAGCATACAAAAGACTTAGGCAACAAACTTGTTGAATTTTATAACCAAACATTTTCAAAGCTCTTCAAAACTTATACTAAAATAATATTCGACTGTATTTAATATAGTAATTACGGCAAATAAATAAATACACAGATGTAAAAAAATATGCACACACATATATATATATATTATAAGTAATTGAGTTTAATCATAAAAAATAAGCTTTTTCAGACATAATAAAAACTAACAAGAGTCATTTTCACTAAAATTTATTTATAAACTGCTGAGCAAATAATAATAATCGTAAAAATGCTACCAACTATAATCAAAGCATTCCGCAATATATCTGCTTAAGTTGTAAAATATTTATAGCAGTCATTAACACCATTAGGCTTAATCAGAAATATATAAATTCGCAGGAAAAGATGTGCAATAATTTTATTCGCATTACCTCTACTTGAAGATGTGGAACATTACTTCCACCTCGTAAAAAATTCAAATAACAAACATTAATGAAAAATTATTAAAATAAATACTAAAGGAGTATGAAAAAATATTGTAAAATTTTATTACTATAATAAACACTATTACATCTTGATATAAACATATATATTTGAAGAATAAAATAATAAACCGAAAATGTGGTAAAATTGTGGACTAAATAAAATAAAATTAAATATAAAGAAAGTTGTTAAACTTTAATACTTACAGATGACAATAATGTGAGAATTTAATATAAAAAACGTCTATTACTCAAATTCCACATTATGAGTTGAGGAAGTCAAAACACTTTTGTTAAGGGAATAAAGTACCTTAGTAAGGAACTAACACCTTAGAGCAAGTAAAGCAATGAGCTCAAATTATTTATTATAATAACCTTTTAAGCTAACTAAATGTAAAAAAAAGGAATTGATGTTTAAGAATTAAACCGTTTAATGGACTGTGGATAATAATAAGCAACAGATCAAACTGAAAATATTTTTAGGACTGATTAAGCTCCTTAAAATGTGTAGGAGAGTAATAAGAGTAATGAAGATCGATGAATTAAGCCACATTTTGTTAGAAACACCTCTCAATTTGCCAAACTTAATTGAAATCCAAGACAACCACGTGATAATCGCAACAATATACCAACATCCTGAAACAATACAGTGGATAAATTTGATTGTTTTAAATATCGAATTAC
This sequence comes from Teleopsis dalmanni, assembly GCF_002237135.1. Lineage (NCBI taxonomy): Eukaryota > Metazoa > Arthropoda > Insecta > Diptera > Diopsidae > Teleopsis > Teleopsis dalmanni. The sequence continues at coordinate 26,271,844 of NC_051846.1, forward strand.
TTAAGCTCGTAGCAAAAGGTAACTACAGAAACTTTATTAATATGATTATTTTGATATAACTTCAAAATTGATTTCATTTGTACATTTTGACATTATTTTAGACAACAATATAAATGACGGAATAATCTAAATGATTTTATTTTAACTCCTATAAGATGCTTGATAGGTATATTAAAAAATTTGCCTTTTTCCTAAAAATAAAACAAAGTAGTATAGCAGATACCATATGTTTTCATTACTTTATTTATTACATGGCTCACATATGTAATTTTTTTATTTTCGCTATTGTTTTATTATTTTATTACCAATATTTTATTGTTTAGAAGCAAGCTTACAGAAGACTTAAGCAACAAACTTGTTATATTAAATCCACAAAATATTTTCTGAAAAAAAAAATTGAATTCCATACCAGTATTATTGTTTTTGTTAATTATACTTACAAATACCGAAAAAACAAATCGAACCAAAAATAATCATCAAAATGATTGAGGTAAGTGTTAAAAATCCTGAAGCTGAAAATAGTGGCGCCACTTTTAATAGCTTTAAATGCTATGGCATTTTAATATATGTGATAAATTGCCATGTACATACAATTATTTATACATTTGTAAAAATTGAACACTGAAAATAAGTATTTGTGTATTTTTATTTTCGTAAAATATTTTAATATATACTTCTCATTTGTATACCTGGTAAAACCATAGTAAAAAGTTTCACTAAGCTTCACTAAAAATAGATACACTTTGAAACCACTCGTATGAGCGTTAGTTGTTCTGATAAACTAAGGTTAACATACCACAATTTTGAACTAGAAAACCATTTGGTTGATTACATAAAACAGTCAATATCTTAGTCCCTAAAATTGTAATACTGGGAAAGCAGATCGTAAGTGGATATCCACCACCTAACGTATGTCAAACAATAAGAGAGAAAATTAGCAACAACTTCATCTAAGGAATACCAAATCGGTCAGTATACAATCTAAAAACAGTACCTCAACAGTACGTTGGAATAAACAAATGCGACAAAAGGCTTTTGCCATTGAAGTTGACTTTTATTTTTCAAAATATATGCCAAGGAAATATATATTGAAAATACACCTTAAAAATATGTTATATGAATGTTGGCACTATACACCTTCAATTATGTCTGCAAATGCATTTTTGTTTTATGAAAACGAATAATACATAATCCTTTAAAACTCCTTTAAATTCATTCAGATTAGTTTAGATATAAATATAACTTTCATATAAATATCCATTATCTGTTTATGAATTTCTAACTTTTTGAATTAAATTGATTGATCCAAAAAATTTTTCTCAATATGATTATATTTACATATGGTTGTCAAAGGACTAAATCAACATAAGAGTGCGTGAAAGAAAGATGTTGGTCTCGAATATTCTAACTCTTTAGGGTAGAATAAGTAAAGTCAGTTCAAATAACGACTGTTTAACTTTATAAAATTATCTACTCTACACCTTTTGACAAATTTGATACTCATTGTTTAATTTACTTAATTTTATAATATAAGTTAAGATCAACTAATCTAAAATCTTCGGAAAATCGAAAGGCTATAACACGTTTGTAGCGAAAATCCAATGAAATAACCTATATCAAGGTATTGGTATTGATATAGGTTATCCATGCCAGGCTTTGCTGGTTCGATTATATTACATGAATGAAATCATTTCGACTAAAAAGGTGTTTGAATCGATACCAGGTGATGGAAAAGCGTGTAAAAAAACCATATCCTTGGACCAAGTAACCAACGGTATAACGGCAGTCAGCACTACTAATTGGCTATATCAAGTCGAAGATCAGTTTAGCTGTATAATCTGATCTTAATAAATATTACTTTCAATTAATTATCAGTTATGGGCTACAAAGTTTTAAATACCAATCACTTTACTTCGGTAAAGAACACTCCGTTACTCTTAACATCAGTGAGATTGCAATAAAGGTCCCGCTAATAAAGTCTATACTCAATAATTTTGTTATAATTTTTATCATAATCCCATTCTTTTTGCCATTTTAAGCTTATTGGGTTAATACTAATTACTAGCCCTTAGATAAATTAAATTTTCTAGCATTGTGTCTGTTACTTAAATGCGATATTCATGACATGAACACCTATGGAACAAGAATTAGTATCATTATTTATTCCAATTCATAGTTTTTTATAAGGCCATAGACAAAATAATAGCCTCGATAAGTACATCTTTGACTCCCATAGTTGTGATTTATAATATTTTATAAGGACTGTGACTACTAAATATTCTTAATAATTATTTTCAAATTGGAAAATTGGAGTTTTCTTTCCAGCTTAAAGTAAATATTCAGCTGATTATATTGTATATATAATGACTTAAAATTCTAGTAAAAACTTTATATTCATATATTTTTTTCCCTCTTTATTTATACAACTGCCAAGATTTAGCTTCTAATATTCTTTTTTGCAGTAAAGGAAATAACAATAATAATTCAAATCAATATTAAGAATTACATGTTGTATATGAAATATTAAGAATAAATAATATATTAGCAATAAATATTCATATAAAATTTAGAATAATTGAATACTTCTAATAAAATTATAAAGGTTTTGCATAAAGATTTTAACTAAATTATATTATACTTTAGGCATGATTTAATTTTGTTGAATTATCTCTGCAAACCTTTTATAATTCTAATAAGAAGTCTTTAATATTTCTAAATATTCCATACTCGTAGAAGTTACGAAAGTGGTAGAGTTTAGTTCGTATCTAATCTTTCAAATTTTCGTTAAATCTGTCTGCCAACTTTATATAATCTTAATTAGTATGTATTTCATTATATAGCAAGTTAATTAAAATGTATTAATAAACTCCTCTTATACATTCAATCTACCTTAGTTTTCAAATTTCACAAAACATTAAACTACCCGAAAAATGCTTATTTTTTAAGCAAAGTAAATAACAATACGTATGAGTTATTATCAAAAATTCATCCACTAATTAATGATAACATATCAAATATGTTTTTGTTGAGTGTATAATATTTTATACCAGGAAAAAAGTCATTAACCTCATTTAACACGCACATATTTAATGCCAAAAAAATGTACATTTATATCAGTTCATCATCATCATCACACTCTTCAAAAAAAAAAACAAAAAATACTAAAAATAATATAACAAAAAAGTATCTTTTGTCCATTTATGTGTCGCTTATGTCGCCTTACCATAATGTATCTATCTTCATAATAGATTTACCCTAATTGACCTTTGACTTGCGCTGAATTGTTTATTCTTTATCCTTTTTCCAAATTAAATTATGTGGTCGCGTGTTTGCGTGCGATTTAACAATATTTTCCTTATGTATTTTTACAATATTTTTCTTTTTTTGTATGAGTATATGCCGTCGTACTATACAAAAGTTGAAAAGGGAAAGGATATGTATCTTACGGATACAAACTAATATGACTTGCAGACACAAAGCAAACATTATTAAATAGACACGCGGATACGTGCGCCGAAACAAAGTCGATTTTATGGTGAACATAAATTTGTTGCTTAGGGGTAGGTATGTGGTGCGAGGTCTAACCTAACTTTTCTGCAGTTCTAACCGATTGCTAGATATTTTCCTTTTTTACTAAAAACCCAACACTCATCTTTCCTGTCGTTTCATCCAAACGACTGTATGTCCGTCTGTCAGTTATTAACGTTAATGGCTTTTAACCCAGCAATGCTATTAACAGTGTTTAAACAGCATTTAAACGCTCACACGCGCCTCTTATAAAAGTTTGAAGGGTTTTCGATTTCGAAATGGAATTCATTGGAAGAAAGGTGTTAAAATTGTTGCAATGTTGCGTCAAAAGAAAAACTACCAAAAAGTATTGTACATAGTTGGCAGCTATTAAAATTAAACAAAAAAAAAAAAAACAATCCTATATGAGAAACATATATATTCATCATCCATAGCTAAGTGCCACAGAGTTGAGTAAAGGATAATAGCGCATTTATAGTTAATGTGATTATATGCCTCATGTGGCAATGTATTCGGGTTATGCGATATATGAAGCGGCGCATGTAGTCATCAAAATAGACACGCGATACCTTTTTCAAGCATTTTTTAAGAACAGACTGGTTGTAGCTACCTTGGCCTGTGTTCATCCTGCTGGTCAAGAGGTTGAGTGACTATGTTAGTTATGAGATTTTTGAAGTGTGTATAATTTTTTTTAATGCATTTTAATATATTGACTGGCAGATGTTAGGCACTTCTTAATTTGTCCGCACACGTTATTTATAAATACAGACAAAAAATCAAACTTGTATTTGGAGGAGTTGCCAAATGATTTAAAACAAAAGGGTTTAGTATTAATACATTGTTAGTAAGAATACTCCAGGTTATTGTAAGTTTATTTTGTAGAAAAATCAGTAATAATTTTATTGTTGGAAGACACTTATAGTATAAAACCTATTTCTAATTAATAATTTCAGCATTGGAAAGAAATGATAAATCGTATCTCTTTATCGGACGGTAACAGAATTTAATTCCAGGCCAGGTCAACTGCGACTTAGTAAAAGAACAGCTTTCTGCCTAGGTTACCCCAGTTCTAAAGTAATGATACATATAACAAAGACTATAGCATAATTTTTTATTAGTCTTTGCCGTAAGCAGAGATAAATTGATATAGAAGGCAGTAATCGGCTCTAAAAATATGTCAGATATGATATTTTATATAAAAACGAAGACGCATGGAACGTTTGTCCACAACTATCCACTATATATTTGATTGATCTTAAGTATGGAAGCGTGTATATAAAGGCAGTCATGCCTAGATGTTAGAAATATTCTATATTTTACCCTCTTTAGTGATATTAAGTGAAACTTCATTAATCGTTTCATTAAAGTAACGATTTCCATTTGTCCCTTTGAGCGAAACTTATTCTTGATTTCAAAGGAAAAATTATTTTTTAAAGTTCTGATCAGGCTCTAAGAGATAAGATTTAAAATCTTACATATTCATGATTAAAAATAATTAACTAAACTGATTTGCTTCGCCCGTAGAATTAAGCCTTTAGTGTTATTTATATTCTAATATTGTAGTGTGTTCTAATTAACCCCTGCGGGAATAGGATTATTAAATTCCCGATGTAAGGTATGCTTGTCATAACATAAATCTAATAGACGCCATCCAATAATGTTTGTAATATACATGGTCGTAAATGAGTTTCACTTGCGTCACTTAATAGGAGGTATAAATCTGGTAGCATGGAAATTAGAAACCCACAACATCTACTATCCTAATCAATTGGGATTGGTTCCTTTAATAGCAGAATCATGGTGGCTGTGGGTAAAACTCAAAGTGACGTGAGTAAAATGATTTAATTTATTACTTGCATTGGATGTGGAATCACATTTTCCAATTGAGGACTATATCCCAAAGAATACTAAAAGTGTAAGATAAAGAGAGAAAGCGGTCCCTCTTAAAGAGAAAACTATATCCAAATGTTTAACTTCTTTTAGTATCAGCGGAAATTTTTGGTGTTCCAATGGGGACATTCATTAGGCTATTATTCTGATGTGTGAAGAGCACCGAGGTTATTGAGCTTACATTGTAGATAATCACGTTATAAAATTATAAACACTGTGTTCTAATCGTTCCTGTTTCTGTATAGGTCTAAGAATATTCATAAAGTTTTAAAAGGTGCCTATAACCACTTAAGCTCCGTTCTGTATAGTTTTGGAGTGTAAGTAGTAGCAAGTGGTATTTCTCTCGCAACACTTGTTTTGAATCTCGTTTCCACAACTCCTATTATCCGGGATGATAAGCTACCCTGAAATGATGAGTATCGCGATAATTATAGTCACCACTTAAAGCTATGCAAAAAGAGTGTTGACATTTATACGTTGACTCAATGTGTAGCTGCATTTATTCAACCTATTGCTGCTACCAAAAAAATAGCGCAGGTCCAGATAAATTTTTATCTAGATTCTGTATAGACATAGCTTTCACGTTAATTCGTATAGTTTTCAATAACTCAATAACTTTTTTGCTCAATGATACTGTTTTCTTTCTATTTGCGAACTACATCGTTTTCAAAACAATGTTTTAGGATCTATGAATGGAATACTAGCGACTATTTTGATTAGACGGTACTGCTCTCTTTTGTTTCATATGCGATTCTCGTAACTTGATATCCAGTTCGAGGATACAAAGTTGTTTTTAAGCCAGGTTCTAAAGAAATTCTCAATTCAATTTAAAGTGAAGAGAAAATGTTCTTAAAAATTTTACAGTTTCTTGACTATGTGTAAAGAAACACGTGCTGGAGCTTGAAGGATCCCTTCGCAGACATTATTTGATGCATAGGTTTGAAGTATGAACTTTCCCTTAGAAAAAGGAAGTTAATTTTCATGTTACAATAGCTTTTTAGAACTTTTTACTATAATTGAGCTTATCCATTACCGTCGTCCATTTTGGGACACATCAACTTTCTTCAAGCTAGTACACTCCACAAAATCTCAGACTCGTGCTTAAGCAACATAAATTAATTATACGAACAGACACATGCTGTCACCACAAAACACTAACGGTTAATAACAAAATAACCACAATTTAATAAAAAAAAATGTGTTTTTTCTTTAAAATTCTTAATAAATTTGAACAGCAACAATTAAATTCATTTAATAATCTTCACTCTTTACCACAAATTGCTGGGCACTTTAAAGCCACAGCCTGGAGGCATTTTGTGCATAAAACTTACTCACCGTAAAATTCCAGCTAAAGCATTTGTAAATTTACTGAAATAAGAAACTGCCTACCTCTAAACTTTATTGAATTTTAACAACATTTTAAACTTTCACTTAACTTCATTGTTTGGCAAATTTATCAAAGCAAAGTTCAATGAAACCCCAAATCCTAAAAATCAAAAATTCAAAAATCCAAATATCCAAACAACCTAAAATCCATAAATGCCGAAAAAAGCGTTAAAGCAAACCAAGCAGCAAATAATGAAAACATTAAAAAGCGTTTAATCTAATGTTAGCATCAATTGCGGAAATACTTTACCAAGTAAACCCAACTATTATTGCTGGACCACAGTTAAAATAGCTGCTGGCTACTGCTTCACTGGTTACTTTTCAAAGGTATCTCTGCCTATCTCCACAATAGCCCGCCATACATCTCTGGCAACAATAAGCATTTTTCTATTATAGGTTTTATTATTCGCAGTTTTTCGGGGGAGCATAATTATTCATTTTTTCGTTTTTGTTTGCGGTTTGTGTGGCGAGTGGTGAGTGGTGAGTGGAGAGTGGCGAGTGGCGAGTGGCGAGTTGCGAGTAGCGAGTGTAATGAAATGTGCTTAAAGCGAAATTTTTGCCTAATTACAATACATTGGCATTACAATGGATTTATGTAGAATGAAAGAAAAAAGTTTTCAATAAAAATTGATGTTAATAGATTTGCTATGGTTGAGGAAGATGTACTCCATATTGGTATCTGCATTTTGTGGTATGTATATACTTTGACGGCGCGTGCCATAGGCATGAATTGCATGTGGTCGATAAACGTTTCGGTGGAATGTTGCCATTGTTGGCATAATTTTGGGTTACTGTTTGAGACCATACAGACGACTTAACATATTATAAATAAATATTTAAAATCTTATATAAATCAAATTGAGATTAAAAGGGCGAAAATATTTATTGCATGAAATAAATTCGATTCTAATATTATGCACAAATAATAACTAAATATAAGTGATCTAAATTAATTTCAACTTAATTCAATTCTATATTACTTTTAACGTGTTTTTTGGCCTTATAAACTGCCTTTAAAATATTAAAAAAAATTTAATTTATAAAGGCTCAACTCAATATAATGACTGTTCTCAATAATATCCTTCAACCAAAAATCTTCTTATATCAATATAATTTATTTTTTCAATTTTATTTTGAACTTAGACTGCTAGGGAACTTAACAAAATTAATATAATAACCTACAATGTTCTTATAGCAATCTCTCATTATATCATGTAATCACAAACTTAGACTGTTTGGAAATTTAATAGAATCAAGTCAAGAAATTAAAGATATTTAGTTCAATTCAACTAGTATTAGACACAATTGTCATAAATAATTTAATGAAGAAATAATTTAGTCGAATTAAAAACATAGTCGAATTATGTAAATTATTTAAATCATAATTTTTAAACACACCTTTGTTTAATGTATTATAGAAAATATTTGAATTAAAATAATGTGGAACTAATACAAAATAATGCAAAATTAATGTATTATATTAATTATTATACGAAAGATTTATCGTACTCCATAGCCTTTCACGTGTGTTGTACTGCCTATCTAAAAACTATATCCAGCTCCCTGAACTTATGCTATTTTTAAGATCAATAATATCGTTATATATTAGACCTCATTTGATTAAATGATCCGTTTTGTAAAAATTGGAGGACATAAATACATCAGTTAATCTTGATGTTCATGGTTGATTGGTTAATCAAAGATAATTCAAATTTACTGAAATATCTGCTAACAAAGTGGAAGCTAATGACATTAACTATAATAATGGAATTATTAATTACAACAAAAAAATAACTACAATAACAACTAAAAATAAGAATTTCAGAACTCTAGTGCGAAATTGCCTAAGTCCCTGCATAAATTTATGGCAGCAGAATACGACCAATTCTCGTTGCAACTTTATGGCCTTCTCAGCAGAAGGAGAATTATATAGACTAAAATAACAACAATAAGAACAATAATAATAATAAATTAAATTATTTGTGAATAAAGTGACAGATAAAATGAAGATCAATTTTTGCTTAAAATTCATTGACTTCAAAAGAGAACGTATCCTGAAATTTCTATCGCTGATCAAAATGCAAGAACAACAAGACAGATTCTGTCCGATAACAAAGTAAGTACCACTAAAAATATTGCTACAGAAATAGGATTACGGTTGGGGCTAGAGGATTTTTAGATAAGTTCGGATACCAAACAAATTTTTTTCAAAAATATTAGAGAAAACAATAATAGAGAGAGAATATCTCAACTATTTGGCAAACTTTAAAAGACACTCAACCAACAGTAAAACTCAACGCTATATGAAATGAAGAGCACTTTCAGGACTACATTCTCTATACTAGATATCATATATTTTTTGTTAATTACTGTAGCGGTAATTAGTGTGACTATTACTATTAATGATGTTGATAATAAGAAAAGAAATGGAAACTGTGTATATATCTAAAAATTTTCAGAAAACTAAAGTATAATGACAATTATTAAACATACACTTTAAAAATGTAATAGAATAGAATTAGATTAAATTATTTTTGCAAACTAAAGTTTGTTGCAATTGTGATGATCTAATAAAAAATATAGTAGCAAGACACTTCAGTGTCTTGCAATTATGATTCTCTAGTAAAATATATTAAGATTAAGATTAAGTAGTAATTCCTTCATTTCATTATTGAAATTTGAGTAATTGGATCGAATAAAATATATAGTTCTAATAAGATATTAGTATTACTAGTAATTTCTTTATATCATTATTGGAACTACAGTTCCATGCAGCTCTGATGATCTAATAAAAAAACTAACAGTAATAAAATATTACTAGTAATATGTAATTAGTAAATAATTAGTATTCAATTAATAAAAATCGTTGATAAAATTTTTGAATATGAATGAAGATCTACATTTTAACAATATACAAGTACTTAACAATTTAAATAATTAATCTGAGGTTAATATCTCTAAAGAGGCAGAGATTTATAAAGCTAGTTACATGGGTAATTTCAATTCGTATAGATATAAATTTATACAATACACTTGAACTGATAACAAATTTCCCAAAGATAATAAAAATGATATAACAGAAAGTAACCCACTATCGAATGAAAAACCCCAAATTAATTTGAAAAGTAAAAATTAATTAACAAATCTATAAAATTTTCCCACCTCGACTAGAGGTTACAATTGCACTTCAATATATACAATCTGCTGATGCATACACAAATAATGATGCCTCAATTAATATGTTGCAATAAACCCACACAGCCCATTAAAAAGACTGAAGACAAAAGACCAAAAAGATATTGCCTCATCAACTGAAAGATTACTTGTTGCATTGCCAACATAACAGTTTATCGATGAAGACCAAAGCACCAAAGCCAACCAACAACAAAGTGTCGTAGCAGCAATCAAAGATTGAAAAAAAAATTGCTACAATGCACGTACAATTATTTAAAATACCCTTGGGCCAAGTAAATTAAAGAAACGCCAAGTTTTTAAACAGAAACTGCAGCCAAACTCTACTTAACAAAATGCATAATTTGTACTTAACGCAAGCGGTACATGTACGAGTACTACTAACGCATGGATATATGCTTGGATATATCGAACCTAGTGGATGCATAGGACTTGCATTATGCATAGCACATACTGCACACTGCACACTACAATTATGTTGCAGTGGGCAACATTACAATGCATGCATGAGTCATATGTGTGGCGTATGGCTCAGCTGCAACAATGGCCTCTGCCGGCATTAGTACCGAAACTGGGGCCAAAACGTTTAACTTTGATGTGGGCTTCAAATCTGCGTTCATTATGCGCCCATGTGCAAATTTCCCATTAGAAAAAATTATGTACGTTCAAATTCTATTGCGCAAACGCACGAAGATTTGTAGTACAGTGTTTCTTACCAAATATGTTAGATACTTAGATACTTAGATGCTTAGATGCTCCTATTATTGCAGCTACGGCACAATAACTTTGTTAAATTGTAAACGGAAATTTGCAATTTTTTTACTCATGTATCTTTTTTATATCTGAGCTTTTATTTTTTTATTGTCTCATTTTTTGCTGCCTCCAATGTGCGCAGATGTTCAATTGCTTATTGCCTAGGCATTGGGCTTGATATGTGGCATGCAAAATAATTTTGAATTGAACCAATTTAGTCGCCTAGCAATGTTCAGTTTTGTTGCATAAAATTGCGGAAACGCTGCTTTATTTGTATGTAAAACAAAAAAAAAATTATAAATAATATAAAATTAATATCAATTTGTGGGTTTTGACCAAATAATGCGTTGGAATGTCAAATTAACTCAATTACCATCGCACTTTGGTAGGCGAAAAACCAATTTATTTATTCTTTAAGTTGATGAGGCTGTAATTTTGTTTTACGATTATTGCCATTTAATGGCATTTGTTGTTTCGTTTGGTATCGATTTAATTGATACTTAATAAACCTACTAAAAACGTTTAAAATTGTATCTAAATATATACTACACATTATAATTAATATTATGGTATTTTAAAGAGAATTGTAGATCAGGTGTGTCTCTTTGTTGATTGACGGGATTGGTTATTGGTAACAACAAGCTGACAATTTACTGTCTTATATATATTGTTAAATATTTTAATAAATTCTTGTTACAAAATTAATATCCTCGGTACTGTTATAAATTCAAAAAAGAACCTCACTATTACTATGTTAGGCGCCTAGCCCCACGGACACCAATGACAATGATTCGGCTAAAAGTGACAACTAGCATTACACTCTAGGTAACCGTCAGACTGGCTCATACATGTAACTACGGTAAGCAGTGCTCAGTGATCAGATTAATTCATAGGTATAACTACTAAAAGTAGTCTCCCCTCAGCACAACAGATTACTGGCAGGTTATTTGATGGAGCACAGACAATGAGTTCACAGATCATCTTGCACAGACTGGCTTGTTTATACAAACTTGTGAGCTAGAGCAACTGTGGAACGCCTTAATCAACAACGAAATCTCTGATATGAAATTAAGTTATTACCAAAAAAAATAAATACTGACTTGACACTATAAATAACCGTCAAGCTAGTTCGTATATACAACCACGATATGAAGTCCATCATCTACAAAACAGAGCTAACAGATAACTGATAAGTTATCTGACAAATCAGTGAGTCCGAAAGCAATCTCACAAAAAGTAAGTTAGCCATACAAATCTTATTGTAAAACAAGCTAATTTACAAGAAGGTGTAGATAGAAGAGAGTCCTATAATCGAAATAAATCAACAACTGGCATGACACAATAATGGTTTATGCTCACAATTTATTAGCTATTCTTCATTATCAGTTCAATAAAATAGATCTATCTGAGAAAACATAATACTGACTGTGTTTGAAAATGTATAACAAGCAATAGTAACATTCTCTGTGACAGTCCTGCTTTGATATAAACCAGGACAAGATGATTAGGTAAGAAGATTCTATTCCCTTATGATATTAGTATTTCCTTAACAGCTGCCGTTTTGCTTTCCATTCCGAATACCGAGTGTTTTCTATTGGTTGGTTCGTCAAAATTACAATAGCCCGTCGTTTCTCTATAGCACAAACTTCAGGTTGGCAGATTTTTGACGTACCATCATATTCTGCATCACCATTTCAACAAAACAAAAGAAAACTAAATGTTAACTCAGCTTAAAAACAAATAAGACTTAAATTTATATTCCAATTCACATAGTTCAACTTTTATCTAGACTAGGAGCGCTGCGAGATTTTGGGATGTTAGATGTTATTCTCAACAACTGATATTCTGTAGAGGATAAGGAACAGAATGTATCTGCTTTTGTTTAAGAAAAGAGAGTGTTGACTTGTGTAAGAAGCAAATAAGCCTTCTAGTCACATTCCTATTCACATTGTCCAGCTTTTATCTAGACTAGAAGAGCTGAGGGATTTAAAATCTTAGATGTTATCCTCAACTAGCTGATATTCTGGATTTAATTCGAAGGTGTGAATGTTTTCGTTACCGATTTGAAAATCATGTTCATCATATACATATTCATTATAAATAAGAATATTGCTACTCCCAAAATAAATGTTCATCATAAGTAAGAATACTGCTACTCCAAAAATAAGGCTATTAAAAATAAATAAATTAGAGCATTCTGTTTTGAAAAGCATTATTTATAATTTTATTATTAATTTGTACCGACGGCACTTGAATCATAACTTTAATTTTATATAAAGATAAGAATATTGATTTTTATTTATTGAATTTTATTTATTTAATTTAATTTATTAAGATCACCGATGATGGGTATTTGACAATACTCGAAACAGCTGTGTGGTCAGATAAAAATTTAATAAATTAAATTTATATACAAAATTTAACATAACTTTTAAAAAATATAACAAAGAAAATAATTTATATATAAATATATTTCATAACCTATTGTGTCAAGCACAATGTAATTTTTTTTATAAAGCAGTAGCGGATTTTATTAAAGTAGCCTTAATTTGCAAATGATTCACTTTCGATTTCGCATGCAGTTTTTAGCACCTTTATGTGTACATTTGTATTATTTCTTTATATTTTTTACTTTTTTTCTTATATTTTTTTAAGTTAACAATGCATTATTAAATAAATAATTTATTTATATATCTTGGAAATAAAATATCTACAAAGCCTGTTAACAGACGAAAACAATGCGACCAGTTTTATTTTGAGTTAATCAACGCTCGATTGTATGCACTTCATTAGCAGAAATGAAGCAATTTAAACAAGGAAACCTTTATGAATATAAACAAAAATAGACAATAATATATTTAAAATAAAAAAAAAAACAGTAAATAGAAAAGTAAAATATATAAATATAGTATCTGCAGATACATTTTTATTTCAATAGATGAATACACATGCAATCGAATATGAGACAGCATTATTTTTGTTGTTTAAATTGCATTCAAAAGTCTACTCTACGATTTCACACTAAAAGTGAATTAAATTTCTTGAAAAACATCAAATGGTTAAAAATTTAATTCAGCTGACAACTTGTCTGAATTAATCGCACATTTAACTAACTGCAGCTAAAGTATCTATTACTGATTTCCGCGTGACAATTCAAAGTGTGCAAATCCATTACTTGCAGCATCTTTGGCGCATTAATAATGTCAGTGTAATACAATCATTCAAATGGATTCGAACAGATACTCGCTATAGCCAATCAATAATTAGTATCTTGAAGTTGCTAGTTTCGCTAGCTCGAAAATTATTTATGCAAATGAAGCGTAAAAATCCTTGAGTTATACTAAAGCATAAAAAAAAACAAAAATAATTGATAGATACTTTGATAAATGCAAGTGAAGTCAGGCATAATTGTCACTGAACATGAAATAAATGAAAGTGATGTAGTAAATTTATTAAAAATAAAAAAAAAAACATAAAAAAACTATAAAAAATTAATAGCAAAAAAATTTTCACTCAAGTAAAATAAATAATAGCAATTAAAAATGAAAATAATTAAAATGGTTGAATGCTATTGACAATAAAAATGAACTCAAATGGTATTTATTTGTATTTCTCTTATTTTTATTATTTATTTCTGTAATTAAATTTATTAACAAATTCAATTTCAATCTTCATTCCAATTCGATTTCGATTCGAGAAAACACAAACGATATTATATGATTTGATTTTGTATTCATTAAAACGCTTCAGGCTAAAAATACTTTAGTACATGATTTATGGCAATTTCAAGTATTTATTTAAATTAATATTGACATTTATTTTAATTAATTTAACTCATTTCTATATGCAGTAAACAATAACAATAAGAAGAGAAAAAAAATAAAAACTCCCACGGAGGTGCTCCGAGTTTATAAATTGTAACCTGGGAAGACTTCGATCGTCTATTGCTGAAGACAAACAGTTGCAAATGATTCTACATGAAATTTGTGTCACAACAACTTTATTAGCGTTAACACCGCTGAAGACGGTGAACACATGTAGCCCGCAAATTGCTATCCGAAAGCAGTTACAGTATTGCCCCAGCTCCATGATATACAAAATGACTAATCTCATAAGTTACCGCGACAAAATTATGCAGTTTTGCATGCAACTGTCTGCGTGTGGAACACATTTATTACCATAAACTAATTAAAATTCTCTTAATTATAATAAATTTACTACAAATTATATATCGCCTTCATTTTCGCATATAACATGAAATTATATTCACACAAAGTTATGCGTTTCATATACAATTACTCAGATCTACTCGCAGATCTACTCGCATTCGTCTGTCTGTAAACATCGCCACAGGCTAGTGTATCTTTAAGTAACTATAAAATTTTTGTAGCATTCCAGATATTGTTTCAACTTATAGTAGCTTGTCTAGGATCATAAATTATGACGCTTTCAAAACTATTTTACTCAATTTAGTTTTTAAATATTTATTTTTTAAGATTAAATTACTTAAAACTTAAATGTGGCAATTAAATTGTCAATCTGTTTTGACAAAAATTATTGGAGACAAGCCACTGCTCTTAAAACACTTAAAAAAGTTTTTAAATGTAATTAACCTTCAGTACAAACTATCAACGTCAATTTATTTTAAACAGAAAAAAAATTGAGGTGTTATTTGAAAGGTTAGACATTTTTTTATAAGAAACTATATGCTCTATATATCTTTTTCGACAGCGTATAGAATTTAAGTCATTTTTATTATCTGACAAAAGTACTATAAGATATGCAAACTATTATTATTTCTTCAATGAGTTTGTATCTTTTCGATAGACGTTTACCCTCAGCAATTATCGTTGTTATTAACTATCTTTATATCCTTAATGAACTTGTATTCCTTGGATGATCGATTATCGTTAGTCATTATCGGACTTAAACTGTTGCCTTTACCCGTTCTTTGGCACGATAAGCTCCTTAACAGATAACGGTTGTAGTTTTTTCTGTTTGTCAGTTATTATCAATTATCATATAACGATTATGTCGTTCAACTGTACCCTGTGGGTCAAAAATATGAACACATGGGCTTATTTTATTCAACATTTGACTCAATATAAATATGATATTAACTGTAGAATCTTTCTACTGCACAGAAATTGAAAAGATATATTTTGTACTTAAAAATTTACTTCTAAAACTATAATTCTCATTAATATACAGAATTTATAGAACTATTATAGAACTGATTTTGTCGACTATTATACCGACAGAATTTCAAAGACATTTAACTCATACCCTGCCTACGTGCCTGAAAATTTGCTTTAATGTGCTTTATGTAGGTATGTTATTTGAGTTTTATTTTCTGTAGTCATTTCAATGAATTTCAATAGCATCTCCTTCCTGAATTACTCAGTTATTATTCGAACTAAAATAGTGTCTGTACTTAATGTAAATAAGTACTTCCTTACTTACTTACTTAGTTGGCCATTACAGACGTGAACCGTCTTTGGTCTCGTCGAATAGCCTCTACCAGCCTGCCCAATCAGTTGCTTGCTCTCGCTAGTTAGTTGCACCGAATCATTGGTCACCTGGTCCTTTTACTAAAGATGCGGAAGTCCTCTACCGCGTTTTCCACCTGCAGGTACCGAATTAAAAATCTTTCTAGCCGAAGCAGTTTTCTCCATTCCATTCTAGCCGGAGAGTACACCATATGTAGATAGTTTTCAAGATTATTATATTAAGTGTTTACTTAGTGACTCTTCTGCTTACAGGGCCCTCATTGTTGTTGAGCATATATCTCTTCATATATTGTATATGAATTGATAATCTCTTTAAGTATATTCTATTTAATTAGCAACACTGTTTGAATCTGACTTAATCTTAACTTGATTTATATTAGTTACTATTCTTTTGTATAAATGTACTAATTCTAAATAGTATCTAACTTCGCCATTAAGTAAAGATACCAAAACAAATATTATAGTCTCTGTTCACACATTATTATTATTGTAAAATATTATTATTATTACTATTGTTATTATTGTACAATATTTGCTGATGTTAGCAATATCCAAATTTTGACTTTCCTTTGCATTATTTAATTTGGTAAAATGCAGTGGCACTGAACTTGAATATTTGCATTATATTTTTTGTTAAGTGCAGTGGCACTGAACTTTGAATATGTAACATATATCAAGGCCAGTGCATTGGCATTAATTCTTGGTTGCTAGACACAACAAAGAATTTGGTTGCATAATATATGCTGAGCTTGCACTTTAGGCAAGAAGACGGTAAAGGAAAAGAATAAAATTTAGATATTGTTATTGTAATAATTTGTAATAATTTAGTATTTAAGGAAAAATTTAATTTAATAAAATTCAGATTGAAACCAATATTCGATCTCTCATTTTCATTTTCCAGAGTTTCAGTTCAAGTGCTGAAAACTCAACCTTCAATTAAAGAGTTACAGTTTAAGTGCTGTGAACTCAATATCTTAGATGTTAATACATTAACATTTAAATTGGTGACCCCGACGTGATTATCAGGTGAATCGCTTGATAATTCAACACGAAATTGACGTAAAGGTGTCCTACGATCACATCAACAGAGACTTTGGTGTCAGCATCAAAAGAGGACAAAGAACACGAATTGACGTAAAGGTGTCCTACGATCACATCAATACAGGCTTTGGTGTCAGCATCAACAGAGGACAAATAAAACAACTTTAGTTTCACAAGGTGTGAAATTGGCTGTTAATCAACAAATCAACTAACTGGATAATGGGTTTCAGTTCGCTAGTGGATCGCCAAAAGGCATTGGGCGACAAAATCAAACAATTTATTGGTAATTGCAAAAAAGCTGGAAAACCTCGCAGAACTTCTCAATTCTATATAGACAAGATTCAAGAATTGCAAAGATTGGGTGACGAATATCATGAAAATCATCAGGAAATTATGGCTTCAGTGGACAAGGTTGACGACCATGAATACTTGGTGAACAAAGAGTATCAGAGTATTCTTAAAATGATTGTCGATTACAACAAGGTTCTAGAAATTGAAGCAATAGAGCTAGAAAAATCATCTTCAGCAAGCAATGGCACAACAATTGAGCAAAACAATCAGATAAATGATTCAAACATTCGGAAACTACTCCGAAATCAGAAGGCACTCATACGTGTAATTGAAAGAACGATAGAAGGAATCATGGTCAACAGGCAAGTTGAACAACCATCTACATACTATTCTATAAAGGCAGCCAGTCTTGAAGGATATATGGTCGATTTAACGGCAAATAACACAACGTTATGGGAAGCCACCGACGAAAGCATCATTGAGGACTACACACTGGAAATGTTTTATGAACTCGAGGAAAAGGCAGGAGCTGCCATGATCGAACTACAACAACATTTGCATAATAATCAGACAATTCGCAACTCAAGACAGACAGATTGCAAATTGCCTCTACCAAGAATATCACTACCAAAATTTGATGGAAACTATATGCGGTGGGTGGAATTCAAGGACTTGTATATGGAATTGGTCCACAACACGGACATCAGTGACAGCAAAAAAATGCATTATCTGACTACATCATTGGATAACGAGCCAAAGGGGCTAATTAGACATCTTCCAGTAGTAGGAGAAAATTACAATATAGCCTGGACTTTACTTACAAGTCGTTATGAAAATAAACGACTTCTGGTTACAACACTCCTAAATAAATTAATGGGACAATCCTCCATTAAAAGGGAGTCGGCACCAGCATTAAAATCTCTACACGATGTAAGCAAGGAATGCATACATGGTCTCAAGGCTCAAGGAGTTCCAGTCGAACATTGGGATGTTATTCTGGTACATCTATTGCTGCGCAAGCTGGATGCAGAAACTTTAACAGCTTTCGAACAAGGGCTAACAGACAACAAACGTTTAATAACCATTGATGAATTGCTAAAATTTTTGGAACATAGATTTCAATCACTTGAGGCTAGGGGAAAAGGAGAATCATCATTCACTCGAACATGTGCCTCAGCTACAAAATTTGGTTTAAGTAAAACCTGTCCAATTTGCAATAAAGACGGTCATATGGTCTACGCTTGCAAAAAATTCGAGACGGCTAATCTATCACAACGATGGAATTGGGTTAAGGAGTTCAATTTGTGTGTGAACTGCCTCAGGATTGGTCATCGAGCTGATGAGTGTAAATCCAGGCACTGCACTAAGTGTTCTAAAAAACATAACACTTTGATGCATAATCCAAAGGGGAATCAATACACAAAAGGTACTGTTCTTCAAGGAAATAACTCGACGCCTCAACAAACAGGTCAAGCTTCAGTTTCAAACCAATCATCAAATAAAATAACTCTTTTAACAAACAATACCAGACAGGAATCTAATTATGTCTTATTAGGGACGGCCAGAATAAGATTGCTGGCATCAAATGGAAGACAAATTGAATGCAGAGCAGTATTGGACTCTGGCTCTCAAATCAATCTCATAACAAACCGCCTGTCACAAAAATTGGGCTGCAAGCCTAGGCCAACGCTTATGAGTATGGAAGGCGTAGGAGCAAATGAATCAAAAATACGTCATCAAACAATAATTCGAGTACAATCAACGTTGAACGAATTTGTAGCAGAGATGGATGCACATATCATACCAAAAATCGTTTCAGATCAGCCAATGCAGTATTTGAATATCGAATCCTGGGATATTCCAAAGGAATTAACTCTCGCTGATCCAGATTTTAACAAACCTGGCCGAATAGATTGCCTGTTAGGAGCAGAGATCTTTTTCAAGTTACTTATTGAAGGTCAAATAAAACTAGCAGGTAGTCTTCCAACACTTCAGAATTCTATTTTTGGATGGGTTGTAGCTGGCAATGTTGAAACTTTAAATTCAAGCACGGCAACTTGTGGCATATGCACTACTAAGGAACTAGAAGAATCTATATTGAAATTCTGGGAATCAGAAGAAATTCCAGATTCAACTTCGGAACTCACAGAAGACGAATTGCGTTGTGAGTCACATTTTTTGCAACACACTTTTCGAGGAAGTGATGGCAGATTTGTTGTAAAACTCCCACTAAAGAATCATCCATCAGTGTTACCAGATACAAAAGGAATCGCTCACGAGAGGTTTAAGACAATCGAGTGCCATTTCATTCAAAATCCTGATCTAAAGAATCAATATGTTTCATTTATGACGGAATATGAAGCATTGGGACACATGACAAAATTCAGCGGTAGCGAAATAATATCTCCCCAATATTTCATCCCTCACCACTGTGTGCTACGTCCAGACAGCTCAACATCAAAACTGCGAGTTGTATTTGACGCACCAGTACACAAATTATCAGGGCCATCACTAAATGACATAATGTTTAATGGTCCAAAAGTTCAAGACGAACTGTTTTCGATTTTGCTCAGATTTAGAATGCACAAATATGTTTTAAAAACTGATGTGGAAAAAATGTACCGTCAAATATGGGTTAACAAGGATGATCGAAATCTGCAACTCATAATGTGGCGAGAAAACCCCACAGAACCACTTAATTATTATCAGTTGAACACAGTTACTTATGGCACAAGAGCAGCAGCATATTTAGCAACACGCTGTCTAACAAAATTGGCGGATGAATATCAAGGAAATTATTTATATGGCGCCACATCTTTAAAAAGGGATTTTTATGTTGACGACGGTCTAATAGGAGCTGACACCATCAACGAAGCGTTACTAATTCAACAACAATTAATAACAATTCTAGACAAGGCTGGAATGAAACTAAAAAAATGGTGTGCAAACAACCCAAAACTTTTACATGGAATCGCTCCAGAAGATCAAGAAGTAAATCTCAATTTTGATTCCAAGGAAACCCAATTCACAAAGACGCTGGGTCTTTTATGGTTACCAAAGTCAGATTCATTTCGTATCAAGGTTAACAGTCGAGACCATAGTCACACAACAAAACGATCTATGAGCTCCGATTTGGCACACATATATGACCCTTTGGGTCTTATTGGTCCAATCTTGGTCACCGGTAAAATCTTGTTGCAAGGAGCATGGCAGCTAAAACTCGATTGGGATGATGATCTTCCGTCAGAAATACGTAAACAATGGACATCGTATAGAGAAGATCTGGCCTTGTTGGACAATGCAACAGTTGTGAGGCACGTATTCAGCAGTCAAGGCTACAGCCATGTTGAGCTGCACGCTTTTTGTGACGCCTCAGAAAAGGCTTATGGTGCAGCAGTATACATTAGAACAGTACAAAAGGATAAAACGATAAAACTTAATCTACTATGCTCCAGATCTCGTGTAGCACCCATAAAATCTCAAACAATTCCACGACTAGAATTGTGTGCAGCGTTGCTAGCAGCAGAACTCATGGCAAGAGTTAAACTTGATTTAGGCTATCAAGACAAAGCAACTTACTTTTGGACAGATTCACAAATTGTGCTTTCCTGGATAAACAATCATCCAGGCAAATTACCCGTTTACGTCGCCCACCGAATTGTAAAAATCCTTCGGTTAACAATTCCAGAACAATGGCGTCACGTCCCGTCAAAACAAAATCTGGCAGATATTCTGTCAAGAGGGCTTAAACCGCGGGAATTTTCATCTTGCTACATGTGGTTATATGGTCCACTATTTTTATATCAGCCAAAGCCGCTGTGGCCAGCTCCCTTCAAAAGGGAATTAATAGTTGAAGATAACACGGTGGTGCTTGCTTTATCAACACAACAACCTACTAATGAGCATGCATGGGTCTACTCGATTTATTCAAGAAATTTATTTACACATGTCCAAAAGGTTGTTGGATATGTACTTCGTTTCACAAAAAACGCACGGAAACCAAAAGAATCAAGACCAGAGACCATGCAGCTTTCACCGATGGAGCTCGACGTAGCACTTAAGATAATAATACGTCAAATCCAGGCCTCCGATTTTTCTGATCTAAGGAAAATGCTAGTTAAGGACGAATTTGTGCCAAAAACTCATAACCTCAGTTCACTAACTCCGTTCGTAGATGAAGAAGGGGTAATACGTGTTGGCGGACGGCTAAGCTCTTCAAAACTACAATTTGATGCCATTCATCAAATGATTTTACCAAGCAACGATCCACTAGTAAAGTTGTTGGTAGAAAAAATACATAAAGACAATTATCATTGTGGCGCCCAAGCATTGCTGGCACAAGTGAGGCAGCGTTTTTGGCCCCTCAAAGGAAAAAGCTTGATGAGAGCTGTAATACAACAATGTTTAAGATGCAGAAGAGCAAGGCCAATTGTGTACCATCAAATCATGGGACATTTGCCTGGACACCGTGTGCAACCAGCTCGACCATTTCTCAGCACTGGAGTTGATTATTGTGGCCCAATATGGGTTCATTACAAAACAAGAGGCAAGCGTCCACAAAAGGCGTATATCGCTGTCTTTTGCTGTTTTGCAACCAAGGCCGTACACTTAGAACTTGTGACTGATCTGACCACAGATGCATTCATTGGAGCATTAAAACGCTTCATAGCAAGACGAGGACGCTGTAAAACGTTATACTGCGACAATGCGACCAATTTCGTTGGAGCGAAAAACAAGTTGCAGGAACTTACTGACGTCATCTACGCTGATCGAGCGAAGGAATCAATTGCAGGAATGTGCAGTACGAAAGGCATAGAATTTCACTTCATTCCACCAAGGTCACCACACTTCGGCGGGCTATGGGAGGCAGCAGTAAAATCTGCCAAATATTTGCTGGTCAAAAATGTTTCAACAGCATCACTTACATATGAAGAGCTTGAAACTGTCGTTATTGAAGTTGAAGCAGTGTTGAACTCGCGACCCCTTATTCCTAGCTCATCAGATGCAAACGATTTGAACGCAATAACTCCAGGTCATTTTTTAATAGGTGAAGAAATCACTTCAAGCGTTGATGTGCATGCACGTGACTCTAAAGAAAAATTACTTAAACGCTGGCAACTGGTATCAGAGCTAAAACACAGTTTTTGGCAGCGCTGGACTAAGGAGTATCTAAGCGAATTGCAACAGCGCCACAAGTGGAAGGGTCCCATCACCAACATACAGACCAATACGATGGTAATCCTTAAAGAAGACAATGTCCCAGTTCTGCAATGGCCTTTAGGACGCATCATCAAAGTTTACAAAGGCGAAGATGGTTTAGTGAGAGTTTGTGACATTCAAACAAAAAAGGGAGTATTTAAAAGACCGGTGCATAGATTAGCTCCATTATTTCCTGAAGACGATAAATTAGAAGATCCAACCTTTGGAAAAATGACTGAAAGAAAAATCGAATCAGAACAGACTCAAGAAACTCCAACGTCACCTCCCGTGTCGCTTATCGTAAAAATTCCATTAAATCGCATCAGAAAGCCTGAATCATTAGTCAATGGGTTAACTCCGACAAAACGATCATGTCTGAATTCCGGGTTGCTGCTCACCATTATTACTCTACTCATTTTGCCACTTGCACTATGTAGTCCCGTCAACATAACAACCTTCAACAACAAACCTGGCATTTATTTTGAGCAGCTTAAACCAGTCAAAATCATGTCTGCTGATTGGAAAATGATTGTATATTTTGACCTTTCCCCATACCAACAACAAATGAGTATTTTAGCTGATGCAACAAAAAGGTTGAACAATTTATGCGACAAGGCATTGGATAACACTGCTTGCAAGGTATTACTCAACTATTTTGACCGTATAACGGAGGAACTGCAAATGGAACTTAATCTTCTCTCTGTTAGAAAAAGAATAACAAGAGGAGCTATAGACATTGTCGGAAATTTTGCAAATTCATTGTTTGGTGTCCTCGACTCAAACTACGCGGCACAAATGTCAAGCACAATAAATGGTCTTAAAAGGAACGACAATCACCTGGAACAACTCATTAAAAATCAAACGTCACTTGTTGATTCAACTATCAATATCTTTAAGAAGAATCAATTAAACATGCATGACAAATTTGAAGAAATTGAAAAGCGCATCAATAACTTGTTGTATACAGATGAGTCAATAAACGACATACACGTAACACAAAACATGCTTATGTTGTCAATGCAAATGCTCATGATGGTATCCAACCTGCAAAGAGTTCACTCATCAATTATGGACGTACTAATCGACAGTCATCACGA
>NC_051846.1:26295830-26304485 GCF_002237135.1 Teleopsis dalmanni
TTAAAATTAAAAAAAAAAAAAAAAAAACAATCCTATATGAGAAACATATATATTCATCATCCATAGCTAAGTGCCACGGAGTTGAGTAAAGGATAATAGCGCATTTATAGTTAATGTGATTATATGCCTCATGTGGCAATGTATTCGGGTTATGCGATATATGAAGCGGCGCATGTAGTCATCAAAATAGACACGCGATACCTTTTTAAAGCATTTTTTAAGAACAGACTGGTTGTAGCTACCTTGGCATGTGTTCATCCTGCTGGTCAAGAGGTTGAGTGACTATGTTAGTTATGAGATTTTTGAAGTGTGTATAATTTTTTTTAATGCATTTTAATATATTGACTGGCAGATGTTAGACACTTCTTAATTTGTCCGCACACGGTATTTATAAATACAGAAAAAAAATCAAACTTGTATTTGGAGGAGTTGCCAAATGATTTGAAACAAAAGGGTTTAGTTTCAATACATTGTTATTATGAATACTCCACGTTATTGTAAGTTTTTTTTGTAAAAAAATCAGTAATAATTTTATTGTTGGAAGACACTTATAGTATAAAACCTATTTCTAATTAATAATTTCAGCATTGGAAAGAAGTGATAAGTCGTATCACTTTATCGAACGATAACAGAATTTAATTCCAGGCCAGGTCCACTGCGATTTAGTAAAAGAACAGCTTTCTACTTAGGTTACCCCAGTTCTAAAGTATTGATACATATAACAAAAACTATAGCTTAATTTTTTATTAGTCTTCACCATAAGCAGAGATAAAGGGATATAGAAGGCAGTAATCGGCTCTAAAAATATGTCAGATATAATATTTTAAATAAAAACGAAGACGCATGGAACGTTTGCCCACAACTATCCACTATACATTTGATTGAACTTAAGTATGGAAACGTGTATATAAAGGCAGTCATGCCGAGATGTTAGAAATATTCTATATTTTACCCTTTTTAGTGATATTAAGTGAAACTTCATTAATCGTTTCATTAAAGTAACGATTTCCATTTATACCTTTGAGCGAAACTTATTCTTGATGTCATAGGAACAATTATTTTTTAAAGTTCTAATCAGGCTCTAAAAGACAAGATTTAAAATCTTACATATTCAGGATTAAAAATAATTAACTAAACTGATTGGCATCGCCCGTAGAATTAAGCCTTTAGTGGTATTTATATTCTAGTATTGTAGTGTGTTCTAATTAACCCCTGCGGGAATAGGATTATTAAATTCCCGATGTAAGGTAAATGAGTTTCACTTGCGTCACTTAATAGGAGATATAAATCTGGTAGCATGGAAATTAGAAACCCACAACATCGACTATCCTAATCAATTGGGATTGGTTCCTTTAATAGCAGAATCATGGTGGCTGTGGGTAAAACTCAAAATGACGTGAGCAAAATGACTTAATTTATTACTTGCATTGGATGTGGAATCACATTTTCCAATTGAGGACTGTATCCCAAAGAATACCAGAAGTGCAAGATAAAGAGAGAAAGCGCTCCCTCTTAAAGAGAAAACTATATCCAAATGTTTAACTTCATGTAGTATCGGCGAAAATTTTTGGAGTTCCAATGAGGACATTCATTAGGCCATTATTCTGATGTGTGAAGAGCACCGAGGTTATTGAGCTTACATTGTAGATAATCACGTTATAAAATTATAAACACTGTGTTCTAATCGTTCCTGTTTCTGTATAGGTCTAAGAATATTCATAAAGTTATAGAAGGTGCCTATAACCACTTAAGCTCCGTTCTGTATAGTTTTGGAGTGTAAGTAGTAGCAAGTGGTATTTCTCTCGCAACACCTGTTGTGAATCTCGTTTCCACAATTCCTATTGTCTGGGATGATAAGCTACCCTGAAATGATGAGTATCGCGATAATTATAGTCACCACTTAAAGCTATGCATAAAGCTATGTGTAGCTGCTTTTATTTAACCTATTGCTGCTAACAAAAAAATAGCGCAGGTCCAGATAAATTTTTATCTAGATTCTGTATAGGCATAGCTTTCACGTTAATTCGTATAGTTTTCAATAACTCAATAACTTTTTTGCTCAATGATACTGTTTTCTTTCTATTTGCGAACTACATCGTTTTTAAAACAATGTTTTAGGATCTATGAATGGAATACTAGCGACTATTTTGGTTAGACGGTACTGCGCTCTTTTGTTTCATATGCGATTCTCTTAACTTGATATTCAGTTCGAGGATACAAAGTTGTTTTTAAGCCAGGTTCTAGAGAAATTCTCAATTCAATTTAAAGTGAAGAGAAAATGTTCTTAAAAATTTTACAGTTTCTTGACTATCTGTAAAGAAACACTTGCTGGAGCTTGAAGGATCCCTACGCAGACATTATTTGATGCATAACTTTGATGTGTGGACTGTCGCTTACAAAATGGAAGTTGATTTTCACGTTACAATAGCTTTTTAGAACTTTTTACTATAATTGAGCTTATCCATTACCGTCGTCCATTTTGGGACACATTAACTTTCTTCAAGTTAGTGCACTCCTCAAAATCTTAGACTCGTGCTTAAGCTACATAAATTAATTATACGAACAGACACATGCTGTCACCACAAAACACTAACGGTTAATAACAAAATAACCACAATTTAATCAAAAAAAAATGTGTTTTTTCTTTAAAATTCTTAATAAATTTGAACAGCAACAATTAAATTCATTTAATAATCTTCACTCTTTACCACAAATTGCTGGGCACTTTAAAGCCACAGCCTGGAGGCATTTTGTGCATAAAACTTACTCACCGTAAAATTCCAGCTAAAGCATTTGTAAATTTACTGAAATAAGAAACTGCCTACCTCTAAACTTTATTGAATTTTAACAACATTTTAAACTTTCACTTAACTTTATTGTTTGGCAAATTTATCAAAGCAAAGTTCAATGAAACCCCAAATCCTAAAATTCAAAAATTCAAAAAATATCCAAACAACCTAAAATCCATAAATGCCGAAAAAAGCGTTAAAGCAAACCAAGCAGCAAATAATGAAAACATTAAAAAGCGTTTAATCTAATGTTAGCATCAATTGCGGAAATACTTTACCAAGTAAACCCAACTATTATTGCTGGACCACAGTTAAAATAGCTGCTGGCTACTGCTTCACTGGTTACTTTTCAAAGGTATCTCTGCCTATCTCCACAATAGCCCGCCATACATCTCTGGCAACAATAAGCATTTTTCTATTATAGGTTTTATTATTCGCAGTTTTTCGGGGGAGCATAATTATTCATTTTTTCGTTTTTGTTTGCGGTTTGTGTGGCGAGTGGTGAGTGGTGAGTGGAGAGTGGCGAGTGGCGAGTGGCGAGTTGCGAGTAGCGAGTGTAATGAAATGTGCTTAAAGCGAAATTTTTGCCTAATTACAATACATTGGCATTACAATGGATTTATGTAGAATGAAAGAAAAAAGTTTTCAATAAAAATTGATGTTAATAGATTTGCTATGGTTGAGGAAGATGTACTCCATATTGGTATCTGCATTTTGTGGTATGTATATACTTTGACGGCGCGTGCCATAGGCATGAATTGCATGTGGTCGATAAACGTTTCGGTGGAATGTTGCCATTGTTGGCATAATTTTGGGTTACTGTTTGAGACCATACAGGCGACTTAACATATTATAAATAAATATTTAAAATCTTATATAAATCAAATTGAGATTAAAAGGGCAAAAATATTTATTGAATGAAATAAATTCGATTCTAATATTATGCACTAATAATAACTAAATATAAGTGATCTAAATTACTTTAAACTTAATCCAATTCTATATTACTTTTTTTGCCTTATAAACTACCTTGTTACCTAATTAAATCTTTAAAAAAATATATTTCATAAAGGCTCAACTTAATATAATGACTGTTCTTAATAATAGCCTTCAACTAAGAATCGTCTTATATCAATATAATTTATTTTTTCAATTTTATTTTAAACTTAGACTGCTGGGAAAATTAATAGAATTAATATAATAACCTACAACGTTCTTATAGCAATCTCTCCTTTTTTCATATAATATCGAACTTAGACTTCTCGGAAATATAATAGAATTGTGTCAAGAAATTAAAGATATTTAGTCCAATTCAACTAGTATTGGACAGCGTTGTCATAAATAATTTAGTGAAGAAATAATTTAGTCGTTATAAAAACATAGTGAAATTTTAGATAAGTTGGATTGGTATTCCAACAAATATCCAGTTCGAATTTTTTTTTAAAAATATTTGAGAAACAATTATTGAGAGGGAAATATAACATCACTGTAATGCAGCAACCCAGTCATTTTACAACTATTTGGCAAACTTTGAAAGACACTCAACCAACAGTAAAACTCAACGCTATATGAAATGAAGAGCACTCTCAGGACAATACCCAATAGTCCATAGTGACAGTGCTACTCAAGCTAGAAACTACAATGGCATAAGTGTTTTATATCAAACACAGACTAATTTGAGATTGATGGAGTGATTCTTGAACTTTTTGGAAAAATTATAAACTCTTATTATTTTTTGAACATCCACCGTATTATATCGCTCCTATTGCATGGTATTATACTACAAATATTAACATCGAGTATGGAAATCAGCCAAGCAAATTAATTAAACTTTTAACTCTTAGGTTATTCTATAATTATTGAAGTCTCCTAAGGTATCCCAATGAGCAGCATTCATCTTCCAGTGTATGTGTTGATGGCTACAACAGCACTCGCCTTTTAAACCTAACTAATCCTTTCTTAGTTGTTGTACCTATCTACTTTAATTTCAACATTTTTGCTATAATGAACAGCGGCTTACTTTTTCCTATGTACAATTTTAATCAATAAGAATAAACTTTACTTAAGTTCACTACATTCTCTATACTAGATATCATATATTTTTTGTTAATTTCTGTAGCGGTAATTAGTATGACTATTACTATTAATGATGATGATAATAGCAAAAGAAATGGGAACTGTGAAAATATCTAAAAATTTTCAGAAAACTAAAGTATAATGACAATTATTAAACATACACTTTAAAAATATAATAGAAATAGTAGTAGATATAGACTAAATTAGTTTTGCAAACTAAAGTTTCTTGCAATTGTGATGATCTAATAAAATATATAGTAGTAATAAAATATTAGTATTACAATTAATTCCTTTATTTCTTTGTTGGAACTTCAGTTTCTTGCAATTATGATGATCTAATAAAACATGTAGTACCAATAAGATATTAAGATTTAGTAGTCATTCTCCCATTTCATTATTGGAATTTCAGTTTCTTGCAATTGTGATGATCGAATAAAACATATAGTACTAATAAGATATTGGTATTACTAATAATTCCTTTATATCTTTATTGGAACCACAGTTTCATGCAGCTCTGATGATCTAATAAAACAACTAACAATAATAAAATATTACTAGTAATATGTAATTAGTAAATAATTAGTATTCAATTAATAAAAATCGTTGATAAAATTTTTGAATATGAATGTAGATTTTAACATTTTAACAATATACAAGTACTTAACAATTCAAATAATTAGTCTGAGGTTAATATCTCTAAAGAGACAGAGATTTATTAAACTAGTTTCATGGGTAATTTCAATTCGTATAGATATAAATTTATAAAATACACTTAAACTGATAACAAATTTCCCAAAGATAATAAAAATGATATAACAGAAAGTAACCCACTACCGAATGAAAAACCCCAAATTAATTTGAAAAGTAAAAATTAATTAACAAATCTATAAAATTTTCCCACCTCGACTGGAGGTTACAATTGCACTTAAGTATATACAATCTGCTGATGCATACACAAATAATGATGCCTCAATTAATATGTTGCAATAAACCCACACAGCCCATTAAAAAGACTGAAGACAAAAGACCAAAAAGATATTGCCTCATCAACTGAAAGATTACTTGTTGCATTGCCAACATAACAGTTTATCGATGAAGACCAAAGCATCAAAGCCAACCAACAACAAAGTGTCGTAGCAGCAATCAAAGATTGAAAAAAAAATTGCTACAATGCACGTACAATTATTTAAAATACCCTTGGGCCAAGTAAATTAAAGAAACGCCAAGTTTTTAAACAGAAACTGCAGCCAAACTCTACTTAACAAAATGCATAATTTGTACTTAACGCAAGCGGTACATGTACGAGTACTACTAACGCATGGATATATGCTTGGATATATCGAACCTAGTGGATGCATAGGACTTGCATTATGCATAGCACATACTGCACACTGCACACTACAATTATGTTGCAGTGGGCAACATTACAATGCATGCATGAGTCATATGTGTGGCGTATGGCTCAGCTGCAACAATGGCCTCTGCCGGCATTAGTACCGAAACTGGGGCCAAAACGTTTAACTTTGATGTGGGCTTCAAATCTGCGTTCATTATGCGCCCATGTGCAAATTTCCCATTAGAAAAAATTATGTACGTTCAAATTCTATTGCGCAAACGCACGAAGATTTGTAGTACAGTGTTTCTTACCAAATATGTTAGATACTTAGATGCTTAGATGCTCCTATTATTGCAGCTACGGCACAATAACTTTGTTAAATTGTAAACGGAAATTTGCAATTTTTTTACTCATGTATCTTTTTTATATCTGAGCTTTTATTTTTTTATTGTCTCATTTTTTGCTGCCTCCAATGTGCGCAGATGTTCAATTGCTTATTGCCTAGGCATTGGGCTTGATATGTGGCATGCAAAATAATTTTGAATTGAACCAATTTAGTCGCCTAGCAATGTTCAGTTTTGTTGCATAAAATTGCGGAAACGCTGCTTTATTTGTATGTAAAACAAAAAAAAAATTATAAATAATATAAAATTAATATCAATTTGTGGGTTTTGACCAAATAATGCGTTGGAATGTCAAATTAACTCAATTACCATCGCACTTTGGTAGGCGAAAAACCAA
Source organism: Teleopsis dalmanni (assembly GCF_002237135.1). Classification (NCBI taxonomy): domain Eukaryota; kingdom Metazoa; phylum Arthropoda; class Insecta; order Diptera; family Diopsidae; genus Teleopsis; species Teleopsis dalmanni. The sequence goes on from NC_051846.1 coordinate 26,302,773, forward strand.
TTTATTTATTCTTTAAGTTGATGAGGCTGTAATTTTGTTTTACGATTATTGCCATTTAATGGCATTTGTTGTTTCGTTTGGTATCGATTTAATTGATACTTAATAAACCTACTAAAAACGTTTAAAATTGTATCTAAATATATACTACACATTATAATTAATATTATGGTATTTTAAAGAGAATTGTAGATCAGGTGTGTCTCTTTGTTGATTGACGGGATTGGTTATTGGTAACAACAAGCTGACAATTTACTGTCTTATATATATTGTTAAATATTTTAATAAATTCTTGTTACAAAATTAATATCCTCGGTACTGTTATAAATTCAAAAAAGAACCTCACTATTACTATGTTAGGCGCCTAGCCCCACGGACACCAATGACAATGATTCGGCTAAAAGTGACAACTAGCATTACACTCTAGGTAACCGTCAGACTGGCTCATACATGTAACTACGGTAAGCAGTGCTCAGTGATCAGATTAATTCATAGGTATAACTACTAAAAGTAGTCTCCCCTCAGCACAACAGATTACTGGCAGGTTATTTGATGGAGCACAGACAATGAGTTCACAGATCATCTTGCACAGACTGGCTTGTTTATACAAACTTGTGAGCTAGAGCAACTGTGGAACGCCTTAATCAACAACGAAATCTCTGATATGAAATTAAGTTATTACCAAAAAAAATAAATACTGACTTGACACTATAAATAACCGTCAAGCTAGTTCGTATATACAACCACGATATGAAGTCCATCATCTACAAAACAGAGCTAACAGATAACTGATAAGTTATCTGACAAATCAGTGAGTCCGAAAGCAATCTCACAAAAAGTAAGTTAGCCATACAAATCTTATTGTAAAACAAGCTAATTTACAAGAAGGTGTAGATAGAAGAGAGTCCTATAATCGAAATAAATCAACAACTGGCATGACACAATAATGGTTTATGCTCACAATTTATTAGCTATTCTTCATTATCAGTTCAATAAAATAGATCTATCTGAGAAAACATAATACTGACTGTGTTTGAAAATGTATAACAAGCAATAGTAACATTCTCTGTGACAGTCCTGCTTTGATATAAACCAGGACAAGATGATTAGGTAAGAAGATTCTATTCCCTTATGATATTAGTATTTCCTTAACAGCTGCCGTTTTGCTTTCCATTCCGAATACCGAGTGTTTTCTATTGGTTGGTTCGTCAAAATTACAATAGCCCGTCGTTTCTCTATAGCACAAACTTCAGGTTGGCAGATTTTTGACGTACCATCATATTCTGCATCACCATTTCAACAAAACAAAAGAAAACTAAATGTTAACTCAGCTTAAAAACAAATAAGACTTAAATTTATATTCCAATTCACATAGTTCAACTTTTATCTAGACTAGGAGCGCTGCGAGATTTTGGGATGTTAGATGTTATTCTCAACAACTGATATTCTGTAGAGGATAAGGAACAGAATGTATCTGCTTTTGTTTAAGAAAAGAGAGTGTTGACTTGTGTAAGAAGCAAATAAGCCTTCTAGTCACATTCCTATTCACATTGTCCAGCTTTTATCTAGACTAGAAGAGCTGAGGGATTTAAAATCTTAGATGTTATCCTCAACTAGCTGATATTCTGGATTTAATTCGAAGGTGTGAATGTTTTCGTTACCGATTTGAAAATCATGTTCATCATATACATATTCATTATAAATAAGAATATTGCT
>NC_051846.1:26304585-26307449 GCF_002237135.1 Teleopsis dalmanni
AATTGGTGAATAGTGTAATTGTGAAAATTGGTACATATTATATGCTGTCAATAAATCGGACAATTATGTATCAAAAACTGTTTGAATTACTAAAATTTTCGGATAACAGAGAGGTTTTTTTTTTATTAATAATGTAATGTAATAATGTAATGTTAAATGCTACCATTTTGTTCTTACTTATGATTTCTGTTTACACAAAGTAGCTTAGGGTCATGTTAATCATGATGAAGGACCACAGAAGTTTTACTCTCTGTATAACATAGTTCAGTACGAAGAATAGAAGCGGGTGTGCCTCAAGGATCTCCCCTTGTTGTACAACATCTACACGTCTGACATCCCAATGCTAAGTCCTTCGGTATTATCATTATACGCAGATGACACATGCTTGTTATATTCTGATAAACTTGCCAGAAATGTGAATAACATACTGCAGGAGCACATTAATCTCATCCTGGGGTTCTTCCATAAATGGAAAATAAACATTAACAATGAGAAAACTAAAGCCCTGTTTATTATACATAAGCACAGGCAACATCCATCGAGAGTAAGAGTTGGTGACATTGTGATTAATTGGGAGGATAGTATTAAATAGTTAGGTATCACGTTTGATAAGCAATTCACTTGGCATAAGTATATACAAGTCAAAAGAAGCAGTTGTGCTATAACACTGCAATGCTTACAACCACTTTTCAAACACAACAACCTTAGCGTGAAGAACAGAAAACTGATCTATAGCCAGATAATTAGACCAGCTTTACTTTATGGGTGTGTAGCGTATAGCAAAGCTGCCGACTCTACTATACAAAAGCTACAAGTCGCTCAAAGTCAGGCTCTCCGAAGACTCTTAAAAGTGAGTTGGTACATCAGCACAAATGACATGCTAAGAGACTTCAGAATAGACCCGATCAAAAAATACATAAGGGACAGAGCTCTAAAGTTATATGGGAAAATTGACAGGCTATCCTACTTATCACTATCTAATCTTGGAGCAATCAGTCTCCGCACGAGGAGGTACGCAGATCTTAGTCAATGAGATGGGTGGGACCCTGTAGTACCCTCAGCTATCAAAGAGTAAAAGTGCCCAGTTGCGCTAACTCGAAAAAAGGATCAACATACATAGAAGTTAATAATTATTATAAAATTAATTTCATGATAGAAAATTAATTTTACAAACAGGTTTAGTACTAAGTACCAAGTACTACTTGTGAGTAAGCCTTTATAATCTACTGAGTATCCGAATTGATCACAAATCAGAATGGCAGAACACATAATAATTATCAAAATGACGCCAAACCATTTGATATGAATATTTCAAACACAATTGAACCAAAGATGGTGAAATGATCTTGCACTTAATTGTACAACTTAATGGTAATAGTGGAAATAGATTTGATAATATTGCTAGTACTCATATAATATATATAGGGATTACGATCATGAAATCAAAAGTAAAGACACTGCTAATAAATTTTTCGCAGTGTCCGAATTATAGGTATAATAATAAAGCCAAACACGTTTTTCGGATTATCGCAACATTCGAACTATCGCAATGTCGAGATTAGTGAATACGAAATTCCTGAGTACCCAGATTGCTGAGTATCCAGTTTGTTGAGTACCCAGATTGCTGAATATCCATATTGCTGAATACCTAGATTACCTAGTACCCAGATTACTAAGTACCCAGATTACTGAGTATCCACATTGCTGAGTACCTGGCCGAACAAAAGCATATTGTCTTAGGGTGGCAGCAAAGGGATAAGTGTGGATTTTAAAAATTATTTGAATTCTCAGAAAAGTAATTTTTAAACATGAAGACAAATCGGATAAAGTTAAGTGCGTCTGAATTATCAATTCCTGGTACTTGCATCCTCAAAAAATTATTTACGAATAATTAAATACAAAAATTATTTGGCAATACTCGAAACATCTGTATGGTCAGCTAAAAATTCAAATAATTAAAATAATAAAAATAAATTTTTGTTCTTGTAGTTCACTACTGTTCTAAGAAACCTCTTTTTGAAGTATCAAATTAAAATATGTTTTTTCTGATTAGTTACATTAACACCTATTTCTAGTGTGATCAGCCAAAAATAATTGAAAGCGGCGTAAAATTATTTTAAATGTTGTGAAAGAAAATACATTAAGACTGAAAAGTTTTCGGAAATTCTCATTTAAAATTCGCGCGCTGTATATTTTTCGATATTTTAAGTTTATGTAGTTTGGCAGCACTGTCCTTAATTACTATGCCAAAAATGAGCTCGATCTGTCAGACAGTTCGTTTACGGCAGCTGTTGAAACCAGTTCACCTCAGTAGTGCGTTGCGAAATGTCTTCGACGGTCGTACGACCGTCCTGGAAGGCTTTGTACCACTCATAAACTTGAGTTTTCGATAAAACTGATTCCCCATAAGCCTTTTGTAGCATTCGCAACGATTCTGCACACGAAATTTCGTTCGAAACACAAAATTTGATGCAAACTCTTTGTTCAATATTTTTTTCCATTGTTTTTTTCGCAACGCCCTACTGAGGTGAACTGGTTTCAACAGCTGCCGTAAACGAACTGTCTGACAGATCGCGCTCATTTTTGGCATAGTAATTAAGGACAGTGCTGCCAAACTACATAAACTTAAAATATCGAAAAATATACAGCGCGCGAATTTTAAATGAGAATTTCCGAAAACTTTTCGGTCTTAATGTATTTTCAATTATTATAAAAAATATTTTTTTTTGTTTTTAAGTTTTGTTTAATTATCACGCAAAATTCTTCTATTCCCAATTTTGAATATATAACAAAATTTATGCACTTTAAACAGCTACTAAACTAGTAACGATATAAAACAAGTGTTTCGGACCCCAAATTTCATA
>NC_051846.1:26307549-26330572 GCF_002237135.1 Teleopsis dalmanni
TTTCGGAAATTCTCATTTAAAATTCGCGCGCTGTATATTTTCCGATATTTTAAGTTTATGTAGTTTGGCAGCACTGTCCTTAATTACTATGCCAAAAATGAGCGCGATCTGTCAGACAGTTCGTTTACGGCAGCTGTTGAAACCAGTTCACCTCAGTAGGGCGTTGCGAAAAAAACAATGGAAAAAAATATTGAACAAAGAGTTTGCATCAAATTTTGTGTTTCGAACGAAATTTCGTGTGCAGAATCGTTGCGAATGCTACAAAAGGCTTATGGGGAATCAGTTTTATCGAAAACTCAAGTTTATGAGTGGTACAAAGCCTTCCAGGACGGTCGTACGACCGTCGAAGACATTTCGCAACGCACTACTGAGGTGAACTGGTTTCAACAGCTGCCGTAAACGAACTGTCTGACAGATCGAGCTCATTTTTGGCATAGTAATTAAGGACAGTGCTGCCAAACTACATAAACTTAAAATATCGAAAAATATACAGCGCGCGAATTTTAAATGAGAATTTCCGAAACACTTTTTCGAGTCTTTAATGTATATAAATTCTTGCTGTTAAACTTGGTGTTTTGTTAGTGAGACTGCCTCCTAAACGGCTGAACCGATTTTGATGAAATTTTGGCGGTGGTTCAAGTGATTCAAAAGGTTTAGATTCACAATTTGGCCCACTGGATAATGTCTTTTTAATTAATTTTTTATTTTTTGGTATCCATATACATTTTTATTAGAAATTTAAAATTTATTCATGCTTACTTTGATATGTTTAAAAAGTTTAAAATCTCTAAAATGAATCGTAAAACTGCCATTTCATAAAATCAACATTGCTTAAGTAGATTTAAATTCCGCAGCATAATTATAGGTGAGCCAATTTTTAATCTTAAGTTATGTGGTGGTATTCCTGGTAAATCCAGCGAATTCAAAAATTCAACAGGCACTCATTCGAAACAACGTTCGCCGGGTCAGCTAGTAGTAATATAAAATAGCAAGGGAATTTGTAAATGAACTTTCACAGCAATTTAACAAAACTCGAAGTCAGAGCATACAAATCAAATATGGCTTTGGGGCAGTTAGCTAATGAACACTGACTCAAAGCTTCAAATTTAGTAAGGTAGAAGCTCAACTTCCAGTCTATAAAAATTTTTTACGAATAATTAAATACAAGAAATAGTTCCAAGACCACTGATGATGGATGTTTGGCAATACTCGAGATAGCTGTATAGTTAGTCAAAAATTTAATTTATTGAAAAAAAAATAAAGTTTCCTGTAGTTCAGCACTGTTAAAAAACCTCAATAATTATTTCTATTTGAAAAGACTATGTTGTCATAAAAAAAGTTATTTGAAAAAAATTTTATCTTGCATAGAATGAAATAATTACTCTCGTAGGTATATCTTTCTACATCAGCGTTTGTAATGGCATTCACTTTTTACTATTTAGTAAGGAATTAATTACCATGAAAATATTTCTAATCTATTAAATATGGTATTCCTTTGAGATATTCGATGCATTTTCCACAAAACTGTTTCTCTTCTATCTTCTATCTCATATTTCAGTAAGTCTTTTAACCGCCGCTTGAGCGGTTTCCTGATTGCATACTGAAAGGGCGCAAAAAATATCTTTGATAAAATACATAAAAGTGCTTACTGACTTAAACAAATACAAATTTGCAATTTTTTTCATTTTTATAATTTTTTATGCCATAAACTGCATTAAAAGGTAAAAAAGGTGCAACCAACTGCAACGCAAACAGTTCGTTAACTTCAAATTGTCGCTTGATTTGGCTTAAATGTCGGTGAAGAACAAAAGGGAGAGCGGCAATTTTGCTTTGTAGTACTCCATGAAGTCGGGATTCTTTGAGTTTGCATTACAATTGCGTCAAGTACTCATATTTACCAATAAGTGTCAATTTTATGCCAAAGTTTATCCAACAAAGCCATATTAAATTATGGCTAACATATGCACTGTGGCTAAAACGGTAGATACACAGATACACAAATATGATTAACAACCGACGGAAAAAATTTCCGAAAAAATGAAAGAAAATTTGTGCGAGAAGACAATTTTTTTGTTACCAAAAATATAAAAAAAATTAAAAAAAAACTTTTTTTTTGCTGAAGATTAACATTTGCCGTCATTGTGTGCCTAAAATATTTACGAGCGGATACACAAGTGAATAAGGCACAAGTATGAACGAACAGCTTTTTTCTTTCAGATGAAATCACAAAAAAAAGTCAAATGCCAAAATAAGACGTACGGGCAGACGGACTAGCAAACATAAACCGAAAAAACCCCACGTAAAATAAACGTACGAGCGACAAGAATAATATTTAATGTGGACCGTCTAGACATTTGGACAGACTTGCGCGGTGTTCACACCGGCAACGTGCTCTTTGCGAAAATCGGTTGCTCATCATATGCTCATCGCATATCGTTTGTTCGCATATCTTCGCTTGTATCAGATAATTAAGCTTTTAATGTTTAAATTTTTATTTTCAAACGTTTATCGTTAGTAATACATAATAAGTGTTGGTATATTATTCATAAACGTATATCGAAGACTGGAAAATGAATATATCTAACGTCCATTTTCAAGACATATGAAATGACATTTTTATAAACAAGAGGGGAGAGGGGAGACAAGTCAAAGACAACGAATTGTATGGTATTATATATAATATTATATTGTTTGTTTATATACGAATGTAAAAATTTATTTCATTATAATTAATTAGTTAAGAGTGTTCAAACATCGTCGTTCAGGCTTAAAAACCAGACCATCGAACATGTAAATAACTTTTGTTACCTTGGTAGTATTGTTCCAACCGATAGCGGTGAACTGTCACTACAAACGAAAATGCATGTTAATAATATGAGAGTGAAGTACATACTATTGTATAGATCTGAAATTTGGCGGGCTAATTCGACAATAGCGTGAAAGCTACAGAGTGTCACGAATAGAAGCTTACGAAATATTCTGCGAATCTGCTGGCAAGGAAAGGCGTTGTTTCATACATAGACTAAAAGGTCAGTATACGATCAACGCCGAAAGGTAACGATTCCCTTATTAGGTGAAGTTGAACCAACCTGACGGTTCTATGAACTTAGATTTGTTGTAGATTTGTAGACTATGTTTTTTTATCTTTTTCAAATTTCGACTTAAAATTTATACAGAATTGACTGCTAAACAGCGTCTGAGTCAGTTTTTATTTATACAATAGTATTTACAATATAACTCGCTTTAAGGATTATTTAGAGGTTTTTGCGGTTATAGCGCAACAGCCTATTTTCCTTACCACTGACTACTTCACTGATACTATAACGAATATACGCCATAGTATACTTAAATATTAAAAGATACCTGATCACTGCATCACATTTCAAACTAAAGTTGTGGGAGCGAAAGCTAACTTTGAAGATTATTTTTTATTGCATAGGAAAAAAAAGTATTCTATTCTGGACAGTTAAAATAGTTTTAGAGTCATTGAATTTTGCGGAATTTTCATCTATTTTGTGTTTTGACTGCCACACATCTCTAAACGAGATTTCAAGCTAAAATGGACTTCCGCTAAATTCACAGTCATAGCAGTATCGTAGATAATTGTAGGGCGGATAAAGTTAATTGAAAAAGGTGCATTATAAATATATTACAAAGGATTGATCGATCCATTGATCGATTTCAAAAAATTGCTTACATTGTGTACACAATTATTGGAGTATATCTGTAATCAAATTAAATTATATAGAATAAATTAAATAAATTAAATAGAACATTGGAGGGATCAACGATGTATAAATTTTTGGAGACTTTTAAGCGTTTTAGGTAGCTGTATAAAACAACGACTTCTTACATACGTATACTTTATGTATATTAAACACATGTGCTAATTTTAGATTTACATGAGGTCTTGAACAATAGACAGACGTCGCAGGAAATCCTTATTTGACTTTTTGATAAATTTTTTCGATAATTAGTAACGGTTTGAATATCTAGATCACAAACAATATTATTTCGTATTAAAAACAAATAATTAAGAGGTAGATTTAAAAATATCTTGGTTGTGTTTTTCCAGTGTGCTAGAACATTGTGATCTAACAAGTCTTCTGTGCTAACAACTGATCTTATAAAAACATACAAAATTCAATTCTTCAAATAAAATACGGAATGTCTTTCGCGGTTTCGATTTTCGACTTTCGGTTTTCCTAAAACCAGAACTACATATTCGACATAAGAAAAATAATAAGAACAATTATGCGGGTCCCTTAAATAAATTAAGATGTAATTTTTAACGTGTTTACAACGAAGTACTTTTATTTTTCTTTCGAATCTGTCAAGGATTTCATTTATCTTGGCATCCCCGTAACAAACAAAACAATGTCAACCTGGAGTTCAGAAGGCGAATCACCACTGTCAATAGGTACTACTACGGGCTAAGTCGGCAACTTATGCTGTATATATCAATCATCCTATCAGTGCTTTTATACGGCGCGGAAGTATAGATGCTAACATAGAATGGTGGAGCAGTACTGGAAGTTTTTGAGAGAAACGTTTTAGTTCTGTTTAAAATTTTTGTTGCTCTTTGAGTTGACGGCCAGTTACCGCTGAATGATGAGTTTTATGAATTTAGTAGGAGTTTATTAGAAAGAAGTTGGTTGCAAGCTCTTTGGTCATCTACGAGTTGGCAACGACTACCACGACCTACACGAGCTTTATCATTTATTATGATATTGATATAGTTAGCCGAATTAACATCCAGCGGTTTCACTGGTTTGGTTACGTCGTGAAAATGAATGATGATGCTTTATGGAAAAATGTTTTCAAAGCGGCAGTTGGAGAAAAAGACTTAAAAGTAGATCATGTCTCCGGTAGAGTGATGAATCTGGGAAAGCACTATCTGCACTTCTATCTGCACAAGTCTCGAGAGAGCATATACGCAACAGAGGCGCCTGGGGTGAGATGCTGTGTCAAGTCGAAATCCGGTAACGGATTATTGTGACTGTTTCAGTAAGTGAGCAAGCACTTGTTTTTCCACTATATTTATTTCTGAATATAGCTTACTATTTTGAAAAATTGTAATTTTTTAATAAATTTTTCTAATTTTTTTTTTTATATTAGAATAAGTAAATTAGTCAGTAGATTTAATTATGATGCAATATTTATAGTTAGAATAGTTAGTAGACTTTACTGATTGCTTAATAGAAATCGAAAAAGTAGTTTTTTATGCTCAACTTAGTAGGAAATATTTTCATGATATTAACATTTTTTGTGTAATTTGTCAGTGATATATTAAAATTAAAATTGAAATTAATTATTATTATTATGCACATTTACTTTACACATCAATGAACACAAATTACTATGCATAAGCCTCATAATACCGACGGCCATTACATGTTTGGCTGCATTCCTCGCCAAACACACATTTTGTTTGTAAATAAAATTTCGCACATGTTTCGCTATGTGGCTCTGGCAATAGAGAGAGGAGAACCAGCCATTGTCGGAACACAAAATACACAAACAAAAACAACATAAAATCATTATTACGCAATACCAGAAATCGAATCAATCATACCCACAGTACCCTCCTCAAGAAGACAGCGTTTCGCCCTAATGCTTCCACCTGCTGTTGGCGTCATTTCGTTAATGATGTTCTCTGCTAATAAGCAATTTGGACACACAAACAAAATAATTCCACATTTCTAATAGGAATAAATCGTTAAAATGTTACGTTTCGTTTCGTTACGTTACGTTACGCGGTTCGCTTTAATCAAAGTGTGTATGATTGTGTTGTGTATGTGTGATTGTTTGTATGTGTTTAGTCTACGCTGTAGCGGTTATATTAGATGCCAGACGAGACGAAGAGGCTTGTGTGCTGAGTCGGCTGATGTGGCGAGCTAAACAAATTTTTGCCGGCAAATTGTTAAAGAAAACAGTTGTTGCTGGTTTGCCGGTATTATTGTTGTTGTTGTTGTCGTCGTAGTAGGAAAGACATTAGCAGCAGACGTAGCAGCGACACTAGCGTGCAGCATAGCACATTAGCAGAGTATCTGATATTACGTGATATTGTATGTCCTTGAAGCTTTTGTGCTATATTTTTTGTTGTTGTTGTTAAGATTTTTGTTTCATCATTTTTTTTCTTTTGACTTTTGTATTTATTTTATTTTTGGTATACTTTTTCATTTATTTTGTATATTTTTTATTGCATTATTTTAGGAGAATTTGTTGCCATAAATACTTTTTCTAGGTCATTAGGGAATATTCCCATGTGAGAATATCGTTGGTTAGGTTTCTTTCGTCTGCCTTTTTTTGTTTTTGTTCTTGTTTTTATTTTATTAGAATTTTGTTATTGGTTTTTGGCGTGTTTGCTTACAAAAAATTTATATATAAGAAAAACAACAACAAATATTTGCCGTAAAATAAAAATCATCAGACTGTTAAGGTAAATTATTCAAAATGCAATTGAGCTAAACTTTGTTTATATGTTTAGGCTGGTACGAGTGCCTATCTATATAATAATGTAAATGTGTACATGTCTGTGTGTATATAAATTTATGTGTCCGTGTTTATATACAAATTTGCTTAGTGCTTGTTTCTCTTAATAACCACGTCTGGCGTATTAAAATATTTGATTTTGCAAATCACTTCTCAACTTTATAAGTGCTTGCGTTCGAGACTTAATTTAAGAACTCTTAAAAAACATTTCAAATACATTTTTAAGGTGAAAATATTTAAAAACAAAAAAAAATATTGAATGGCATTTTTTTAGGAACATAACATCAAATCAAAAAGAATGTGAGAAAATAAATATAAAACTTTTTCCGGAAATTTTATAAACATTGCAATTGTGAATTACTTATAATAATAATTTTTTTTGGTTTTTTTAACACGAAATTTTTTTTTATACGTTTTATTTCCTTTATTTGACTTTATTCTTACTGTACTTTTATTTTCCTTCATTTTTTTATTTTCAAATTTTATTGCCAGTTCTTTTGTATGTATTTGTACTTAGATATGAATAACAAGTTCAAGTTCAAGTTCTCTCTATTATACGATTTATCGAAAATTGCTTAGACTACTGGTACTCACTTAATATATTTATTCTAAACTTTAAAAGTTAAATATTTTGAATATTCAAAATACCCAAATAGCCTTAACAATCCGTTACCGGATTTTTACCTGACCCAGTATCCATTTCTAAACGTCTCTGCTGTGTACGCGCTAGTCTCCAGGTATTCTATTCTGTTGTACATCAAGTGTGGTTAATGCTTCGTCAATTTTATCACTCCACCGGAGACATGGTCTATTGTAAACCATTTTTCTCTTACTACTGTTTCAAATACATTTTTTGCTATAGCATCGTCGTCCTTTCTCACGACATTACTGGATGTTAATTCACTGAATTATATCAATGTTGTGATAAAGCTCGTTTAGTTTCGTATTCTCAGGGATGGTATGTGTCTTAAAACCTCCCACTGCTGCTTCGTCATTTTGTGATAACGTTCATATTTTGCATTTATTACATTACATTTATATTACATATAACTTTTTCATTAACTGTTTTCGTTTAGCTTATGTGTTTATTAATCGATCAACTGAAAGAGTTATTAATTTTAATAATTAAAGTAAAGAGTTTATATATTGTAATTTACATATATTATATTATTATATTATATATTCATATCGATGTTTTATTATTAAATATAAAATCCCTATTAGAGATGCGAGAAGCCTATGTTTCAAGTCATTAGATTCTTCGTGGATAAATAGTTTAGTAACCACATATAATTTGGCTTTGGTTACAGCATTTATTATGGGTAGTTTTAGGTCTTTATGCAGTGCCACAAAACCAAATCAATTTGTTCCTATTGTAGCGTTGATATCCATATTGTAGTTGCCATCGATTTAGTAGTATAACGCCGCCGGTATTTTTATACCATAGGCTAAAACTTTTGTCTCATAATTAGTTTTTTTTTTTCATTATAATGTCGATGGTGTTTTAAAAGCTAGGGCCATAAAGTTATTTTCTATATAAATATGAAAATGTGTGCTGTTATTATAAATATTAATATATTCTTCTTTTGCTGAAACTAAATAAAAACAATTTTCTTTCCTTCTTGGTTTTTCCCAATCACTCGATGATAAGTCGATAAAGATATTTATTGCAATGACCCAGACCACGACTGGATATAACCTTAGCAAATCGAGTGAAGAGTCCGTGTCGCTACAGCGCAATGTAGTGTTCACAATCATATTTGGTCCTTTGTATTATAAACAAAATCTCCTGTAATATGATACTAATAGTTCTCACGGATTTAGTAGTGCAATTATAGTTGATTGATATTTGAAATTAATTGAGAATCTTGATGGATTAATTGTAATAAATTCATTTGTGTTATTTTAATCTTTTTATCTTTAGTTCTGGTACATATATTCGACAGAAAAGTCCTAAATTCAATTAAATAAATTTAGGATTTGGAATTGCTTTGTGAAAAAGGTGTAACAATTATGAATATCATAACGAAAATATCAGTCATCAATCTTAATATAAGTTGTAGTTGCGGCTTGTTCTCAAAGCCGTTCTTAATATAAAGTATGGAAATGAATAAAAATGCGCTTCCATAATCAATCAGTCTTTTTTAAAATATTTTACAGTGACTTTGTAGCCAATTTTCCTTTAAATGTAATTACTATTAAAATATAGTTTCCATCTAGTGAATTATTTTAGCTACAGTAACGATGGGTCTTATCATTAAATATAAGTAATACAAAATAGCAGATCTAATGAAAGCTATTCAATATACACACTGTTGTCAATATTTTTCAATGCACTAATTTGAAAAGAATAAAAAGCTAATCATATAATAAAAATTAATTGTAAAGTAAATTTTAAGATTGTTAGTACTATCTTCATGTAGGTTCTTTCATAAAATGGATTTATTAAAATTATATAGAAAATCTATGTATGATTCATTTTGTAGGAAGGAGAATTTAAAGTACATGAAAATTATAAATGTGAATAAGGAATACTGAAACACGTTATAGTATACATACATATCTTCAAATTAATAATTTTTATGTACTTTAAATTGTCATTATTTAGTGTATATCTTGTTAATATGGTTTGGAGATTTGTGATTTTGGATTACAATTAATTTTTTATTAAGAACTAAGTTTAATTTGGAATTATATCGTAAAGAAATAGAGAATAAGCGTGAACCTATTTATATACATATACATTGTTTTTGGATAGTTATTTTGACTGGTTCCGAGTTTTATGAAATGTTTTTCTCATTACTGTAAGATAAAAAAAAAATTACAGAAAACGTTACTTAACCCAAAGTTCACTTTTCAATTTGTTTATCTAAAATATGGATCCAACGACTTTAAGGATTCTATTCCTTAGGTATGTAATTGAAATATTTAGTGGGGTTATATAAAAATAGTAGGGATCTTAAAAATCTTTTTATAATATTGACAGAAAATGTAGATGTTCTTTTGGTAACACAATAGCTATACATTATAATATGTACTTAAAAGCGTTGAAAAATAAACTAGAGAGAACACGAACAATTTCCAACTGTGAGAATGTTATGTACTGTGAACACGGTTGCCACTTGAAAATTTCTTCCTGTACCAAAATTGGTTTAAAAAGGTACCATTTCTGTAAAAAAAGGTCCAAAATTTTTTTGGACCTTTTTATTTTTTTGGACCTTTTTATTTTTTTGTTCTGTGTTTTTCATAGTGTTATAAATGAACAAAATATAAAATAGTGCAAAGTTGCATTTATAAAAAAAATTAATTGGAAATATCCACAATAAAGTTGGGTCGTCAAAAATGTACCATTTTTTGAACATGAGTACCAAACGAAAAAAAAAGTACCAATTTTGGTACTAAAGTACCATAAGTGGCAACCGTGCTTGCGATAATTGCAAGCACTATTTTAAGGTCGTTTCTCTTTAACTGTTTAAGAAATTTTGTTAGTCTAAGTTTTTTTACAAACAAGTTCTTTTACAAAGTGTTTCATGAACTAGTAGTTTTGCTCTACAAAATCATTTACGTAACGAAGGTATTATGTAGAATTAATACCTTAAATTAGTTCTAGAGTATATAGGCATCGGAGTGACGTCGTCACAGTGGCTAGAAACACATAATAAGATTAAGTTTATTAAAAGTTTGTATCGCTATTTAGCTTCATTATATATTCAGAGAACAATTTTAAAAAATTAACAAGGAATTAACAAGAGCTTTAAGTACAGCTTGGCTATCATTGCAGATTAATAATCAGTTTTTTTCACAAATATATTACAAAATGTATTATATCTGGCTTTAGAATAATCTGTTTATACAAAACTTCCATATATATGATTGCAGTGTTTTTCTTTTAAAACTTATAAATTCAAGTAAATTTTTTATTTATATGACTATCTAATTTGAGTGAGTATCTTTTTTCAATTTGTGGATGAACATTTCCGAGTTTGCTAATATGGTTAGTTTTTAATTTAGTATTGTGCGGATATATCCATATCTACTTGAAATGAGAGAGTATGTCTTTAGCAAAAGCAGGGTAGTGATCAGTTGTGACTCGATGATGTAGCAAAGTTTTAGTACTTTGTCGCGTATGAATATTCTTTAGCTCTCAATCCAGAGATCTCTATGTTACTCTGACTATTAGCTACACTAAGGTAGCTCTCATTACACTTTCGGGTGCTTGAAGATTGCATATATGTAGTCGAAGAATAGCATAAACCTCACTATTTGCTTACTGGCGATCACAATACTCAACAAATATTTTGTATCAAAACGTACTGTTCAACCTTTATTAAAAGGAAGTCCGACTATTTTTCATAACTGAATTTGATTGGTTTTAAGCTTTCTGAAAATAATTTAGGATAAAATTTTATTTTATAATGCAATCTAAATTATTTTACATTAATTTTTATTAGGTGTTTTCTGAAGACGATCTTAGGTAAAACTTGCAATATTGAACGAAATAAAAATTTTTGAACAATAATTAAAATTTTTTTTGTTTATTTTTTATTTTTTACACAGTAATAATAATTTTGGTCATAAAATAATATTAAAATATTTAATATTAAAATATTAAATAAAAAAATATTTGATAATAAATATTCTAGAAATAATTAAACTGTTGTCGGAGAATATTTCTAATATATGTTTTTTATATAAAATAGTGGGGAGTAAAATCTGCTTTTAATTAATACTTTTCTTCTCAATGTTTCTAATTTATTTTTAACAAATTATGGTCATTAATAACTGACAATAAAAAGACTGTAGAGTGCAGAGTGTAGATTTAAGTGTATCTAAAACTTAATTGAAATGTATTTTTTTCAGTCATTTTCTCATGTGCAACCAAGCGAAATCAAGCTGAACAATCACTTAAAAGCAAAATTCCTTTACAAATTGATGTGCTTAGGAGGAAACTTGAGGAATGCATTCTTAAATAAATTTGCTCTAAAGTTCTTTCCTCCACATCAAGTGAGAAAATATTTATAAAAAAAAGAATTTATAGTATAAATAGCAGCTTAGGTCATTAGAAATGCATACCATCAATTACTTCAATTCTTTGTTTGTTGGATGCATTCATTTCCTGTTAATTATTTGTCATGCAAATGATGCATTTCTTTATGGCAAACACTCTGAAGAAAGTGTGGGTGCTTAAGTGTTTTAAACTAGCAACAAAATTAATGGAAAAATATGAATTGCACAAACCATTGAAAATATATCTAGTAATAAATATAAATAATAAAAGATAAATTTCTAGAAATAGATAGAGATAAAATATTTAAATAATTAAATTGTGTGAAACTGCGAAAGACTTTGTCTCTTTAATATTTGCATGAAAATTTATTTAAAAAGTTGTCTTCAGTTGTGTAAAATTATAGTCAACTTTATGGGTGTTCAAATTGCATACAAAAATATCTTAGGATCTCGAGGTTTAAAGTCATTCTTAGTTTGTGTTTGAAATCAACAGAAAATTATGCATTACAAACTAACTTTCAACAAATTGTGGTACGCATTTGTATCTGCAAACAGTAGCTCGGTGCGTCCGGCTGCTGTTGTCAGTTTGTTTATTTT
Organism: Teleopsis dalmanni; assembly: GCF_002237135.1. Classification (NCBI taxonomy): domain Eukaryota; kingdom Metazoa; phylum Arthropoda; class Insecta; order Diptera; family Diopsidae; genus Teleopsis; species Teleopsis dalmanni. Next base: position 26,319,649 of record NC_051846.1, read on the forward strand.
CAACTAAACACTTAATTAAAATGAATGTATTTTTAAACATTTTGTGGCGAAAGTTGAATTCAAAATAATGCATTTAAATTAAACTTCATAGAGCGTTTTCAGCATAGAATTTCGAATATACTTCGGTACTTTGCTCATATTCTGCCTGCAGTTATTTCAGATATTTATTTATGATCGCTATGCAAAACTTTTGCAAAATTATATGAAACTCTTATGCTGCATATGGCTTTTGTTTACATAGAATGTATTTTTGTGCATTTTTAAATTAACAAAACATATGTGTGAGTGTAGTATGTTTGCGGGAAACAGTGCAGATTTGACCCAATTTCGTGCTATAAAAAACCACAATGAATTTTTGTTTAATATACAAATTATTACACATCTTTAACACATGCAACATTTGCAGCTCTTAGAGTATTTCAGTGCGTTTGAGTAATATTTGTTGCGCGGCCGCAGAATGCATATGCCACAATGTTTTTTTTTTGTTACTTCTCATGTACTTCAAGTGTGCAAGCCATACAATTGTTTTAAGTGCTTGAAGCTGTTGTTGTTGTTGTTGTTGCTCTTGCTAAATTCATTAATTTCGGTTTTAAGAGCTTCGATATGTTGCAGCTAACACTTACATGCAGCAAAATATTGCCACTTTACTGCAATATGCTGCGTTTCCAGTATTGCTTTTTATATGGTTTTTAACACATATTTTTTATATCAATATTTTTTTCATTACGTTAATTCATATTTTTACATGCCTTATCACCCTTCCTTATAATATCTGCTGGAAATTGTATTATTGCATATCTTATATTTAGCTCATTAAGTTGTTTTTATTGTACAATGCGTAAATAAAAATAACATAGCAAAAAAGTATCTGTTTAAAGTATCATCAACACCATCAACAATCACAATAACAACAATAACAGCAACAATAGCCACACAGCAACAGCAACAGCAACATCTACAGCAACATTTACAACAACAGCAGCAGCAACAGTAATACTCGTAGCATAAAAGTTTATGCTCCCAGGCCTGTGCTGAGATCACATTGCCAACACTTTCACTGATATATCAAAAATATTTCTGTAACATTTCAAGAGCTCTATTTTGTGTGTATGATATATTGGGTTCATGACATTATCTACTTGAATGTTGAAACAGCATGATAAATATAGCATAATCTGTATTTATAATTAGCACAACTGAAAAACAATGTTCTTTAATAGAGCACCCTTAAATATTTTTATACAGACAATTGCATTCATAGAAAAACTAAAGTAAAAGCAATTAATCATGAGATATTTAGCATCTGATATGAGTATGGGAATTTTAATTTAAACTTTCTAGTTAAAATTTTTAAATGAATTAATTTATCATATATGCAATGCACATTGTGATGGATAGTATTTAGTTGCTTCTTGTGAAAATATTTGGAAATTATTATATTTTATTTAGTATTAAAAAGTTTTCCCTTTCGAATAAATGAATGTTTCCTGTGAGAAATTATATTAAATTAGATTAAGATTTATTAATATGAAATAACACTATCTAAGCTAGGAGTAGCAGTTACCATAAAAGTTGTAAAGACTGACACTATAAAAGATATAGATTTTTTTTCTGTGGAAAGTATTGTAACATAAAATAGAGTTTTGGCCTTTGAAGATGTAAACCAATATGAAATAGAACAATAATAGTAAATATAATAATATAATTTAATAAAAATATAATATAAATTAAAAATAATAATATAATTTAATTATTTAATTTTGCTTAATTTTATGTTTATTTTACGTTAAATAAATTATTGTGTGATACTATTGTTAGAGTATTATTGTATAGATAGAAGATTAACGTATCTATTATATATGTATTAACAACACAAGCGGTATTCAATATTAAACCGGTATTTAAAAAATAGAGGAAAAAACCGTTCTAAACCTCTCTATAATGATTATTTTTTACAATTTGTTCAAAAGCAGCATCTTCCTCCTATCCAAGAGTATAATATTAATACTAAAATGTTAATAGTAATTGAAAGAATATCAATTTATAGGTTATATAGAATAACAATGAACGATTGTACTATGAGCTATTGCGAATTTAACTTTTTTACATAGGTTAGGGTGATGATTTTTTTAATAAAGTAAAGCGAGTCACAAAAGTCCTAAAGGTAAAAAGATATTGCAACAACAAAGAAACAAGTAATAAATATAACAATTATATAATAAATTTAAAAGAAAATTAATTAAAGAATATTATTGCTTATAGATTATGAATTAATATGAATATGAAGTTTAATTTACTAAACAGTCTATTAAATGATTTAAGAGTTTGGTTTCTGCGCTCTTAGTAAAGCCGTACAGTTAGTTCTTAAGCTTTGGATGTACATGGTTGATACTGAAAATTAATCTTGAAGTTCAAATATAATTTTATCCTTTTGATATATCGTTAAAACAACAAAAAATCGACTGATGATAAGAAACATAACTAAATAATAATTATAAAGATAGCAGGACAAGTTAAATATTCTTGGTTAACGCAAAATATTATCAAAAAATAAACAAAAGCTGTGCAGAATAAATTAATTATTAATAATGAACTACATTTACGGTTCTCTTAGTGTACCTGGAAGCATTAGAGTACATCACTCATACGCAGTGTTGTACATTTGACTGTTGATATTGTTTATGTGACTTTTAGCACCGCACTTATATAGAAAAAAGAACAAAAAAACTTAAAGTCACTTTTCGCTATTATTGTTGTTATTGTAGTTATAGTTGTTACTGTTGTTGTTGTTGGTACACAATGTTACCCAAAAGCATAGTCAGAATAGAAAGTATTTTGTGGGTTGAAAGTTTACTAGTTTTGCTTAGCTAAAATTTGTTATGCCAGCTGTGATTCGGCAATAATCATATTTGCATTAGCAATGGTACGAGTATTGTCGTTCTAAACAAAACGAAATAATAGCAACAGAATCTAATAGCAGCAACAGTAAGTACAAACTACAGATGCGCAATATGCTAAGTTCCGGTTGTTTTATTCTACTGATTTACATAAAACATGCGCTCATATCAGTTGCAATCAGAGCGCCTACAAATGCTTTCGTACAATGTTGCTGCTTTCGTTGCTTTCGTTGGTTTTGTTGCTGTTTATGCTATTATTGTTGCTATTTAGGCAAAACAAAACTTTAAGTAAAACAGCAACAAAAAGTTTTTCTGCAATATTAGAACTAACGGAATATAGTGGCTACTACCAATGTGCAACGTGTCGAGTATAGCAAAAAGTCAGCAACACAACACAACACAATCATCACCAGCATCATTAGCAACAAATGTGATTCTAATGTAATGCAATACAATCTGCAATGAAACATACAACATTACATATAGTTTCTTTGGTAAAATCCACTAAAACAACAGCAACGACGACAACAACGACGACAAAAGTAAACAATTGCAGCCACCAAAATACCGCAATGTTGCTTAAATGCACGTTATGTCAACAATTTGATCTTAAATGCATTAAAAATAAAAATGCAAATATTCAGCAATGTTTTCTGTTCTGCTGTACGATGAACGTATGTTGCTGACTGTGCTGTGCTGCTCATTATTTTTTCACTGTAGTCAGCAATTTGAGCGCTTTATTTCAGTTTTGTTTTTGTTTAAATTGTCATTTGCCGGTTTTGGTTGTATGTTGCTGGCTGCTGTTGGCTGTTGGCTGCTGGTTGGTGCATATTCATTGCTGTTGTTTGGTTGGTTCTTCTTTGTTAATTACAGAAATAATATTTCGTACTGTCTGAATTTCCGCATTGTGCCCGCTATACTGAGGCATTAATCGAAATAAACGGATTCTCATTTAATGCTGCAACATGTCGCCTACAATTATCATTATGATTTTTTAATTATTAACATTTTAACAATACCATTTACTTTTTTTTTATGAAAAATGTAATTTTTATTCCCGAAATTGTAATTAATTTTAATTGTTATTAATAAAAAGGACGGCATTTCATGTTAATAATGGTGGCCGATTTTTCTGTTCCGCTAGTCTTATTAATTTGTATGGCTTCCCGTGATTCTCTTTGTGAGGTCATTTTAATTAAATCATATTTTTAAAAATTAATTTAAAAGTTAAATTTGATTTTGTTGGGATTTAAGTAATTAAAAATGTATCAATGATGTATGAAATTCAATTAATATTTTTAAGGTTATGGCTTCAACAGATTTTGGTTTCATATTGTAATAAAATTTTATTATAAAATTAAGTAAACATGTACTTATATATGTGTAATAAAATGTAATAACTTTAAATATGAATAGTTTAATAAAAAATCATACTTATTATCATTGTTATTGTTTCAATCAATTTGCTTAATATAATGATTTAATACAGAATAATAATAGTTTACATATATTGTAATACTCATATGACATTTTTGATTGGTGAACCTTGATTCAATCTAGATTTACTCTCGATCTGTAATCAAACATTTTTGTGAAAGTGCTACTATATTTATTTAATATACCACTTTATTTGTAAAATTATATAAAACAGCTGTTAATTTCAAGCTAATCTTGCAACTTACGTTTTGAAAACGTATAGTTGGTTGGTTGTAGTAGCTGCCGTTTAAGTACCAATTTCTTAAGAGAGACCACTTTAGATACACAAAATATTACTTCCTTTTGTTAATTTTATTTAGTTAAACAGATTTTTTAGAAGATATTAATACCAACAGTCAAGAAAGAGTTTGTATTAGAGCTCGTGTTTTCTATTACCCAAATTTGATCAATCACAGAGGAAATGCGTAATTGTTTCTTATTTGTCTACGTTTCTCTAAGTCTTTATATAAGTGCTGTATGCAATGCGAAACTTCTCCACTTAGGTTCCTATAAACCAGGGACTAAAAAGAACTACAATTGGTAGTATTGCTGTATTGACTCGATTCCTTTTAATAAATTCGCTGAATTCAATTTTATCATGCATACACCAAATTGTCTAGTGTTTCGTGGATTCAGCATCCAATTATAAGTTGACTGAAAACAAATAAGTGCACCTCTTAATAGTTTCTAGGGGAATATAAATCAGTGCCTCTAAAGATAGTCATAGGAACATAATGTTTGGCTAAGCTGCCTTCTTTTTTTTCCCTTTCATATTCTTATGAGCAGAAATCCAGGAAAGACTGATGTGATGGAATTAATTTATCGTACCAATCTTCGTCCTATTATCTGTGATTAACCTTATTTTAAGAAAATTAATTGACGTGCTTTCCTGACAGTAGTTTCGGCATCTGTACTTTAGTACATTTGTACGTTATTCGTTAAAAATGATATATGTTAATTCGTTTAAAAGTTTATTTTTTTATTTTTGGAATATTACTGTAAAGTAGCTTTGGAAACATGTGTATGTTATAAAATAGCCTGACGCCTTGCTAAGCAGAAAGTGTTGGGATGTAAAGAATCTAAAGTTTCCAGCTTTAAATGTGACAGCGCTGTTAGGACAATGGCTTTGACACGATGATCAATTTATAATAGATTTGACATAAAATTTTGTATGATACCCACATTAGTTTTTTTTCGAATTTTTGAATATTGAAGCTCTTACCTACAAATGGAAATTAAGTCACTTTACCATAAGTAGATATTGGATGTGTAATGACAACGGTATATTCAGTGAATAATATCGGAATGGAGTCATTATATTTTTATGAAATGTTCACTCAATAATGAGAATAGTTTTATTGCTGTTTAAATTTGTTTTGTAAATGATAAAGAGTTATACAGTACTGAATTGGATAAATGCATATAGAAAATAGAAGACACAAATTATCCAATAGAGAATAATTTAATATAGTCGAAGATACAATATATAGTGTTGCTTATAAAGCAATGATATATAAGCGACTGGAAACAAAAAAAACCTAATATATACAAATATATAAACGAGTGTCTAATATTGTTGTAATTTGTTTTATGCTGGTATCTTACAGATAAGTCGTATATAAAGCACTGCAATTATGGGTGCATTTATTTTATACTAAAATCACGATAATCGTTCGTTTTGCATTTTTACCTAATAATTACTGAGCAATAAACTTTGATGACACCATTATTACAGACGAGCAATTTGAATTGTCTAGCCAGTGCAGTAAATAATGTGCATTTACACAGAAAAACTTCGACTTGGCTCTGCTGCATTTTGTTAGTTTAATCTGCTTTATTTAAAACTGCTGCAGTCATTCTAACCTGTCTGTGTCATAAAGTATTTTTTGTGTTGAACTTTTGCATCATTGCACAAATTTAATGGCATGCAGCATACAAGTACACAGTGAAAATATGATCTCAAAATATAAGTTAAAATCCCTGTAATCGATAGAGTATCACACAGGTCTGACCTACATCAATAAATTATGTTAAAAATATTTGGTTTTTTCTGAAATAAACTATATACGTTTACCAAGCTTTAATTAAAGATTTAGAAACATAATGGCTTTGCTTAAAATTTAAAATAATGATGTATAAAATTTCAAAAAATTTGATAATATTTTACACTCACATATGAACTCGTGCCATGTCATGGAGCCCTGTATGACATTGAAAATTCAGAGAGAATGGAGTTTAGTTTTAGTTATGGGTTATTGAAGTAATATATGACATGATATACATATGTATATATAAATAAATGTAAAATTTTACTGTGTACATATTTTGAAATAGTTTTGATGGATAACTCCACATCTGACACGTTTCTTTGTTCGAGTTTGTTGGAAAAATTTTCCACGAATTAATTCGTTCTATACAAAATAAATTATATCATTTTCACAATAATTTTTCATTTCGTAAAATTTATTTTGCATAATTATAATTTTGTAGTGGTGATATTTTACTAAATACAAAACACAAAATAATACTTTGTAATACTATAATTGTTCCAGCTCGGTTAAGCTGGGTTGGTATACAATATGGGCGTGCGATTACTCGTAATAAATAAAATATTTTTGCAACAGCTGCCAGAATGTTGTTTTGTTTTTCTTATTTAATATTCCGATATTTGTATCTTTAAACGTAATTGAGTTAAATACATTTTGAATTATTAATTGAAACCATAATTTAAAAGTCAAATTCGCTTTATTCAATTCAGTCTTGCCGGAGGCTTGGATATGTAAAATGATATTGATTCATTCTGTACTCGCACGTTTGATGATCGCATTTTTCTTGGAAAAATAATGCCAAGTTAGAAAATATTGTATGGAATATTCTGATATTGTATGGAACATTTGTACAGTAAAAAATACTAGAATTGAGAAAATGTGAACTATGAGCTACTGAATCATAGTTTGAGGCTTTGTATTTCGTTAAATTAAATTCAATAGTAATAGAGCGGATCACACACTTGTGACTTTGTTCGTTAAATTACTAATTTAATTTGAAAATTGAAAAAAAAAGAAATTATTTTAAAAAATCATTTATTTTTAATATTTAATTTATTAACAAAATTTGTTGTATTTTATTGATGAACCAATTTTACTATTATATACTAGTTTTCATTGCTTCAACTTGTTGCCTTATTGAGTAAATGGCAACAAGTTCAGGTTTAAGAGAATTGTGATGCACAGAATAAGATATAATCATTACTTCTTCCAAGTGAAATATGGCAAGGTGACATCCAATGTAAAATCAAGAGGCAGCGCTACAACAAATTAAATTTTTTTAAGATGATGGAATGATATTTTAATCTAAAAGAAGGTAGCTTGGAGTAGGTCAGCAAGAGGTTAAAGATGCGAGATCGCATCTTTAGAAACTCCTGCATGAAAAACTCCTGAACATTTGTCAAAAGACTGGATAACTAACGTTTGGTTACGGTTAGGTCTAGTATAATATACCAACTATAGTAACAGTGCTTCAGTCTATTAAAAGCTGTTAGGTTTATTAAAAATTTATTCTTTAATTATGGCTTTGGTTATACCAAATTGTAGAATAACTAGACTAACTGGGTGTCCAATATTTGGTATTGTTTAGTTTTAGCATAATATACCTACTATAGTCGTAGAGCTTCATACCATTGAGTGCTATTGACATTATTAATATCTAATTCTCAGATTAAGGCTTTGGTAACTTCCAACAAGGAATCATTTAGGTTTTTTTTTGAAAGATTGACTAACTCAGTAAGCATAAACTGTAGACAAATAGATATATTATGATCGTAGTATTCTATTCCATTGGGAGTTTTTTGTTATACTAATCCTGTCATAAGATTATGGTCACATTTTGATAATTCATAAGTTAGTGTTTAACTAGCTCCCTAGTATTTGGTTTACAGTGTTCATAGATAAAGTTAACTGGTAAACTATGCAACTCAAATTAGATTTTTTCTAGGTTAAAATGATATGTAGTTGGTTATAACTTAAATATCTGAAACAGTAAAATATTTTTACTTAATAAAACATGAAATCAGTTTTTTTGTAATAAATGATCGGTCAATATCATACCAGTCACAATTTGTCACAATTTCGTATTGCAAAATCTGAAACAATACACAAAACTCTTACCTCGTCCACAATTTTAACTCATCTTTAAATTTTTTTCATAAATAAACCAATAAACCAGTCTCTTTATTATTTCACTGTAGACTTTTGTTTGCGGATTAATTTATTATTATTTACCTGTAAAGAAAAGAAGCAGAAAGATATAATTAAAAAAAATTCAAACAAACAAATTAAGATGAATGTCACTATTTCAACGAAAAGATACTGTGATTACTTATAGGAAAAAATGTATACATACAATATTTCAATAAAAAAATAAAATAAAATTAATTAATGCGAAATTAACTTTTGTTTAGATAACAAAAATTGGAAGATAATGAAATGATATATAAAACCAGTTTCAGCTTAAGTGAAGCTTAAAATTTAATGCTAAATTATGAATTCAATACAATACAATGACTACAATAGAAAAACCCCTGTAATAAAAGATACGTGCGCCCACACTGTGTGCACCTCGCACAATAGCGAAATGGAGAGGAGAGAGAAGTCGTCGAATTTAACACGAATATTGCTGGATTGAAGTCGTTTGGATGTTGGATGCTGATGTTGGATTTTGATGTTACTGATAATGGGCGCGATGAGGAAATCAAATATCGCAGATAGACCAGGCAGGCTTTTGGCATTTTTCGTCTTGAGCAACAGAGGGGGACATGCTCAAATCAATTCAATTTAAGTCCAAAAGACACAAGCGCGACAAAGAGATTTCTTATCTTTTGAATAAATTTACAATTTTACAATTTTAGTTGTTGAATTAATAATTTTTTTTTTGCTTTGAATATCTGGAATAATAATTTATGGCATAAAATTTTACAATTGCCTATGTTGGACGCAAAAATTTGGACAGTAGCGTCTAATAAGCGGTAACCAGTTATACCTCAAGTTACTTTTATACTCGTAAATATCTATTCGATGTCGATTCGTCTGATGCTAGAAGTTAACCGTTGATTTCTTTTTAATTTTGTTGGAAAATTCTATTTCATTGCTTTAAGGCATATATATTCTGTTATTAAATTTTTTAATATTTTTATTATTAGAAGGGCAACAGCTTAAACTTTTATAGCTTAGGGGCTTGACTACAGTCTATCGTACTACTTGCGAGAAGTAAATTTATATTTTTATTAATATTTGTTTGAAGTAAATAATTTAGCTTTTGGCAAATTTTAATCTTTTGTAGGCAAATATTAATTTAGATTGCGGAATTGTGTAAGAGTTTCATAGACATGGACAATTTATTTTTTAAGTGTTTTGAAGTTAAGTTAGTTTAAACACTTAAATATTTTTCGTGCCAAAAAATGTTTTATTCAAATTTATTTTTTTCACACTTTTGTCATAGGCCGTGGCTACAAGAGCGGCAGATTTGCTTTGAAATTTTAAATTGTCATGGGAAAAGGAATTTATTTAAAAGCCACTGCCGATTTGTTGCTGATTCCCGGGGTAATGTTGCATAAAATCAACTAAATTAAGTGTTTTGTTTATTTTTTGTTTATTTTAAATAATTAAATAAATATATATACACTACATAGAAATGCTTAATAGTAATTAAATAAATTTATATACAATATAGATATGCTAAAATAATAGTTTTGACTTTTGTAAGCACATACATATAATTTTTTAATTAATGTTTTAATTTATATTAAATAAATAGTTGCACCATTTTAGTATTATGGCTGTCAGGGTATCATAATAAACAATACATAATTTGTTGTAGAGTCAAAAATTAATTTTGTTTTAACATTAAAATTTCATTTAAAAAGGCTTCATAAAATATTTTTATTTCAAAACTAATTTTATATATAATATATATTTATTAATGTTAAAAATAATATATAATTGAAATTAGACAAAATAATATAGAACTGTTTCAAAAATTTCAAAAATATAGTAGCGTGTTTGTCATAAAAAATTGTAAAAAAGATGTAAATTTTATTTTAAGAAAATATTGGGTAATTTCTATAAGCAAATTCATCCATCAGTAATACAAAATTAACTTTAGGACGTATGCGAGTTAAGCTAAGGTCGTGTGCGAGTTAGGCTAAGTTGCGTTCTAAATGAGGGAAATACTAAGTTGTGCCGATAATGTAGTGATGTGTCGATATGTGTTGATAAATGGCTAAATGCTTGCAGTGCAAAAAATCCCAAAATATCTCCCATTTGGTTTAGCATCAACTTAGCCTAACTCGCACACGTCCTAAGTTGCGTTCTAAATGAGGGAAATTCTAAGTTGTGCCGATAATGTAGTGATGTGTCGATACGTGTTGATAAATGGCTAAATGTGTGCAGTGCAAATCCCAAAAAATCTTCCATTTAGCTTAGCATCAACTTAGCCTAACTCGCACACGTCCTTAGTTGGTAAAAACGACAACACCTGATGATGAGGTAATGAGG
>NC_051846.1:26330672-26336001 GCF_002237135.1 Teleopsis dalmanni
TACATATATTCAAATATAAATATGCTTAATAAATTCAAACTGTTACTTAAATTCCATACAATAAACATTTTTTTCTAGAAATAGAAATTTCGATTAAATGGTTAAGTGTCATACGGAAAGGCGGTTAATGCCAATATCAATAAGCTCCAAATTTATCAAAATTTAAGACTGTATATAGTGGGTGATGCTTCATAAAATATGGAACTATAAAGAAACTTTAAGATTTCAATTGTGAAAAAATTCATAAGAGACGAAGCTATAGAACTCTTAAATAGTATACAAAAATATTCTAATACAATACTGGGCCATCCTAAGGTGCGATCAAACTAAACAACTCTAAGAAGATAAGAGGCACAATAACAAATGAATCAATTACTTTACCGACATAAACATAAAAGTCATTTCACAATTAGCATCGCGAAATCACCTATGGGCTTTACCAACAAAATAGGAGTAAGGCACTGATATGCCACCGGACATAAATATCAAGCTAGTTACCTTTACTACAAAAAAAAAAAGATTCCACTATATTCACGCTAAATGAGTATATCTTAAAAATAAGATCACAAGGAATGTTGTGAGAAGCAAATTAAGAACCAAAATTTGTGATTTTTTTAAACTATACTGGAGAAGCTAATCTCAAAAATAAATAGAGGCATCATAACACAAACGACTTTAATAATAATATCCAAGATAATTAAAAAAAAAATAAAATATATATGAAATTTGAATAAATATTAAACTGAAGTGCTAAAAACTATATTTATTCGATATTTAATGAATTTTTCGTTTCAATGAAAAAACCTTTTCGATTTTAACTAAAAAGGATTGTCCAGAAAACTAATTCGTTAAATTGGAAATCTAATTTCTGTCAATTACAATATTACAATATTTAATATATTATTTTTAAAACTAACAAAAAACTTATTCGTTACATTGGAAATCCTTGGTACGGCAGCTGCTGTTAATTAATTATATTTTAAATCAGTTAAAAATAAATTACTTATTTGGCACCATTTCAATTTACTACTGGTATACTCTGCAAACACTTCATAGAAATACGTGTCTAAATTTACCCATCTCTTCTGCCAAACAATGTAGAGCTTTAAATTGTTGCTGGTAGAATTAAGCCAGGAGTACAAAAACAAATACGTATAGTGAATTTTTGGGTATTGAATGGTATTTTACGTAGATACCTTATCCTTTGTACTGTTGAAACCACAAATGCACTAAAATGTTGGTGAAAAAATAAGAGAAATATAAAAAAAATAAAAAAAATAATTCAGAAAATAGTTTTTGTTAGGTTGATTAACAATTCCTTGTGGAGCTTTGTTGTCTGTTTTCGATTACGCCCACATACGTGCACATATTATTTGCGAATCATTTTCCATTTCCACAATTGAATTGAAGTTGGTGAAAATAGTTGAGAAATTCTTAAAAAATTAGTCAGTATTTTTCCTCGTATTCCATTGCATTTAAAATTGTTATTTTTTTTCAATAAAAGCTAATATTACTTATTTTTGTTTATGTATCTTTGAAGAAATTGGTTTGAGACTGGGACTTAAATCAACAAAGACGGAGAAGTGCAGTGATTTGTTACATTGTAGATATTTACAAGAGATCTTTTCCCAGGAGTTTAGTCAGTAGTAGACCAAACATGGTTAGGACAAAAAATTTTGTACTTATAAAAAATCTGTTGTTATGAAAAAGAAAAGAAGAAGAAAATATGGAGAAAAGGAGAAATGTAATACAAGTCCAAGTCCAAAATACTCGTACATTAAAATTTCATACACGTACGCGTACATGAATTTTGTGGTGTTTTCTTGGGTTGATTTAGGGTTTCACGCTCGATGTGCTGCTCATATATGCACAATTTGCTGGAGCTTTGACCATTTCAGTTCTTTGGAACTCATAATTTTTTTAAAGCTTTTTATAATTCCTTGTCGGTATTAATAATTCCACTTTTTTTTTTCTTCAAAATTTCTTTGAATTTCTTTGAAAAATCATATTTCTTTATTTGTTTACTGAACAAGCAAAGACTTTTACGTGCACAATTTGTTAAATTTTGTGAAAATAACTTTTTACTTGACTTTTGTAACGTTTTCACAATTATATTTAAAATTCAGTTACGTTTTGTATACAAAATCTTTTTACGAGTTTTTAAGGAATACATTTCAACACAAGAAATTCATAAGAAAAATTCCTTTGAGATGTGGTTATCATGTTCGAGTTGTAAAATATTATTAAATTAGGTATATTTTTCATACCTTACATTTGAATTCAGAGTTTTTCATTTAAACCGACTGCAGTGATTATATTACTCAACTTTTTTTCTTACAGTTTATAATACTGTCAATTTTTTACATATCTAATTAGAATGTGGATCACTTCGACTCCAAATTGAATTTCTTAGGTTCTTCAAGAAATCTAAAAAGATTGGAAATGGAGAGTGAAAGAGAGAGAGAGAGAGAGAGAGAGTGAGAGAGAGAGAGAGAGAGAGAGAAATAGAGAGAGAGAGAGAAATAGAGAGAGATAGAGAATAAGAGAGCGCGAGAGAGGAATAGAGCATGAGTATCATTCATGCTTTAAACATCATATCATAACAATCTCAAACTACGTCTTCCGAATGCGGGACTATAACAGACGAAATGTTTTGAGTAGTACACATCGTAAAGATATGATTGATATGTTTGATCCATGATAAAACTCATAGACGAAATGTGATCAAGGCACCTAAGTTGTGTCTTGCGATAATTGCAATCACTATTTTAGGGTCGTTTCTCTTTAACTGTTTAAGAAATTATGCTAGTCTAAGTTTTTTTACAAACAAGTTCTTTTACAAAGTGTTTCATGAACTAGTAGTTTTGCATTTCGAATAAACTATACAAAATCATTTATGTAACGAAGGTATTATACAGAATTAATACCTTAAATTAGATCTAGAGTATATAGGCATTGGGCGTAGGTTTATTAAAAGTTTGTATCGCTATTTAGCTTCATCTTATATTCAGAGATCAATTTTAAAAAATTAACAAAGAATTAACAAGAGCTTTAAGTACAGCTTGGCTATCATTGCAGATTAATAATCAGTTTTTTTCACAAATATATTACAAAATGTATTATATCTGGCTTTAGAATAATCTGTTTATACAAAACTTCCATATATACGATTGCAGTGTTTTTCTCTAGCTTTAAAACTTATAAATTCTAGTAAATTTTTTATTTATTTGACTATCTAATTTGAGTGAGTATCTTTTTTCAATTTGTGGATGAACATTTCCGAGTTTGCTAATATGGTTAGTTTTTAATTTAATATTGTGCGGATATCTCCATATCTACTTGAAATGAGAGAGTATGTCTTTAGCAAAAGCAGGGTGGTGATCAATTGTGATCGATGATGTAGCAAAGTTTTAGTACTTTGTCGCGTATGAATATTCTTTAGCTCTCAATCCAGAGATCTCTATGTTACTCTGACTATTAGCTACACTAAGGTAGCTCTCATTACACTTTCGGGTGCTTGAAGATTGCATATATGTAGCCGAAGAATAGCATAAACCTCACTATTTGCTTACTGGCGATCACAATACTCAACAAATATTTTGTATCAAAACGTACTGTTCAACCTTTATTAAAAGGAAGTCCGACTATTTTTCATAACTGAATTTGATTGGTTTTAAGCTTTCTGAAAATAATTTAGGATAAAATTTTATTTTATAATGCAATCTAAATTATTTTACATTAATTTTTATTAGGTGTTTTCTGAAGACGATCTTAGGTAAAACTTGCAATATTGAACGAAATAAAAATTTTTGAACAATAATTAAAATTGTTTTTGTTTAATTTTTATTTTTTACAAATGTTTAATAAAACATATCAATTAGCTTAATATAACACAGTAATAATAATTTTGGTCACAAAATAATAAAATATTAAATAAAAAAATATTTGATAATAAATATTCTTAAAATAATCAAACTGTTGTCGGAGAATATTTCTAATATATGTTTTTTATATAAAATAGTGGGGAATAAAATCTGTTTTTAATTAATACTTTCCTTCTCAATGTTTCTAATTTATTTTTAACAAATTATGGTCATTAATAACTGACAATAAAAAGACTGTAGAGTGCAGAGTGTAGATTTAAATGTATCTAAAACTTAATTGAAATGTATTTTTTTCAGTCATTTTCTCATGTGCAACCAAGCGAAATCAAGCTGAACAATCACTTAAAAGCAAAATTCCTTTACAAATTGATGTGCTTAGGAGGAAACTTGAGGAATGCATTCTTAAATAAATTTGCTCTAAAGTTCTTTCCTCCACATCAAGTGAGAAAATATTTATAAAAAAAAAGAATTTATAGTATAAATGGCAGCTTAGGTCATTAGAAATGCATACCATCAATTACTTCAATTCTTTGTTTGTTGGATGCATTCATTTCCTGTTAATTATTTGTCATGCAAATGATGCATTTCTTTATGGCAAACACTCTGAAGAAAGTGTGGATGCTTAAGTGTTTTAAACTAGCAACAAAATTAATGGAAAAATATGAATTGCACAAACCATTGAAAATATATCTAGTAATAAATATAAATAATAAAAGATAAAGATAAATTTCTAGAAATAGATAGAGATAAAATATTTAAATAATTAAATTGTGTGAAACTGCGAAAGACTTTGTCTCTTTAATATTTGCATGAAAATTTATTTAAAAAGTTGTCTTCAGTTGCGTAAAATTATAGTCAACTTTATGGGTGTTCAAATTGCATACAAAAATATCTTAGGATCACGAGGTTTAAAGTCATTCTTAGTTTGTGTTTGAAATCAACAGAAAATTATGCATTACAAACTAACTTTCAACAAATTGTGGTAAGCATTTGTATCTGCAAACAGTAGCTCGGTGCGTCCGGCTGCTGTTGTCAGTTTGTTTATTTTCAACTAAACACTTAATTAAAATGAA
Source organism: Teleopsis dalmanni (assembly GCF_002237135.1). Classification (NCBI taxonomy): domain Eukaryota; kingdom Metazoa; phylum Arthropoda; class Insecta; order Diptera; family Diopsidae; genus Teleopsis; species Teleopsis dalmanni. The sequence goes on from NC_051846.1 coordinate 26,335,630, forward strand.
TGTATTTTTAAACATTTTGTGGCGAAAGTTGAATTCAAAATAATGCATTTAAATTAAACTTCATAGAGCGTTTTCAGCATAGAATTTCGAATTTACTTCGGTACTTTGCTCATATTCTGCCTGCAGTTATTTCAGATATTTATTTATGATCGCTATGCAAAACTTTTGCAAAATTATATGAAACTCTTATGCTGCATATGGCTTTTGTTTACATAGAATGTATTTTTGTGCATTTTTAAATTAACAAAACATATGTGTGAGTGTAGTATGTTTGCGGGAAACAGTGCAGATTTGACCCAATTTCGTGCTATAAAAAACCACAATGAATTTTTGTTTAATATACAAATTATTACACATCTTTAACACATGCAA
>NC_051846.1:26336101-26344307 GCF_002237135.1 Teleopsis dalmanni
TAAATCTAAATAAATTCTAATTATTCTCAATAAAATGTCAAGTGCATTACTAAGTCATCTTTTTATATCCAAATTTCATAAACTATGGAATTTCCTTTTGTTAATTCCATAATTAATCTTTTCCATATTAAATGAAATATCTTAATAGCAAGAAATTAAAGGTAAGCGAATGACTGATCTATATCTATATATATATACAGGAAATATGTGTATTTACTTACATATGTGAATATTTATACACTTGTACGTATATATTTATATCGAAGGTAGTATTTAGCACTTATAATACTGTGTTATGGCGTCTTCAATAAATCTTTTATCTTAATTATCTATATTTTGCACACAAATGGTGGTTAAGACAAAACAGGTAAATTGTGAATCTCCTTTCTACGAACAAAAACCGCATAAATATGGAAATGCCAATAACATTGCTAATGCCAACGAAACCAACCAAAACTCCAAAGAGATACGTTTTACGTAATACTCATATGCTGTCCTTGTCCTGGTTATATAAATATATTTTGAATTTAAGAAAAAAAAACTAAATCACTACATTAACTAATTTATCTCTCTTTTGAAACAAGTTATCTATTTACATTTTTTTGTTATTTTAACCCATAGCAATGATTTTTAAGCTTAAAACTGATCCCCTCATAAATCATAGCTAGCTACTTTTAGGTTACTAACAAGCTCTTTATATGTCAATTAGAGTTAAAGATAATAAACAATTTAAAATAAAAAATACTTATAGAATCTATGGTAAGCAACTTTATAAAACTTATTTAATTGACTGCTTAAAGAATCCCCGAATTCCCGACATTTTATATTAATTTTAGAGTGAATGAAACAGAAATATAGCTGCATCTCTAACTGTAGTTGTGTTCAGTACAAAAGATGTAAATTAAATGTAATATCAGTGACGAGATCTTGACATCTGGGAACAAAATAATATGTAGACCCTGTTTTATTATATGGTCCTAATTTTGTCAAACAAACCAGCTAAAAAAAAGAGGAGTCTCGTTTGTTTCTATAAATTCTTTTTTATCAAGTCTTTTTATTGTTGTTGCAAGATGATTAGATTGCCCAAATTTTCTATAATTCTTGACATCCTTCTTCAAAATTACTTTGTTCTTCTTTCTCGAGTCAAGTTGTCAATGTATAAATAAAAATAAATGGAATATTTTTATGATAGTAAGGCACTTTCAGACGATTACTCTCTTATGTAGCCTAAATTTAATAGTTATTTCCATTATTAAAAATTGGAGGACAGATCCATTCCTTCGATTAACAATAATAATATATATGGGAAAAAATCTTAGTGGTAAAGGTTGATATATCGTACGTTGAATACAAAAATTTTTTTTGCTGGTATATAACCTTCAACCTATTTTTCTAACAAATAAAAATTCTTTATATTAACTTTCAAAAACTATTAAAAGTTTTTTTCAAAAATATTTTCTGCTAATATAGATTTCCTTAACAAAAATGTTAAAAGTCTTTACTTTAACTTCTTATATTTAAAAATGATCAGATCATTTTTATAAGCCACCTGACATGCTGACAGTCAGCTTCAGTTAAAAAACCTAACTAATATCTCTCCTTCAACTTACTAAGATTAGATATACTTTAATTTCGATTCAGTTCTTTCTAGGACCTGTTTATGGAGTTTGCTATTACATATCAACTAGTTCTTCCTAGATTTCTCCACTGTCTTTCTAAGTACACATAGTTCAGTATACTCCGATTAGGTTTTATTAACCATATCATAATCGATTAGAATTGGATAATTTTTCTCACATATAAATCAGGCATTTTAGATATGTTATTTATTTATAACAACAGGATATTTACAGGGGTAGTAAATAGTTCTGTATCAGAATATATTACACAATTTTATATGTCTCATACAATGCTATTGTGTGCGGTCCGTATTATAAAAAGAACTAATATATTATTTCATCTAAGTTCAGATATTTTTTTACGTACTATATCATATCATAATAAAATAAAACGCGTACCGTATCGAAGGCTTAAAACCTCTTTGTAATATGCGTGGATAGTTCAAAATTTCGAGTTAAAATTATAATTATATATATAATTATATAATTATTGTATATTATTGTATATAATTATTGTATATAATTATTGTAACAATACTTTCATGTGTTCTGTGATAGATGAGGTACCACCATTTTTTTTGCGTTTAAATTAACGATATCGTACGTTATATAATATCGTATCATATATATATCATATGTACCGTATTATTACAACATACCGTTGAGTATTATGATATCGTCTAATATAATAAATTTGTAATAAATAAATTTTTAGTCAAGTTGCAAATTATTAAACATGTTTCATATATTCTACTTTAGTACAGAATGTAATGATACTCTTTATAATATGAAATGGTGTATTATAGTTTAAATGAGTAAATGAGAGATATATATTTAGGAAGCTGACAAATATCTCTTTTCTTTGAGATTTTAAACACTTAATAAGTAATTCTAAATTCTGTGAGTCAATCGTGGGTTTATCATTACATATGTATGACACAGTAAGTCACTTATGAGACTGCATACTTAATCATTAAAATATAAAATATTAGATTATTCTTACTATTTTTTTGAATCCATCAAAGATATTTGTATTATTTTTTTTTTTGCCCATAGAGGCAATTTTATTTTAATTAAAGCTGAAAATCATCAATAACATAAAAAAGTAAACAAACATTTTAATGTTCAAAAGTTTTCCCTTTCATCCAGTTATGATTCAAAATTTTGTCACAAGTAAAACGTGTACGAGGATCAATTTGAAGTAAGTTTTCTATCAAATTCTTGCAATCTGCACTTACCTCGGTTTCAGGATAGCAGAATTCCCCAACAGATATTTTCTCATGCAATAACTGCTCATCATCATCATCAAATGGTGCTGCCTTAAAAACCATATAGTACAGCACTACACCCGTCGCCCAGACATCGATCTCTTTACCATAACCATCCATTGATAGCATTTCAGGTGCCATATATAATGGCGTTCCACACAAAACAAATAATTGTTTCTTAGTTTGAACTGCTAAACCGAAATCTGCCAATTTTACATTTTTTATATATCCGGACTCATCGCACAAAGCTAACAGATTTTCAACTTTTACATCCCGATGAACAATATGCAATGTTTGCAGATAATTTAATGCTAAAACCAATTGCTTCACTATCAAACGACATTGCGGTTCAGAAAATTGTTTAGACTTACTTAGTACATCGTGAACATCGCCTCCAGCCATATAATCGGTGACTAAGTAAAATTTTTTGGGACGGTTTATGACTGTCAAAAGTGATATAACGTGAGGATGATTTAATGTACGCAACACGTTAATTTCCGAATCCATAACCTCTTCCACGTCATCGTACTTGTATTTATCAACAATTTTAAGTGCGAAAGTTTTTTTTGTACGCCGACTAATAATTTTCATAACTACAGCAAAATGTCCTTCACCTATTTTATCCTCAATTTTGTACCTATCATGTAGTATTTCGGGTATATCGAATTCTTTCTCAACTGTTTGTGAAGTTTCCGCTTCTAAAACTTGATATAACTTGCCAATATTTTGTGACTTCTGACAAATTTCTTCTAATTTTTGAATTTCAGCGCCGTCTAGTTCAAAATTATCTGGATAGTAAACATATTCATTACTGTGAACTAAAAATATATCTTCATCTCCAAAGAACTCTTCCAACTTCCGGATGGCAAATCCCCAAAGCGTAAATATTTTTTGTATGGAACCTGAGTTCATTTTTAAGGCGACAGTAATTGTTTGCTTGATTTTTCCAAATGACTGATTATTATCCTTATTTAAAAGAAGCTGAAATATCTTCCTTGGTTTCGGACCATATTTGATTAAGATAATAACACGTGGACGCACACAACCTTCACGCTTTATGTCAAGCCGAAGATAACGAGTGGGTCGTTGAGTTTGACAGAGTGAAATTCTTCCTGGTGCTTTGTTTTGTGGACCGTCATTTATTGTTTCTTTTTTTGTAGTTTCATTTTTACAGCAACATATGTAAGATTGAGTTGGATCGAATTCCTCAATAGAAATAATATTTTCACCATTTTTGGTATAAATTGCTCGTATCGGCCCAGGTAATTTAAGAGTGCAGCAAAGTAGGCGGGTAACGTCTTCTAAGAGACTTTCAAAAGCTTTGTATTTTACCTTAGAAACTGGTAGTGTAATACCGGTATGAAACTTGTTACCGTAACGGAGGAAATGTATACGCTTTGCTTGGGTAATTTGTAGGTTAAGTTTGCTTTTAACAAAAAGCAAATTACTTTTTGATGCAAATATACTTCTTGATGCATTAGAACTTTTTGATGCAATTGCACTATTTAATGCGATATTTTTTTTCGGGTTCTTAATTTTAAGTTCAATAGTTGCCAAATTGGATGAAACATCTTCTTTCTTTATACTTTTTACACCAGTTCCATTACTCACACCAAAAGAACTAAGAAGAACTTTAGACTTTTTATCATCACCGTTTTGAATACTGTCCGTATTTGCAGTTCCATTGGTATTAGCAGCAATACATTCATTACAATTATTACTTCCAGCAATTGCATTAAGCTGACTTGAGTTCGGAATCAATTTAGAAGAACTATCGCCATCGATGCTGTTTTCGACACTATTATTTGATGTATTACAGCTATGAAATACAGTAATATCAGCTGCATTATCACAACCCAGTGGAGATCCAAAATGGATTCTCTTATCACTGGGAGTAACATTTAAACAGTTGTGATATATAGAAACATTCGATATAGATTTATAATTCAAACAGGTATTGATATCACCAGAATGTGTTTCTGACAAGCCATCACTTCCATCATTTTCTTCGCAATTCATTTTAAAATTTTTGAGTAAGCAGAGCAATTGGTTTTAATTCTTGAATAATAAAATATTAACAAAAAAAAATTAAATATAAATAATTTTAAATATGAAAGTATTTAATATTGTATGGCAACTCTTACACGTGGAAAGTACTAAATGAAGTCTGCAAATTTTCCAGAGAAGTAGAATGCACAAAACTACTTAAATTTCTGGAAGAGAAATCTATTTTAAACAATTACTTTTACTAATTGGGAACAACATTTTTTAGTTTTTTAGTCTATATATATAATTTAAACAAAATACAAAGCGTCTTTAATGACAACAATAAAGTACTGCCATTTTAAATTGAATTCTATAACAGATTCCCCTTTAAAAGTTAAGTTCAATTCTAACAAAACCAAGACTATATTTTTAACAAAAAACAGTACTTAAGTCCCAGACGATTAAAAATCTAAAATTATATACAAATATTTGGATATAACTCTGTATAATAGATCAACCAGAATTAACATTAAAAAGTGAAAGTTCTTTAAACCAGCATTAGCCAACAGGTGATACAAATAATTACCTCCAAAAAACGACATATTAATACTCAAACCAAATCTAAAATAATCAGATTAAACCATCTATACGAACCTATGTTATTATGTAAAGCGACGAAATCAACAAACGAATTCTGAAACTTTCTAAAAGAAAGTTTTTAAAAATGTTATGCATGTACCACGGTTTATCCGAAACCTACACATACATATATATGGACGTAAATATAACTACCATCAAATAAAAAAAAAGATAAAGTTCTATAAGGTTTTTTGAAGACAGACACCCACTACAATTCCAATTCTTAGCATTCATTAAGATCAAGGAATTTAATCAACATGTGTGAGAAAAAACAACCGCGTAAGAGACAACATGAACCATAGCTAACCGAAATTGACAGTAAAATCTATATAATGTTAAACCGTAATAGAGAGTGAAAAATTATTCATCGGCATTATCAACAAATTACCGATATAATGCGAAAGCGGTTCCAGATGAAGAAGAGCGTTGTTTTGGTCCGTAACTACACAATGGGTGTCGGGCACGATATTCCAGTGACTGTCGGTTCAACGTTAGATGAATCTTTTTACCTCCTCATCCATAAAAAAAAAATAATTATTAACTAAAAAAAAATATTAACGGAAATGCTTTTTTTATAAGAATTTACCTGTAACATTGATTGTATCGATCCTTATCGATTTTCAGGAAAGTTCAGCAAGTTTTCATAAAATGGCTTCTCTTCTAGAATAGAACGATTTTTAGAACTTATTTTTTCTTCGTAAACTTTATATGAAAAAATTTTATTATCTTTGAAGTTTACTGCAGATATTTACTAAAGCTTACTTCGTTCAAAAATAGAGTTTCCAGTTATTGTTTTCCAAAACAGTTTTCTTCGTTAAATGAAGTAGTTTTGATGAACGAAAAGTTTTTGTACGTACTTTGTTATTCTAGAAGAAAAAAAAATTTATGAATAAATAACTGTATATAAAAAGACAAGTCCAAAACTCGGATAGGTAGGGAAACACTTCTATACTTAGTTTCAACTGTTTGAACCAATTAATTTCAAACTATATATCTGGTCCTAACTTACATAGGGATAAAAATATTAAAAAATTTCATTATTCTACAATTACGCCCTTATTGATTTATTAAATATAGGTATATAAAAAACCTCACCTTGAAGTTTATTTATCTTTTTTAACAGTAATTATTTTCCACCTGAAGTTTTGCTGATTTTTTTTTGAAACGAAATAATTTTTAATATAATTTGTTTACAAAGTTTTATTTTTTACATATCTACATAGCTTACTTTGATTAAACAAAAATCAGAGCTATCAAATAAAGATATCTAGATATCTACTTTTTTGTTTAGTAGCCAGAATAGCGCAGCTAATACAAACCGCTCTAAGTAAACGGGAATCAACCGGGATGACATAGCCAAAGTCAATTTTGGGATCCCTAGCGGGCTGATTCAAATCATCGTTAGCTTCCTGCAAGAAAAGTCCTTCCGAACTAAAATCCACAGCACTACTCTTTCGTCCGCACGAACAATAGTAGCAGGTGTACCTCACGGCAAACATCCCCACCTTAAGCCCCGTGTCAATGGCGCTTTATGCAGACGACACGTGCTTGATCTACTCTGACCGGGATGCCATAAATGTAAACAACACCTTACAGAGAAATATAGATCTCATAGTACAATACTTCCAGAAATGAAAGATTAAAATTAACAATGACAAAACCAAGGCTATATTCATAACACAAAAGAAAATGCAGCATCCTTCAGGAGTAAGCGTCGATGGCACGGAGATACGGTTGGAGGAAACCATATAATATTTGGGGGTCACTTTTGACAAACGGCTTAATTGGTATAAACATATGAAATACAAACGGAATAGTTGCTCTAAAATTCTACATCTCATAAAGTTGCTGTTTAATAATAATCGCTTCAACCTCAAAAATAGAAAGTTATTATGTACTCAAATAATTACACCAGCACTACTGTACGGATGTGTAACATATAGCAAAGCCTTAAATACTGCCATTAAGCAATTACAGATAACACAAAACCTGGCTTTAAAAAGACTAATAAGGATTCCTTGGTATATTAGAACTACAGAGCTGGATAGAGATCTAAGAATCGACTCAGTGAAAAAATATATCAAGGACAGAGCCCTAGAATTATTCACAAAAGTCGATACGTTGCCCAACCCCGCCATAACAAACCTGAAGTCCACCTCAGGCCGCACAGGAAGATATGCTGTCCTACTGTCCGTCATCAGTTAAAAGATAAATAAACGATAATAATTTAAGTATAGTTAAAGCTTAGTGTGGGGCAGGCATAAGTCCCCCAGCAATAACAACACAACAGTAGAACATATAGCAATAACAGACATTTACTTCTTATTTCAACGTGAATATAAATACAATGCCTCAATTATATAATTTATAGTATTTATGTAAAATATTTATACAATAAATTAAAATTTATTAAAATTAGAATAAGACTTATCAAAATCTCAACACAAAACACAGGTGTATTCAACAAAACTAGAGCTTACTTACCACAAATATATTTAAAGGTGAATATGTCATTCACCACAAGAAAAAGATGCAAAAATAATTATTCGTAGAATTAAAATTTTCACTTCAAGACTGAATTTGCTTAGCTTTTTACTGGTTATTATTTTCTTTTCTGAATTTATGAATAATTGTAAGTAAATAAAAACTTTATCTGAACCAAAAAACTATGATTACTATTTTAACTGCTGTAAA
>NC_051846.1:26344407-26352201 GCF_002237135.1 Teleopsis dalmanni
TTTTTTCTTCTAGAATAACAAAGTACGTACAAAAACTTTTCGTTCATCAAAACTACTTCATTTAACGAAGAAAACTGTTTTGGAAAACAATAACTGGAAACTCTATTTTTGAACGAAGTAAGCTTTAGTAAATATCTGCAGTAAACTTCAAAGATAATAAAATTTTTTCATATAAAGTTTACGAAGAAAAAATAAGTTCTAAAAATCGTTCTATTCTAGAAGAGAAGCCATTTTATGAAAACTTGCTGAACTTTCCTGAAAATCGATAAGGATCGATACAATCAATGTTACAGGTAAATTCTTATAAAAAAAGCATTTCCGTTAATATTTTTTTTTAGTTAATAATTATTTTTTTTTATGGATGAGGACGTAAAAAGATTCATCTAACGTTGAACCGACACTCACTGGAATATCGTGTAGTTACGGACCAAAACAACGCTCTTCTTCATCTGGAACCGCTTTCGCATTATATCGGTAATTTGTTGATAATGCCGATGAATAATTTTTCACTCTCTATTACGGTTTAACATTATATAGATTTTACTGTCAATTTAGGTTAGCTATGGTTCATGTTGTCTCTTACGCGGTTGTTGTTTCTCACACATGTTGATTAAATTCTTTGATCTTCATGAATGCTTAGAATTGGAATTGTAGTGGGTGTCTGTCTTCAAAAAACCTTATAGAACTTTATCTCTTTTTTTATTTGATGGTAGTTATATTTACGTCCATATATATGTATGTGTACGTTTCGGATGAACCGTGGTACATCCATAATATTTTTAAACTTTCTTTTAGAAAGTTTTAGAATTTGTTTGTTGATTTTGTAGCTTTACATAATAACATAGGTTCGTATAGACGGTTTGATCTGATTATTTTAGATTTGGTTTGAATATTAATACGTCGTTTTTTGGAGGTAATTATTTGTATCACCTGTTGGCTAATGCTGGTTTAAAGAAATTTCACTTTTTAATGTGTAATTCTGGTTAATCTATTATACAGAGTTATATCCAAATATTTGTATATAATTTTAGATTTTTAAAAAATATAGTCTTGGTTTTGTTAGAATTGAACTTAACTTTTAAAGGAGAATCTGTTATAGAAAAGGATAATTTCCATATTCGTACATGATGTATATAAAATTTATGTCGATCTTTCCAGATTTAAGTACTGCTTTGCAGTTAGAAATATCATCCTAAAGTTTTTGAAATTTTGTTGTATGTTACATATTAACCTTACATATTGACCTTTGATATAAATTGAATTTAAAATGGCAGTACTTTATTGTTGTCATTAAAGACGCTTTGTATTTTGTTTAAATTATATATATAGACTAAAAAACTAAAAAATGTTGTTCCCAATTAGTAAAAGTAATTGTTTAAAATAGATTTCTCTTTCAGAAATTTGAGTAGTTTCGTGCATTCTACTTCTCTGGAAAATTTGCAGACTTCATTTAGTACTTTCCACGTGTAAGAGTTGCCACACAATATTAAATACTTTCATATTTAAAATTATTTATATATAATTTTTTTTTGTTAATATTTTATTATTCAAGAAATAAAATCAATTGCTCTGCATACTCAAAAATTTTAAAATGAATTGCGAAGAAAATGATGGAAGTGATGGCTTGTCAGAAACACATTCTGGTGATATCAATACCTGTTTGAATTATAAATCTATATCAAATGTTTCTATATATCACAACTGTTTAAATGTTACTCCCAGTGATAAGAGAATCCATTTTGGATCTCCACTGGGTTGTGATAATGCAGCTGATATTACTATATTTCATAGCTGCAATACATCAAATAATAGTGTCGAAAACAGCATCGATGGCGATAGTTCTTCTAAATTGATTCCGAACTCAAGTCAGCTTAATGCAATTGCTGGAAGTAATAATTGTGATAAATGTATTGCTTCGAATACCAATGGAACCGCAAATACGGACAGTATTCAAAACGGTGATGATAAAAAGTCTAAAGTTCTTCTTAGTTCTTTTGGTGTGAGTAATGGAGCTGGTGTAAAAAGTATAAAGAAAGAAGATGTTTCATCCAATTTGGCAACTATTGAACTTAAAATTAAGAACCCGAAAAAAAATATCGCATTAAATAGTGCAATTGCATCAAAAAGTTCTAATGCATCAAGAAGTATATTTGCATCAAAAAGTAATTTGCTTTTTGTTAAAAGCAAACTTAACCTACAAATTACTCAAGCAAAGCGTATACATTTCCTCCGTTACGGTAACAAGTTTCATACCGGTATTACACTACCAGTTTCTAAGGTAAAATACAAAGCTTTTGAAAGTCTCTTAGAAGACGTTACCCGCCTACTTTGCTGCACTCTTAAATTACCTGGGCCGATACGAGCAATTTATACCAAAAATGGTGAAAATATTATTTCTATTGAGGAATTCGATCCAACTCAATCTTACATATGTTGCTGTAAAAATGAAACTACAAAAAAAGAAACAATAAATGACGGTCCACAAAACAAAGCACCAGGAAGAATTTCACTCTGTCAAACTCAACGACCCACTCGTTATCTTCGGCTTGACATAAAGCGTGAAGGTTGTGTGCGTCCACGTGTTATTATCTTAATCAAATATGGTCCGAAACCAAGGAAGATATTTCAGCTTCTTTTAAATAAGGATAATAATCAGTCATTTGGAAAAATCAAGCAAACAATTACTGTCGCCTTAAAAATGAACTCAGGTTCCATACAAAAAATATTTACGCTTTGGGGATTTGCCATCCGGAAGTTGGAAGAGTTCTTTGGAGATGAAGATATATTTTTAGTTCACAGTAATGAATATGTTTACTATCCAGATAATTTTGAACTAGACGGCGCTGAAATTCAAAAATTAGAAGAAATTTGTCAGAAGTCACAAAATATTGGCAAGTTATATCAAGTTTTAGAAGCGGAAACTTCACAAACAGTTGAGAAAGAATTCGATATACCCGAAATACTACATGATAGGTACAAAATTGAGGATAAAATAGGTGAAGGACATTTTGCTGTAGTTATGAAAATTATTAGTCGGCGTACAAAAAAAACTTTCGCACTTAAAATTGTTGATAAATACAAGTACGATGACGTGGAAGAGGTTATGGATTCGGAAATTAACGTGTTGCGTACATTAAATCATCCTCACGTTATATCACTTTTGACAGTCATAAACCGTCCCAAAAAATTTTACTTAGTCACCGATTATATGGCTGGAGGCGATGTTCACGATGTACTAAGTAAGTCTAAACAATTTTCTGAACCGCAATGTCGTTTGATAGTGAAGCAATTGGTTTTAGCATTAAATTATCTGCAAACATTGCATATTGTTCATCGGGATGTAAAAGTTGAAAATCTGTTAGCTTTGTGCGATGAGTCCGGATATATAAAAAATGTAAAATTGGCAGATTTCGGTTTAGCAGTTCAAACTAAGAAACAATTATTTGTTTTGTGTGGAACGCCATTATATATGGCACCTGAAATGCTATCAATGGATGGTTATGGTAAAGAGATCGATGTCTGGGCGACGGGTGTAGTGCTGTACTATATGGTTTTTAAGGCAGCACCATTTGATGATGATGATGAGCAGTTATTGCATGAGAAAATATCTGTTGGGGAATTCTGCTATCCTGAAACCGAGGTAAGTGCAGATTGCAAGAATTTGATAGAAAACTTACTTCAAATTGATCCTCGTACACGTTTTACTTGTGACAAAATTTTGAATCATAACTGGATGAAAGGGAAAACTTTTGAACATTAAAATGTTTGTTTACTTTTTTATGTTATTGATGATTTTCAGCTTTAATTAAAATAAAATTGCCTCTATGGGCAAAAAAAAAAATAATACAAATATCTTTGATGGATTCAAAAAAATAGTAAGAATAATCTAATATTTTATATTTTAATGATTAAGTATGCAGTCTCATAAGTGACTTACTGTGTCATACATATGTAATGATAAACCCACGATTGACTCACAGAATTTAGAATTACTTATTAAGTGTTTAAAATCTCAAAGAAAAGAGATATTTGTCAGCTTCCTAAATATATATCTCTCATTTACTCATTTAAACTATAATACACCATTTCATATTATAAAGAGTATCATTACATTCTGTACTAAAGTAGAATATATGAAACATGTTTAATAATTTGCAACTTGACTAAAAATTTATTTATTACAAATTTATTATATTAGACGATATCATAATACTCAACGGTATGTTGTAATAATGATACGATATCATATAACGTACGATATCGTTAATTTAAACGCAAAAAAAAAAAATGGTGGTACCTCATCTATCACAGAACACATGAAAGTATTTTTACTATAATTTTAACTCGAAATTTTGAACTATCCATGCATATTACAAAGGTTTTAAGCCTTCGATACGGTACGCGTTTTATTTTATTATGATATGATATAGTACGTAAAAAAATTTCTGAACTTAGATGAAATAATATTTTATTTCTTTCTATAATACGGACCGCACACAATAGCATTGTATGAGGCATATAAAATTGTGTAATATATTCTGATACAGGACTATTTACTACCCCTGTAAATATCGTGTTGTTATAAATAAATAAGATATCTAAAATGGCTGGTTTATACTTGATGTGAGAAAAATTATCCAGTTCTAATCGATTATGATTTGGTTAATAAAACCTAATCGGAGTATACTGAAGTATGTGTACTTAGAAAGACAGTGTAGAAATCTAGGAAGAACTAGTTGATATGTAATAGCAGATTCCATAAATGGGTCCTAGAAAGAACTGATTTGAAGTTAAAGTATATCTAATCTTAGTAAGTTAAAGGAGAGATATTAGTTAGGTTTTTTAACTGAAGCTGACTGTCAGCATGTCAGGTGGCTTATAAAAATGATCTGATCATTTTTAAATATAAGAAGTTAAAGTAAAGACTTTTAACATTTTTGTTAAGGAAATGTATATTAGCAGAAAATATTTTTGAAATAAACTTTTAATAGTTTTTGAAAGTTAATGTAAAGAATTTTTATTTGTTAGAAAAATAGGTTGAATGTTATATACCAGCAAAAAAAAATTTTGTATTCAACGTACGATATATCAACCTTTACCACCAAGATTTTTTCCCATATATATTATTATTGTTAATCGAAGGACTGGATCTGTCCTCCAATTTTTAATAATGGAAATAACTATTAAGTTTAGGCTACATAAGAGAGTAATCGTCTGAAAGTGCCTTACTATCATAAAAATATTCCATTTATTTTTATTGATATATTGACAACTTGACTCGAGAAAGAAGAACAAAGTAATTTTGAAGAAGAATGTCAAGAATTATAGGAAATTTGGGCAATAATCTATTCATCTTGCAACAACAATAAAAGGACTTGATAAAAAAGAATTTATAGAAACAAACGAGACTCCTCTTTTTCTTAGCTGGTTTGTTTGACAAAATTAGGACTATATAATAAAACAGGGTCTACAAATTATTTTGTTCGCAGATGTCAAGATCTCTTCACTGATATTACATTTAATTTACATCTTTTGTACTGAACACAACTACAGTTAGAGATGAAGCTATATTTCTGTTTCATTCACTCTAAAATTAATATAAAATGTCGGGAATTCGGGGATTCTTTAAGCAGTCAATTAAATAAGTTTTATAAAGTTGCTTACCATAGATTCTATAAGTATTTTTTATTTTAAATTGTTTATTATCTCTAACTCTAATTGACATATAAAGAGCTTGTTAGTAACCTAAAAGTAGCTAGCTATGATTTATGAGGGGATCTGTTTTAAGCTTAAAAATCATTGCTATGGGTTGAAATAACAAAAAAAAGTAAATAGATAACTTGTTTCAAAAGAGAGATAAATTAGTTAATGTAGTGATTTAGTATTTTTTTTTAAATAAAATATATTTATATAACCAGGACAAGGACAGCATATGAGTATTACGTAAAACGTATCTCTTTGGAGTTTTGGTTGGTTTCGTTGGCATTAGCAATCTTATTGGAATTTCCATATTTATGCGGTTTTTGTTCGTAGAAAGGAGATTCACAATTTACCTGTTATATCTTAACACCATTTGTGTGCAAAATATAGATAATTAAGATAAAAGATTTATTGAAGACGCCATAACACAGCATTATAAGTGCTAAATACTACCTTTGATATAAATAACATACATATATATGTACGAGTGTATAAATATACATATATGTAAGTAAATACACATATTTCCTGAATATATATAGATATAGATCAGTCATTCGCTTACCTTTAATTTCTTGCTATTAAGATATTTCATTTAATATGGAGAAGATTAATTATGGAATTAACAAAAGGAAATTCCATAGTTTTTGAAATTTGGATATAAAAAGATGACTTAGTAATGCACTTGACATTTTATTGAGAATAATTAGAATTTATTTAGATTTATTTTATTTAAGTAGTATAAACTAAATTTGTTACGTTCTACATTTATATTAAACTAACGTCTTTGGCTTAGATAAGATAAATGTTTGGCGAAAGCAAATTTATAAATAAATTTGCATTGAGTACTTCAACTACAGTGTTAATTTCGTCAGATACTAGTTAGTACCCATTTGTCGAAATAAAATTTCGGAATCATCATGTTTTTTAAATTTCTTACTATTTCATTAGTGAGTTTGCAATATAAATCTATTATATTTTATATATAAATATCGCTTTAAAGGCAATTTTATGGATCATCTTTATACTGAGACCGGTCGATGTGAACGGACAATGCAATGCTTGTGCTGCAGACACGGGCGTGGCCTGCGTTTCAGAAATAAGTTTCAAAATCTGTGTTGGTGGTTATCCTAATGGTGATGCATTGACATGCCCTACTGGCTACGTTTGCTCTACGGCAAATTCCTCGATTTGCTTGCCAAAAGTACAGAATATCACACCGACTTGCAGCGATTGCAATAAATGTGACGCCACCTCAACTTTTGCTTGCACGGGTCTAACAACTTTTGCGCTATGTCTGGGTACGGGTACAATATCAGACATTGTAGGCAATTGTGCTCCATCACACATTTGCAGTATTGACTATCCACAGATTTGCGGTAATGCTACAACAGGTGTAAGTTACTTTTAACTATGATATATATGGTAATTGGAATTCAGGATTTCTGTCTCATGTTTTAATTGCTATTACAGATAAGTGCTACATGTCCTTCTGTAATCGACGGCACAACTCCAGGAACAACAAGTAGCACTCCTACAACAGGTAGCACTGCTTCAACCGTAACACCGTTTTATAATGCCACCTACTTTTGCAGCAATTTGCAGCAAAAAGGTCGCTTTCCGGTTGGTACAGATCTAAGCACTACTTGCAGACAGTAAGTTAATCTATTCGAAAAAAAACGAATTTATTCCAACTTTGAACATTTACATTTAATTTAAGATATGTTTATTGCTTCCTCAATGGTGGTGCTTGGCATGGTCAGATTTATAATTGCCCTGGTAGTACATATTTCAATAGCACCTCACAGAACTGTGGGGTAGCTATACCACCTCGCTGTTTGGGTACTGTTCGAAGTTTAAGTCTTTTTGAGATTGATTTAGATTCATATTTTTAATATGTCAGTTAATCAGTTAATTGGTTAATCAAACTAATAATACATGGTAAAGTGAGTTATTTTTATATAAGTGATGATTAAAATTTTATTAAGATGTTCAAACATTAAGTGTATAAGTCATATGGATAAAGTAATAAAGCTATAATATGTCATAAAAAATGCTTTCTTTTCTCGGTTAAAATGAGTAAAACCATGAATA
>NC_051846.1:26352301-26358767 GCF_002237135.1 Teleopsis dalmanni
AACAAGAAATAGAACAGGATCAAGAAAAGAGCATAACAAAAGAAAACGATTGGAAACTAATATTAAAATAACTCAATGTGGGCGCTGTATTCGAACTGAATTTTATTTATCGCACAAATTAAAGTATATAAGAATTATAAACATCATAAAACGCCAAAAATAAATATATTATGATATATACTTATTTGTTTTATCAAGTAATGTGAATAAATCTTATATTGTTGAAAAAGAACGTACCGTAGATATAAATTTCTTTATCATATGTTGGCGACAAAACTGGTAGAAAGCAAAATATGTTTTTTTAGTTAAGTGAATATATTTTGTACAATATTGCATGTTTCAAACATTGAGTATTAATTTCATTTTCTTTAAAATCTATAGATTTATTTTTCAGATATATGGTATTTGAATCTTTCATGAAGACATATATGGAATGAAAATTCGTACTTATGTACGTCGATTAACGCCAAATATTACCAATAGTACTTCATAAGTCCTGTGTAGTTTAATTGAAAATCGCGTATAAATTTAATGTTATAGGTTTTATAGATTTTATATCATATTATATCGATGTTGAGGAATTGATATCTCTACGCTTTTAAGGTGTTAAAACTCTTAAATTTTATTGTGTTCATTATATTCTCTGTGCTGTTTGAGGGAAAAGTTTTTGTACTGCTAAGTAGTCCAATATCTTTATGAGAGAATCTTTTAGTAAAAATGCTAAGATCATTATGTGTCTGATTTGCTTTATTTATATTTATGATATGTGACATCTTTTACCGAGTATGTGAACTTAGCATTGTAGTTATAATATTTAAAATCTATGGTTGGCAGTTGCGAAAAAAATGATCTCATATCGCTTTTAAACGTACACTTCCAATATATGATAATGATTAATGTTTTTTATAAAAGTATTTTGGATTTTTATTTCATTAAAAGTCAAGCAGAGTTTTATTTGAACAAATGCTTAATTTGAAATACTATATAAATATTGTCAGTGCAATAAACTCTACTTAATCTGTACAATAAAATAATAAATTTATATTCAATTCAACTGTTAAATCAATTTAAGATACAAGTGTTTAAAAGTTACACGCTTATTTATCAACAGCACATTTAAAAAAAAAAATAAAATTTAAAACTACTAGTATTGATGATAATAGACAAACGAAAGGGCTTCTATTGTGTTTCACAAATTTAATTTTCAATTAAATTTTAGTTGAAAAAAACATTTATTAAACCTTGAACTATAATTGGCAACTCATTCATTTCATATCTTGAATATGATTATATGAAAGATTAGTGAAATGTTATCAGTCTTGGTATGAAATTAATTTTACTGATAATAAATAGTTTTTTACTTAAAATTGTTAATGTCATTACTATAATGACTAATGAAATTTTTCGAAACTATATATAAATTACAAACAAAAACTATTAATTTGATACTGCCACCACCTACTACCACTAGAATTTACATTTAAATGCGTTCGAATAATAAGAATCCAATAAAATTCAAGTAGAATAAAATGACAAATAATGAAAATGAAGGAATTGCGTGGGTAAATCACATACTTTGTCAGCTTTACCAGAAATAATTCTAAAATAAGATACGACATACTCGTATGCATATTCATTCGCTTGTATTTTGTATTTCACATATTCGCGCACAGTAAACATTCAACATTTAACGCCTGATAAGATAAAAACATGAATATAAAACAGTTTATTTACTAATGATCCCACTCAAAATCATCAAAACGAAGTAAAAAGTAATTTTACTTTCTTTTTCAAACAATGTTTCTCATTTCGGTTGACAAAATACTCGCGCTTACAACTCTTTGTAATCAAATAATTGTATTCTCATCGCCAGATAAAGGAAATTCTAATAAAATCAAACAATGCAAAATATCTTCACAAATATAAAGCACATTAAAAAGCTGAGCTGATCTAGGAGGGTGAACCAGCAAAATAATAGATTTAATTTATTTCAATTTGAAACTTCTTTTATATAAAAAATTTAAAAAAAATTATTAAAAATATAGTAAAGAATTTATAGAATCTATTTTAAAATTTAAAAAAATTATCAAAAGAATAATAAAAAAATTTATTAAATTCATTTTAAATTTAAGTTGTTAGCATAACTATTTAATTTATACAATATGTGAAAATATTAAATAAAAAAATATTTTTTAAATTATAAATAATACTATTATTATTTTCTACATACTTCAGTATTCATCTTCAAAATTTAATTATGTTTAAAAAATCAAAATTTACATACTGTTTTACTTTTTTACTAATTAAATTTTGAATTTGTTTTTCGACCAGGTTTTTTTTAATAATGTTTTTTATATATTTTATTTCCAGCTATAGGTGAGAGTTTTTTAAATTAAACTTTTGTTTAATATTTTTAATATATTTTATTATTCGACTCTTTATGAGAGTCTTCAAGCCGGTATGACTCTATCGTGCCCAAATTGTGCAAAAAAACATATGATAGATATGATACAAAGGTTCCAAAACAAAGCACTCAGGGATACAGTTAACGCTCAGTGGTACTTGCGACATCATGATCTACATCGTTACCTTGAAATACCTACTGTTAAGCAAGAAATACAGAAGGCTGTTAAAACACATTATGACAGGCTGAGTCAACACTTAAAATGCACCAAACCAAAAAAAACCTTTTGCTGCGTTTTAATCAGCAAGGAGATGACTAGCTCAGATCTATATGCACACCTCTTGTTAGTCAATATGCCTAGTTGTTGCTAATTTAAACTTTACATTTTGTTAGAATAAAATAAAAAAAAATATGTCTCAAAGCTGAAACTCATCTGTATCTGAAATACTAACTGTTAGCTATAATAACAATTTTAAAATAAATACAATTTCTTATTTATTAAAGGAATTTATAATGTAAATATAATTATTGTATTTATAAATTATAATTATTAAATTTGTTATGATTTTTAACAAATTTATTATATTGTATTTATATTAATAATATAAATTCCCTTGAAAATTTATAAACCGCATTTCTTATTTAAATAATAAAGAAATATTTTAAAATATATAAAATGTATATAATTTTATTTCGTATATAAAATTTTTTCAAACAATAAAGATAAATTAATCTTTATAATTTGAAAACTATTAAAAACAAATTGTTCCATGTTTATTAAAACCAAAAAATATTTAAAAAATAATACATGAGTACAACTGTACTGTACCAGTACTTAGAAGCATGAAACCCATGGCGTATGAGTGACGCATACAGTAAAGAATTTGCTATAGAAAATTTGAGACAATATAAATATAATTCAAGAACAACTTAACAGTTAAATTAAACATGTAATATATTCAATTTTTAATGAATTATTTAATTTTTTATAAATTATTTAATTTTTAATAGTATATATAATTTTTAACAAATTATTTCATTTCTAAATTAATAATTTTATTAATTTTCTGTTACAAATTTATTTATATATAATTTAAAATAAACATATGTAATCTGAAATGTTAAAAATGTAAAATTTTTTTTAATTTTTATATATAAAGAAAAAACAACAACAATTATTTTGACAGTTAAACACAAGCCCATGAAAAAACAGACTAATTTGTGAGGCACCATTTCATTAAATGTGCCAAAACGCGTATATTCAATTCAAAGCAATTAGCAACAATTTTATTTAGCATTTATTTATATGATGTGCAGGTCAAATTCAAATTTCAAAAACAAAAATGGGAAAAAATAAACAAAAAATATATATATATTAAATGGAAAGAATTACCACCTAAGAAAAAGTGTAAAAAATTATTTTAAGTGATTTTATAAGTAGCTCACCTCGCACTTGACTAGCGATCGCTCTATGATCCATTTTAAGTAGCTTTACTGGCACTTATTTGCTACAGACAATCTTAGTGAATAGATAGATATATAACAGAAGTGGTGGTTGTTGTACTGCCTGCAATTTTCTGGACAACACACACGAGCAATAATTTTTCTTCTTTCAGTCAGCTTCAATAATTTCAGTTTTGTTTGCAAATTTTTCAATTTGTTTAAATTTTGTTATATATTTTTTCATATATATATAATAAGTGTTTTTTTATTGTTTCACCATTAGCTAGACGTAATATTCAATTTAAAAATAGCACAATTTCTCACACAATATTTAAGTTTATTAGTATCCTCAGTAAAGATAGATGGATTAATAACTT
The DNA here is from genome assembly GCF_002237135.1 of Teleopsis dalmanni. Classification (NCBI taxonomy): domain Eukaryota; kingdom Metazoa; phylum Arthropoda; class Insecta; order Diptera; family Diopsidae; genus Teleopsis; species Teleopsis dalmanni. The sequence goes on from NC_051846.1 coordinate 26,356,526, forward strand.
TATACTTTGCTATAGTTTTGAAATCTATTTTTAAAAAATTGCTAAAAAATAAATAAATTATTCAAATTTTCATTTAAACAATGTTTAAATGCTAACGTATTATATATACATATTTGTATAAATTTTGGTTTTCTGGCATTGCAAATTTATAGTGATTGGCGTATCAATCACGTGAAATTTAAATTTTATTTAAAATTAATAAAATCGTTCTTTTTCGTATAAACAAAAATAATAAAATAGAACAAAAAGAATCGAATTGTTTATTTAATACGATTTCAGTCAAAAAAACACGACAAGAGCTCAACAAATGGCACAAATCTGTGCGCACTTCTAGTCTCGTATTGTTTTTTTATTTAATATAACAAAAATTAAGGCAACATGAAAGCACTAAATTTCACTAAACAGTTCCATTAAGGTTAAAGTAATTTTTTGATAATAGATAATATAAGGTCAATGGAAATAAGTTCTAATGGCATCAATAAACATGCCATTTAATAGAAAAAAATATTGCACCAGGTAGAAATAAATATAAGAAAAACATACTTTAAATTAACTATAATTTTTAAAAGAACTTTGATTACATTTTTTTGTTAACACAGATAAACAGAATTTTGGAAAACAATTAAATTTTTCGAATATATTTCGAATATTTGATATAGACCTTCAAAATAACTTTGATTATGTTTTTTATCGTTAATAAACAACACTTACAAATGTGAAAAAATACTTAAATTTTACAAATACATTTTTAATATTCGATATTCGATTATTTTTTTTTTTGTGTTATATAAACAACAGATAAAAATATTGTAAAACAATCAAACTTTTCAAATATATTTCGCGAAATAAATAAATGTGAGCTTACAAAATCTTTAACAATTCTCAAAGATAGACTATTTTAAGCAAAACGAAACTGCAGCATTTTTTTGGTGCTGGCCTGAATCTGCTCATCCTCTACACAGAGAAATCGAGCGGGTGGACATCTAATGACCATGGAAATTTCTGTTAAAATATCTATACAGTTTTACTGAAAATTTTGAATCCAATCACCTTAAAATCACATTCAAGTATATTTTTTTTTAAATACCGTGAGTAAAATATAAATAAGTTAGGTGAGGTTGAAGTAGCGATGTTGTGCTCAAAGCCCACTTGAGCTAAAATAATTACCCGTTGTGAGACCTCGAATTCGCGTTGTTTATACGCAGACTTTAAGGTCAGCGTACGAAAAGCATAACTTCCACATTCAACTTAAAGTTAAATAATATGTCAATTCTATTAACTTCACAAAATCCCTAATTTTGCAGGGTGTTTGCTTTGTTAGATCGGTAAGAAAATGGACTTCAAATATTTTAAGTCTTCTCATAGCCAATGTCTATCACATTGACGCAGGAGATGGAGTGCAGTTTCCTCCTCATCTATAAAGCCACACCCCGACAAAAGTCATTATAGGGTAGACCCAGGATAATAGAATGTCATTTTAATACACTGTAAACGGTTACTACTGGTACTGACTAGTAAGTTTCTTGATCAGTTTGGACCACGTTGATTGTGAGATCTGATATGTTAGAAAGCTTCATCTGCCCAAGTTTTAATGTTCAGATATTTAAGATTTCAAATGATTGTATTGACTGATAGACAATAAAGTCAGTTAACATTAAGATAGATATGGTTGTAGTACTACAATCAATTCAAAGGCTATACTTTATAGTTTGAAATTCTCTGCAGTTCAATTGGGTGACCAATTCTACATTAAAAAGTCAATAAAATAACAATAACAAAAAGTGTATTTAAAGATGTATTATATTTATGTATATAAAAACATTTTCAAATTAAAGTTTGCGTACAACTAACTGAGGTGACAGGAGATTACGAATAGCCTCTAACTAATCTCTCTAAATCATAGATGGAGTTTGGTATGTTAAAGATTGGCACAGTAATCATTATTTAATATTATTATATATCTAGCTAAATTAAAAATCAATGCCGGGTAAGATTCGACCACATAGAACAATTTTATTAATGACAGATCACCAATATTGAGACATTAAGATCAGGAAACCAAGTTCTGGACACCAAGTTAAGGACATCAAGTTCTAGACACCAAGTTAAGGACACCAAGTCAAGGGCACCAAGGTAAGGACACCAAAGACACTATCAGGACATCAAGTTAAGGACTCCAATATCAGGACACCAAGTTAAGTACACCAAGTTAAGTACATCAAGTTCTAGACACCAAATTAAT
>NC_051846.1:26358867-26376309 GCF_002237135.1 Teleopsis dalmanni
ATATTTTACTTATCCATATCTTAAGTCTCAAGTCAGAAGTGATTTTCTATTTATGCAATAATCCCTCAATAGTTATTTATCTGGCACACTATCAACCCTAGTATATGTCTAGTATATACTACTATAATTGTTTTTTTCTTTTGTAGTGTATTTAATGTGTATAAATTATATTGTAAAGATGAGGTTCCGTACCTTAGTCTCATTCCCCCCTCATTCTCTGGTTGATATATTTACCAAAAAAAAAAGTCTCATAACTGAAGAAAACTCGAAACAAAAAATATTGTAGTAAATTTTTGCAATTCAGGCACATTTCGGCAGTTGTTAAACATATTTTAAGTAAAATAGTCAACCTTAAACTAAACATATGTTAACTTGGATGATTAGTTTGTTTCACATATGTCAGAGAAACAATGATGTAAAATCAAGACCATAAAATGGTTAACGCTTTGTAAATATCTGTTATATATTGCGTAGAAAAATAAATCCTAAAAAATAATCAAGTAACTTAACCTAGGCTAGTTTTTGTATATATTGTTCTACATAAGATACATCCAAAGCTTAAGTTATACATAGAAATAAAAAAATCCCATTTCTTAATGGAAAATATTTAAAAATATTTTGAATTAAAAAAACATGAAAATGATGTAATATTCAAATTGTTATTTCCATTTTGTTTTCTTTTAAAAGATTTTGTCTACAATATCTCAAAGACTTCAATTTATTTTCAATTACTTTATCATTTATTGTTAATTTTGAAATCTGTTCAATATGAACTTTCATTTCCATTTATAAAAACTTCATCTAAAATTTCTATATGAAAATTACTTACATCTGCAAAAGTAGAGCAACGATGAGCATCGCATCTTTTGCAGCTTCTCTGAACTCTTAATATCGAACAATTTTACAGTATAGTTTTCTACATGAAAATTTATTTCTACCATATTTTTTTTATTTATTTCAAAAAGAAAAAAAACTTAATTATAAATGAAAAATACTTCAAAAACATATGACATATGTAAATTCCAAAGCCATTGCACATTGCATATTTGTGACATGAAAGGAAATGTTAAACCTTCGGAATTTTATGAATTTTCGTTATTTCATGTTGAGAAAATATCAGAAAACTGTGGAAATTGTGCTTCTCGAAATTTCGTATAAAATTGATGAAGTATAGCATTTTGAACTACAAAAATATTTTATTATAACTGAAAAATTAACCATTAAAAGAACGGAAAAGTATTTTTCAATTAAACAGTCACCAAAATTTTATGTCTTCATAAATTAATGGAATAATGCATTTCCCTTCATTTTTCATAAATAAGGTACACTCAGCTAAAATCCATTGCAGTGCAGTGCATTGTATATATAAAGTATCTCTATCTACCTGCATTTACTTTAGCTACTTAAGATGTTTGTGTTTTTGTTCAAAGTAATTGTCTTATGCCAGTTATACGCGGTATATACGTAGATACAAACTGTATCTGCAGTTTGTACTGTGTATACGACTGTACTTACAGTCGAATAATTACAATTTTCATTGTCACTAAAACTCAAAACAATAACAAATGAAATATACATTTTCTTTGGGAGAAAACAATAAAATAAGCCACAGCAATGCGTCATGAAAAAAATGTATAGATACGTATACATTATAGCGGCGTTTGAACTTTTGCGAGATCTCAAGATCAACAAGCAAGCAAATGACTCAAATATGAAAACAATAGACTAAAATTTTACAAGCGTAAAGATACATTTGAAGGAAGCCGTGTCTACATTTTCTATTAAATCTCTAGTAGCGCATTTTTTTTGGGTTTACTCTGGTAGTAAATTTTTGTACACCTCAAAAATAAACATAAAAACTAAACATCTTTTTGTCGGTCTGCTTTTGAGCTTTTGAAAACCATAAAATATTTACCAACTGCATTATTATTTCAATTTACATTTACTTAAGACTCTACTTGATATCTCTCATTTAATTAAGATGAATTAAAGTTACAACTTTTCCAAGCTGATAACTGTTTCAACTACGGGTAACTAAAATATTCAACCAATTCCACCTCACTTGTACTAGAAATGTAGTCGAAATTCCCACTGTAACTGTTTTCGGTGTTTGTTTTGAATAACTTTAACTTAATTTTTAAATATTTTGTATCTTTTGAGTAAAAAAAAAACTACTATTACATCCGCAGATTTGGCTTGGCTTTAGCTAATCCACAGTCAACGTTTATAAGGCATAAGTAATTTCTCCCATTACGGCAATACAACTTACAACAGCAAATGTTATGCAAAATTTTGAATTAGTAAAGTAAAATTGAATAATATTACGAATAGTTTGTTGGTTTTCCGAGAATTTGTATGTTCAGTGTGCTTATGCCAATGTACATATACGTATACGTATATACAGTGGCGTCATAGACCCCTTGGTACCAGTAACAAATTAGTTACTTTATTTATTTTTAAATATCTTCGAAATTATAACTACTTACATATATACAATACTCTTGATGATATTGGTATCATCTTACCACTGTGGTCATAGCGACAGTCCCCTCTAGCACGCCACCTATGCGTTTATACGTGCATCTAATATGTAATTTAAATGATTTTGCACAGATTTTTTGCTTGTGCCTTTTTCCGAGCTGGTTTTGCCTTCATTTGAATTGTTTTAAATTTTTTTATGAATGAAATTGTTGCTTTTGTATTTGTTTGTGCTCTGCTATTTTACACTTATTGTCTTGTGGTTTCTATTAATTCAATCGTTCCAACAACATTTTTCCCTACGCTTGAATAATGTGTACTTTACTTAAGGTATACTATATATAAAGCTTTAGCTAACTAACTACACTCTATAGTATTTTAGAATAGAATAGAAATAAACAGGGTACTAGCTCCCACCGGAGCAGAGCACTGCGACCAGATTGATCTTTTGTGCCGTAACTGACCCTAATTGAACAGAAGACATTCCGCTTTCCGAATGAAGGCCAGAATGTCGTCCGTTGAGGACCTCCTAATGTCAAAAGGAGAGAGCAGCTCTCCTCCCAGTGATTTCCTCCTTGCCCAGATCACTATAGTATTTTGATGACGAGAAAAAAAAAAAGTGATTAAATCTTGTGTGGGACAATGTTTTCTATAAGTCATATTAACACCTTAACTATTATTTTAGAATATACAATTCTAAAAGAAGTTCGCTAATTCGGACCTATTAAAATTGGACTCAATCGCGTTTAGTGAAACTTTTGAATTGCGGGAATCATATTAAAGACACGATAAAATTGTTATAAATGTACATATGTTCAATTTAACAGAAACTGACACATTCACATGAGAACTGATAAACTGACACATAACCCATGTATGGATTTATTTTACTGAACAATCAAATAGACATGTTCATAATATGTGGACCAGTGTAGCGAATCAGTGGTCAATACGGATTACATAGCACATATTGCAGATTTTACATTTTATAATTCGAATTCGAATTATTGGGAATTCTGACTATCTCTAGAAGATCTACTGTATCAACTTGATCGTTCTTAGTTTAATAGACCGCATTGAACACAGGGTCTATATATACTGTAGGGGTATGTAAAGCAGTTTTACTACCTTAAAATCATTATTTCTACCACATAAGACGCAAAGGAATATGAAATGAAATAGATCTGCATTTGTAGTACTTTAGACTACGTGGAAATTATTCTAAATATGCATAACAACAAACCATACATCAAATTCTTTATGTGTATAAGATTTAGTTCATATTTAAAAAGATTACATGGAAGTTTTAAGTGAACGTAAAGAGACATCTTGCATTATGTTAAAAAATTAAAAGGTTTAACAGCGAATATATGGGTTATCGATATATAAACAAAAAAGTAAAAGATAGTACTGTTGGCGTAGCTATACATTATGCAAATCCTAGGAAAATATTAAAACTGCATTAAAATGGAATTCACAAGAAAGATGTTTGTGAAGGAGTCCAAAATTTTTAAAGGACACTGTTTATTTACTTTATTAACAGATTATACTAACATGTAAAAAAACGATGTTTGCTGCATTTTTGTTACATTTCGTATGCCATTGCAATTAAAAATTTTCTTATGGATATGCAAAACGCTCATACGATATGTACAAATCCGCACCCATCCATAACCAACTTATATAGAACAGAAATAAATATATTCAAATTCATAATATAGTAATTGATTAATGACCTGAACTTACTAAAATGCATACGTTTTATATTTCTTTATATTATATTTATATTATATAATATTCCATTAATAATAATATATATTATATATATTATAATAATATAATATATAATATTACATTAATAATAATATAGATTATATATATTATAATAATATTATATATAATATAAATTGTTTCTATTTTCTCAATGTAGATTTAAAAATATTCGAAATTTCTTCATTGGCAATATTTTATCTAAGTATATATAAGAGTAGTAATAAAAGTTGTTGCTATCGATATAAAGACCTAGGACAATGTGTATTTGTCTTTTCTACCTTTCTTTTTATTTAATTATATAGTTTTACATTTTTTAAATGGCTGGTAAACGTAGATCCAATCTGTTTGAGCCAACAAAAACTATATGAAATATATTCAGAGCTCTTATAGATTATAGATCAAAGATCGTAATGATTAAAGAAACATTAAATCTGCTATAACAAAATTAAATCGCTTCCTAGTTAACCCCTCCGTACTTTCAGCCATACTGCTGACTCAGATATGTTAGTCTGAACACTATATTTTTAAATATACATTATATTTATAATAAATAATGTGTTTTAGTATTCATAAACACATCATGTACTGCTTGGTTTTTCGTGTTTCTGATAGTCATGTATTACAGAATGTAGGGTACATGACACTTGTTGCTTCGAATTAAGTGCATAAAACAATTCATCACCACCTTCAAGAGTGCTTCGACTCTATTTGGTTTGGTTTAGCTGAGTGCGATTCGGTTGGGCTTTGGCTTGGCTTTGACTATGACTATGCTTGGTGGTTGATGTTATTTCGTTTTGGTGTAACCGCTGATTTTGCAGATAAAAAACCTCTTCACATGCAAAGCCAGCCTTTGGTTTTTTTTCTTATTTTTTGTTATTATGTGTATTATTGCCGTTTTCAATTTCATTTTTAAAGCACTAAATTTGATTCTGTGAGATCGTTCATGTATATCCACTCTTATTTATTAGTGTCAATTTATATTGTGCATCTAGTTTTCTGGGTTATATGAATTACAGGGTGGCACTGGGGGCACACTGTATTATAGTTAATGTAAAACTTGATTAGTTAAATAAATTTTGCGCAGTTTTTTATGTTTTATTTATTTATTATTTTTTTTTTTTGTTTTTTTTTTTGCTACAATTACTTTTTATTATTCATTGTCTTAAATGACAGCACGCAATTTTATTTAAAAAATGCAACTAATTGTAGTGAGTTCACTTACTGGAGTCGGGGCATTGGGCATTTAACTAACTACTTGCCATCATGGCATCGTAAGTCTGAAATACAATATTGTGAGTAATAACAACTTAAGGAAGCGAATTATAAATGTAATATACAATACGTAATTATAATTATATTCTATAAGCCATATGCAGTTTATTTATTAGTGAAAAATATGTGTTGATATTTAAAATTCTAATTTAATAAAATCAATTTTGTCATATAGGCAAAGTTATACATTTTTCAACAATGTATTTATTATAAAATTGTTGCTATATTCTTTATGTAATGAATTATTCATTAAAATTTACCTGTATTAAATACTTATCTATGCTGATAATTAAAAAATGTAGCTGATTATTTGTTTGTATTAGAGGAATATTTCGGTATTTATAAATAATATAAAATGGTATTCTTAGCTTTTTGGTTTGTTACTAATAACTAACTAACACTTTCTCTTCATTAAGAAGAATTAATATATTGAATACTTCATATTCTAACAGTTTTAGTAAAAGTAATTTGTATGTAAATATTATTTTCTTCATTATTTAATCACCAAACTGTTGTTGAAAAAATACTGATAAACGTTTTTAGAACTGTAACGGTTTTACTCATACATAAATTAAAATTGATCACCTCAGAAAATGTTAAAGTTTGTTTATTTCTTAGCTTTTGACTTATCTTTTAAGAGTATTAGTGCATGTCAGCCATTAATTATAGTAGGGTTCTTTGAAAATTAACTGTAATCGTAATAAAAGTATGTATATTGCATTTGAATTTTTATTTCCTTTGTTTTTAACAATAATGACATTTTTTTTAAAGTAAAATATGTAAAATAATTCAAAATTTTGCTTAAAAAGTGATACAAAGTGGCACTGTTCATTTGACACTCACGACTAAAACCATCTTCGTTTCTAGATGGTTATAATTTTCGAACTGGACTTATTTGTTGACTTTTTTGTATAATAAGTAAACAAAAATAGTTAGTTTAACTTAAAATTTAATTTTAACATAAATGCATTTATTTAACTTCATATAATAAGACTTTGATTAGTATCCGTGTGTATGTTCTTGAAGTTTAATAGGTTTAAATCAACGTTGTCATTATTGCACCATTTTATTAATCTATTAATGTTTTCAATAGTCAAAGAATAAGCAATAACGATTATGATAAATCACTCTTTTTATGTTTTTTTTTACCTTGATCACCAACGTATGTGCAAGAAACTGCAAAGAATTTAAACTCTGAAATTAGAATCTCAAATTCTAACAACAAACTGAAACCTCAAGTTCTAGCTTTAAAACCAGAGTTCTAACTTCAGAATTTGAAGTTCTAATTAAAAAGTGTTTAATGCATTACCAAATGAGGTTATAATCTCTAAACATACTATTTTCTAAGAGTTCTTATAATTATATGTCCAGATTAGTAACCTTTTTTGCAGATTCCCTTACAGTAAATAAATATTCTCAATATATGTATGCTCTCTATCTTTTGCACTGCAATTACAAAATACAAAAGAACTTAATTGAAAAGAGAGAAAAGGTATAAAATACCATATGTTTTATTTCTTTTGAAAGTCATTTAAATCTTTTAAGTGAAGTGTAACTTAAAATGTAAAAAATCGCTATTTGTTATTTTAATATTCCAAAACCCCGGACTAAAATTCTTCCCGTCATCAATCTTATAATTAATAACAAAATGTTCATGAGTATTTATAATTTAGAATTTCAAGAAGAATCTTAAATCTTTAGTTATATACTGTGACTTTCGAATGCTTAAATTTTAATATAATATTCGGATAAATATATAAAAATAAATAAAGCCAAAAATTGTCATATATCGAATTAAACTCTAAAAGTGTTGAATGCAATTTCCATGATTTGGAATATTATAGGAATATTAAAATATTTCCTATATTTTCTACATTGTCCTGATAGTATGGTACATCTGTACTAGAAGTATGACACTAAACCCACTTAGGTTTTGTCCAAAAACATGCTTTAAAAAATGCTTAGTGAATCTATCCAATATATTGCCTCAGCTGTCAGATCAAGTACTGCATGGCCATTCTATTCCAAATGTAGAATCTCTAAATAGATACACAGAATTAAATCAGAGGCAGAGGCTAGGTTAATATCTGTGTTTATAGGGCACATGACCTTAGGACGACATGATGCTAGGATCGGCCTACCTTGTAGTATCTCCTGCAGCACGTGTCTACCGGCTCTCCAGGAAAGGACGCCAGAACGCCCGTTGTGTCTATGTGTTTTAATCAGAACTAGACTTAAAATTTTTAAGGACCCGCTTCTTTAACACACTCAGCGACATCTCCAGCATTAGCATTGGCTAAACACTCGCCTTTATAAATATTTCTGACTGGTTTTGGCTTGAACTTCTTCTACTTATTTTTACGAGAATTTGTAAATTCAAATTGACTTTCTTCGTTAATTGAAGAGAATTTGTTCCGCCTTCCACTTCAACTAACTAACCACCCCAGAAGAGCTTCAGGTACCACTAAAAATCCTGCTACAAAAGATATATAAAGCTTTATCTGGTATCGCTAAAGCAGCAGAGATCTATACGTCGCTTAAAACCATCCAGATTATTCTAACCTAACCTACTCTGAAAATTTTAATCACATTGAAATGAATTAAACAAAAATATACCAAAGAGTATTATATACTTAAAAATTGATTTATATAAACCAGAACACAATCAAAATATTAAAAAATATTGATTGGTAAAATAAATATCTTTATAATGCTACGGGTATATAATACATACCACGTTAAAATTAAAATGAAAATTATTTATGAATTTATCTGAAATATTCATTTCATATAGTTATGTTGACCTCTGTTCATACGAACCCCTTCAACATTCAATGTATTATTATCTATATAGTATCTATAAAAATGTAAAATAAATCACGTTAAATAATGATTTTATTTTTATTATATTTTATTTTTGATAAAAAACTAAAAACTGCAATATGTATATTAAAACATATTTATTTTATTTATTATACAGTAATGTAAAGTATTTTCAAATGGTTTGAAGAAGAATGAGGAAGAAAACAAGAGTTGCGTCTGCAGTTCATACGAAGATAATACATAAGACGCATTCTTGATGAAATGCAGTACAAACAAACGACTTCTTACCGATATTTTTATATAAACAAATATACAAAATGAAATGAATGGAACTGTATTTGTGCTCTTGTATAAGCATAAGATTGTTTTAGCAAAAAAAAAAAAATATTAAAAAAATGTACTTCTTTAAGCTTCTTCTTCTGATTATATGCTTTATTACCGCACGTACATCAGTACCCAGTTTACTGAGAATCAGAAATTGAGTCATATCCAAAAAAATGTGTAAATGGTTCTGTATTATTACGAGAGTACGTACAACTGTACAATTACGCAAATTAATTTTATTTAAAATTTATACTTAAATTTTTTAATCTTTAAATTATTAAAAAAAAAATTATAATGTAGGGCATATAACACAAAAGTTCATTATCAGTTGCTTTATTCAAAAGCAGAAATTTTAACCTATAGTATAATATAAATAATTACATACATATATATAGATATATATAATAGCTGATATAGTTTTTAGAAAGCGAACTCATAAGAATTTACCCCAAGCTTTGACTTTGCTGCTGATGAATAATTTTACATATATGTATATATATATTTGTATTTTATTACTTAATGGGAAATACTGTGCAAATATTGTTATATATATACTTATATGTGTTTATTTAATTACTATACACAGTTTGTTATCATGCGGAATGTTATAAAATTCTGATCCTTAACATTTTAGTGACATTGTTAACCCGAATAGTCCAATATTTATTACTACGGATAATTATAAAAAATGTTCTTTATATAAACAAAGCAAATACGTTACATTAGATATGCGAAATTACGTACGTTATCAAATTAATTAGACGCTTAACCCAAATTAACATGAAAATCATCTCATAAACCCAGTGTCCACCCACTAATTAGAGTATAGGTGTATAGTATAGATATATAAAACTTCAATAATTATAAAATAAAAATTTTTTTTACTACATCAGCGTACACATATTTTATAGTACTTTTAATTTTTTAATCACTGTATTATTATCTTAGGAGTATTTCTTGCGAAAAACTTTGGTATATATAACATACGATTTCCTGGTATGTAATATAAACTTTTTAAATAAGTAAAAATTCCGATAATAAAATTTTTATTCTTAAAAATGTTTATCTGACTGAGAATAATACTTTATATCCTGCTTGATATTAAAATATGCTCTCGTACATATTAGTTAAAATAAATAGATATATTAGAATAGATAGAAATAAGTTAGAATAGATAGATGTAATAGAAGTTAAATTTATTTGTTAGATAAGAATAACTTCAGGTATTAATTTTATTTAGCTAGGAAATACCCTTTAGTCTGTACTCACATTTATTATTCATAGAGATAAGTGAATTTCAATAAAGAAGGAAGAAGAAATACATTGTGTTTCTAATGGAATGAACTATATCTCATGAACTAGTCATCTGATATTTTAAGCTAAACGTTAATAAGGCGATACATTAAATAACTACTTGTTTGCAGTTTAAATATTGAATCAGACTTTTTGTCTTGTATTTAGCCTATATTTTTATTATTATTCTCTTTACCATAAATGTTTTTTTCTAAAAATTTTGAATAAAATTTTTTATAAGAAAAATTACTCATCGCATATTTCTTCTAATATTAAAAATTACATCTTTTATGGTGTATTAATATTTTCAACACTTTGGTTCATTTGCATATTTTAATTTGAAATTATTTTAAATTAATTCTCAAAAATATAGAATTCATTTTTAGTGAATCTGCCACTAGTGATAAAAAGGGTTAGTGTTGCAAAATGTATCTCATAAAAATTTAGTTCTGTTAACAGACAAAAACATTTTTAGTGTTTGAAGTGTACTCGATGACTAATACGTATAAAAATGTTGTCACATAAAATCATGGTCGAATCATTCAAAAATCTATAAAAGGAAATAGATTAAAATTATATATAAAAAAGATATCTCCAAACTACGGTCAGATCGATAGCAACAAGCTTTAAACTTTTTAAGTACATATATATAGACAACGATCCTATCATAAATGGACTAATATCTCAAAGATAATCAGTCATTTTAACTATTTTTTTTTAATAATGATAGTATGAATTCTACAATAGTTAGTAATGTTAATAGTGTTTCATATTAATACTTACTATATTGTAATATAATTATATACTAAATTTTTAATTGTTTAAAAAAATTCTAAACATCAAAGACATTGCAATGCAAAAGCAGCATATGTACAAAACACTTATCCAGCCCGTTCAACCTAAAAATGCAAGATCTGAGCTCAGAGCTCTACAAAATAGCAAGCAATCTTTAAAAAGAATTTAAGACAAAAATGTTTAGTTCAATTTTAGATAAAGTATTATACACAAAAGTAATACAATGTAGGTCTTGAACAACTAGTAAAATTTGTCACTTAAATAGATATATATTGTAATATCTCAATGTTTGATATAGCTTGGAAACGTCGTGGGTAAGTGTCATGACAATAAGTGCACTATTTTTTAAAACCTCTCCATATATAATTAATTTTAAAATACTTGATCCTTTGTTGAAGTCAAGACAACATTTATAAATAAACACGTTTTTCGTATATTGGTTTCTTCGAAAGTAATGTACCATATAGTAACCAATTAAAACAATTAAAAAAAAGCTTATTAGAACTACATGAACCTTCTTAAAATACAACAAGATATATTAACAATTTAACAAAGATAAAATATCACTACCTTTTAAGTGCAGTGTCATTCTAAGTTATTCATCACAAGTTTGGCTGCATGAAATATTTGGAAAAATATTTGGAAAATTAGATATGTATTATATGCTTAGATATTTCGAAGCAGAACATCAAACTGGAACCATTGATCGAAAGAAAACCTACATTTTTACTGAAGAGAAACCCGAAACCGATGGGATATATATTTTTGTAATTAGACTGAAACGAAAAAATGACACTACCTAAGATATATGTGTCAGTTACGAATTTTACATAATTAACTACAACAACAGGAACGAAGTTAAGTCTCTCGAAACTGATTGTTGCAAAAATATATTTCGACCTTTCTAAAACTCTGTTGCAGTAATTATTAAAGTGCTGCATCAAAACATTCGTTTTTGCGGTCATTCGTTTTATTTTCAAATGTGTACCATATTTACAAATTATTTCTAAAGCGAATACGAACGAATAACAGAAACGGTCCGATAGAATTCGTTTCCGCCGCATTCGTTTCAATGGAATGGGGGTTGATTTGTTCTCTATAATCGTTTGTTTTGAATTTTAAAATCAAATAAACAAATATTTTAGAGTATTTCAATCACTTTTAGAGTATTTCAATCACTTTTAGAGTATTTCAAATAATTCTATTTTTGCAAAGAAATATTTTATTTATTTTGTGTGCGTTTGGTTGCCTGCGCAAAAGTAAAGAAAGTTGGATGTGCGTAGAGATTTGCAATAATTGCAATAACAAAGCACGTAAATTAGGTTTAATTTTCTATTATTTTCAATGCAAAAGTTGTTTAAACAGGTAGATCTAATGCAAAAGGTTAACTTAAAAAAACGGTTTGCGCAGAATTTCCTTCTTTGTCGATAGTTTTTTATGATGTAACAAAATAAATTGCTTCACATATTTACCTTTTCCTGGAAAATAATTTTATACATGATATGGTAAAAATATCTATTTCTGACAAGAGAGATTTTTAGAAATTTCTTAAGAATTCCTTCAGAGTTCCTACTTTACAAAGTTTCTTGTAAATTATTTGCAACACCAGCAAGTAGTGCATCTTCGGAAAGGGTTTTTTCAGTTGCTCGGAACTTAATAACAGAAAAAAGAACATTGATTTCATCTAATCAAAGATCTATCAATCAAATCATGTTTTACACAACAATCTTGAAAAAGAGGAATTAAGTCAGACGATGCTCAACATTTAATTTGCATATTCAATTAAATTTGTGAACTGTAAAAACTGTAAAAAAACTTATTATAATTTTTTTAAATAAATTTTTGTTCAAAATTTTTTTTATATTTAATTAATATATTAAGTCATATTATATATGTAATCAACAAATTACTATTATCAACATATTAAATAATATTTAATTAATAAAAAAACTTAAATAAATAAATTTGTGTCTTACTATTTAAAAACACATAATTTTTGTATGAACTGAAAATCAAATGCTTAGAGTACTCCCAACTACTTCAACTACTTTTAGAATGTTTAGAATTAGAGTACTCTAAACAAACGAAACAAATATTTATTCCATTCCATTTTGTTTTTATGTCTATACATTCGTATTTGTTCGTTGAGAGTGAGAGTATGCTACCATTCTAAACACAATAGAATGCTTTGAAACTGAAATCAAATGCGCGCGTGCAGTACTCTAGTAATTATCGATGTATGCATGAAATGGTTCTATTTTTTTTTCTCTCACGTCTCATATATATCAGATAATGTTCTCATACTCAAATCTCGGTTACTCTACTGTAATTAGAATTCTCTGAAATAAAGTTGAGCAAATTCCTTATTAAAGTACCACGGACAATTAAGCTAGAGTCACTGTCTGCTGGATTCCATTTAATGTAGAGCTGCAATGATAATAGTCAATTATTGTAGCGAGGAACTATAGTTTTATCGTGCTTTAGGCATTACGTTGACTATTATTCTTTTGTTAAATGCGTTATATTATTAAACAATTTTTTATCGTTATACAAACATATATTAATTTCTTCAACTTTTACTAAGATGTATGTTAAATGTTTCTACAAATTTTGATATAGTGGAAATTCTTTTTTATTAACTTTAAATTTATCACTCAAATTATAAACTTCGCACTGATTATTTAATGTCTTTTTTTTACATTAAATATTTTTTATTTGCATACGGGAATTTTTCACACAAAAATAAATTTTATTGATGTCTACTGTCTTCTTTCTGTCTTGAGTATAAACCGGTATTGATATATAGTATATTATTTCTGATGGTTCACTTTCAAATTTAAAGATGTTAAATGTTTTATATCGGCGTTAAGTTTATTATCCATTGGTGAGCACATATATATTCGTAGTTATAAAAATTTTTTGGAAATAATTAAATTGTGTAGATTTACATATTTTACAAATCTCAACTTCAAGTCTGCAAAATTTCTTCATTAACAGCTATTATAATTAAATATTTGATTAGTTGCTTATCATTTGTAGTTTCCTTCATACTTTTAAACATTGATGATCACCTTTTGTCAACTTCTATCTAGTATCAGAGTCCATCAAAATCTTAAGAAATGCACAGTAAGATCTGGTATGACCTTACTGTTATTCACTTACACGCATCAAAACTTAACTTTTTAAGTTATTTACGCAATTACCAAACAAAGTAGTTGAGATTGTCTGTAAAGTGCTTAGCTTTGTGGCACTTTGAAAAATAAATTTATTTTCTTTTCATGTCAATTTAACAATAAAAATCTATTGCACATCAAGTAGTGCAACACTACACCGTTTGTTCTCGCATTCATATTATTTTTA
Organism: Teleopsis dalmanni; assembly: GCF_002237135.1. NCBI lineage: Eukaryota > Metazoa > Arthropoda > Insecta > Diptera > Diopsidae > Teleopsis > Teleopsis dalmanni. Next base: position 26,372,986 of record NC_051846.1, read on the forward strand.
TCAACTCATTTTAAACAACTTAAAAAACACTTTTGTTAAATTTATTGAGTTCAGGTCAATGAGATATTAAATAATTTAACTCGGGAAATAAATTTAGCGTAACAACAATTTATATTTTAATGTGGCTGTATGCATTGGAATTTATAAATAAATTTATCAGACTTTTCATAATCAAGTGTGAAATACGATGTCATATAATTTAATACAATGAAATATACAACTCAGTATTTCTTCTGATAAGAGAAGTGAGGCTCTTGTGTACGTTAGCAGGCAGGCGTAAACTCTTCTGCCACCAACAAAAGCGTTGGACGTGAACCTCAGCGGCCTTAACCAATGCGTCTGTCGCGCTATTAAGTAAAACTCTTCCATTCAAAAGATTGTTTCTTCTATTGTTGAGACCGGCATTTTCTTTCTGCTGCTCTTCTTTTTTTTTTTTTTTGTTTGTTTTTACTCTTCTATTGTAAGCCAGTTAACGGTGCATTCGGATAGGCATATATTAATAAATTACTTTATTCATAAATCGACGGCCACTTTTGACTTTAAAGTTTATCAGCTACTTAATTATGGACAAACCAAAAGACGAACAGATACTTTACATATATACCAAAAAATAAATACTATAATTTAACAAAAAAAAAAACCAAACAAACTGACATCAAACAAAAGCAATTAATATTAAAAAAAAAACTAGTAACTATGTATTATCTTTCTAGGTTTTTAGTATTTGTTCGTATTTTTTCGAAATCAAATTGCGATAAAGTTCAATTGCGAAATACATGCTTTATTTGTTTAAAAATTTTGTAATAATATTTTTACTATTTATTGAATATTAATTTAAAATGAAATTTATGAAAAAAGTTTATATTTGTATTAGACAAATTTGGAATGGAAAAAAGTGAAACATAACTGCTAATGACTTTCAAGCCCTTTAAAGGCTTCAGATACAAAATTAAGCCGAGAAAATACTTAGAAACAAAAATTTTAACAGCAAGGCTAATGATTTTCTAGCCCCTTGAAAACTTCAGATACAATACTTAGAATACTTATAATAGTTAGTATTAGAATACTTATAGTAAAAAATTTTAACATTACTGTTAATGACTTTCCATCTATTTGAAGGCTTCAGATACAAAATTAATTCGAGATAACACTTAGAAATAATACTTTTATTATTATTATATATTATTATGTTGAGGCTAGTTGAGTCAGTGCACTTAAACACTTTTACTCTCTGTTTCTCTGTTAACTGCGAGGTTTCTTCATAACCCCTCTCTACGCCTGGTTTTTTATCTTACGAAATAAACTAATCACGCAATATTTTTTATATATCCCAGAGGTACATATTTAGATGAGCAACTTATATCGGTTGCAGTAGCAAGACGCTGCGAAGTAGGTTTCATAACACCAACTTTTAGAGAAGATTGCAGTGCCAAATACTTTAAACTGTATAATAATTGTAACTGGTCTGCATATTTCTTAGCACTTCGACATACAGAATCTGGATTCCCACTAAGGTCTCGTCTAAAAACACAATATAAAACAATATATCTTTAAAAAAAATGCTTAGTGGCTTTGTTTCAGAGGTTTTAAAGAGGTCTCAGATTTCTCTAAGGCCTCAGAGAAAAATTTTTGGAGGAAATAAACTAGGATCAAACATAGTTAATTTTCGATCAAAAATAAAAATTTCACTACTTATATACAAGTTAGAAATTTGATTTGCAGTAAATTACTTACAACTTTTAAATCTTTATTTATTCTTCTAATAAGTCTTTTAAGTGACTCCACTCCTGATACAATACACCTAGCCAACAGTTTTTCTAATCCTATCTATTTTTCTATCTGATTTGATAAGGAATTGTCAAAGACGGTTTTCGAAATGGCTTTCAAAGCAAGTAGTGATTTGATTTTTATCTTCTCAATTGATCGAAACAATGTCTCCGAAGCGATCTCTTAAGTTTCCAATTCAGACGAATATGTGGGTTTTAAAATAATATAGAAATATTATGGTCCCGAAGCAACAATGTAATATAAGATTGTGCACATATTTCTGACCTTTTTTGCAAACATGACGCTTAAATAAAATAAAAACAAAAAATTCCTTAATAAGAGTTACGTCTGGCGGAATAAATTTATAGTATACCACCGTACGATAGTCGAGAAAACTGTTAGCATGAAGCTGATTATAGAACGACTTTGACTCAAGCCTTTCTGTCTTTGCACATCATTTGTATAGTATTCGCATAGATCTAAGTCCCCCTCTTATTTATCATGCATTTCATCCTAATAGTCAAAAAACCATTGTTTGACGGAAATATTTGGGATCTACATAATCCCAAATATTTTGCTTACTAATATGCATTTTTTTTTTTAAATTTTAAATATCTGATTTTAGTTTAACGCACTTTGATATTTCTCTTTTATTATATACAACTTTGATCACTTATTTCTCCATGATTTAACTTACGTGTTCTGCAGCAATAGACTTCACTATTATTATTTTTTGCTTCTTGACGTAGCCGGGTTTATGTCTCAAAACCAATCCTCAAATTCAAGAAGCACAAGCCGCTCTTCATTTCCATCAAAAGTTATCATAACCACAACGATTATTCTTTAACCTTGATAGAAGACATAATATTGACCATCTATAATATATAATAAGTATTTTCATAAGCTGTTCAAATAGTCTTTAAGAAAACATCATCTTTGATGTTAGTCAATGTGTAAAGTTGATTTGAGGGATTAGTACAACCTAAAAATTTACCTAAAATTACTAAACAACTTGCGCATTTTTATGATCTCACTTATAAGCTCGTGTAAAAGTCGAACTAATGGCATTTAGGTATAAAACCTCATTCGGGTTTGAATGTACATAATATCTTTTTAATTTTTTCAAAATTTAGGTTTTCTTTAGCAACGAGTTTTTTGCTCGACCTTCAACTTCAGCACACATTTTGCAAATATTTTTTGTTGAACTCCCCCAATTATTTGCGTTTGACCAAATCCAATTATCGTATGAAGGTTGTATATGGTCTGCTTTAAATCATCTTCACATTGTTTTATTTTTTATGAAAACAATACATACGCCATAAAATATTGTGTATAAATTTTATTTATATTTAAGCAAAAAATGAAGCAATCGCACTACATTAAAATATAACGACTTCATTAAAATTTCAGTCAGAGCGGAGCACCCAACGTTCATAAGGAAAGAAAAAGTGAACTTAAGTGAAAGTGTCCATAATTGGGCGTCAACATTAATGAGACTTTTAATATTCGAACGAAGTTCGTACTTCCATACAATGCCTCCACAATGCACAATGGTGG
>NC_051846.1:26376409-26380281 GCF_002237135.1 Teleopsis dalmanni
ATTTGTTGACTTTTTTGTATAATAAATAAACAAAAATAGTTAGTTTAACTTAAAATTTAATTTTAACATAAATGCATTTATTTAACTAAATATAATAAGTCTGTGATTAGTAATCCATGTGTATGTTCTTAAAGTTTAATCAGTTTAATTCAACGAAGTCATTATTGCACCATTTTATTAATCTATTAATGTTTGCAATAGTCAAAGAATAAGCAATAACGATTATGATAAATCACTCTTTTTATGTTTTTTTTACCTTGATCACCAACGTATGTGTAAGAAACTGCAAAGAATTTAAACTCTCTGAAATTGGAATCTCAAATTCTAACAACAAATTAAAATCTCAAGTTCTAGCTTTAAAACCAGAGTTGTAACTTCAGAACTTAAAGTTCTAATTTCAAAATATTCAATGCATTACCAAATGCGCCTCTAATCTCTAGACATTCTAGTTTCTAAGAATTCTTATAATTATATATCCAGATTAGTAACCTTCTTTGCAGATTCCCTTACAATAAATAAATATTCTCAATATATGTATGCTCTCTATCTTCTGCACTGTAATTACAAAATACAAAAGAACTTAATTGAAAAGAGAGAAAAGGTATAAGATACCATATGTTTTATTTCTTTTGAAAGTCATTTAAATCTTTTAAGTGCAGTGTAACTTAAAATGTAAAAAATCGCTATTTGTTATTTTAATATTCCAAAACCCCGGACTAAAATTCTTCCCGTCATCAATCTTATAATTAATAACAAAATGTTCATGAGTATTTATAATTTAGAATTTCAAGAAGAATCTTAAATCTTTAGTTATATACTGTGACTTTCGAATGCTTAAATTTTAATATGATATTCGGATAAATATATAAAAATAAATGAAGCCAAAAATTGTCATATATCGAATTAAACTCTAAAAGTGTTGAATGCAATTTCCATGATTTGCGACAGAATATTAAAATATTTCCTATATCTTCTACATTGTCCTGATAGTGTGGTACTTCTGTACTAGAAGTATGACACTAAACCCGCTTAGGTTTTGTCCAAAAACATGCTTTAAAAAATGCTTAGTGAATCTATCCAATATATTGCCTCACCTGTCAGATCAAGTACTGCATGGCCATTCTATTCCAAATGTAGAATCTTTAAATAGATACACATAATTAAATCAGAGGCATTTAGGTTAATATCTGTATTTACAGGGCACATGACTATAGGACGACATGATGCTAGGCTCGGCCTACCCTGTAGTATCTCCTGCAGCACGTGTCTACCGGCTCTCCAGGAAAGGACGCCAGAACGCCTGTTGTGTCTATGTGTTTTAATCAGAACTAGACTTAAAATTTTTAAGGACCCGCTTCTTTAACACACTCAGCGACATCTCCAGCATTAGCATTGGCTAAACACTCGCCTTTATAAATATTTCTGACTGGTTTTGGCTTGAACTTCTACCCATTATTACGAGAATTTGTGAATTCAAATTGACTTTCTTACTAATTGACCAGACAATTAAGTCTCCCGCCTACCACTCAACTCAACTAACCACACCAGAAAGCTTCAGTACCACCACCACCTCCTGCTAACACACGAAAATATAGCTCACTCTTGGTAATCCGCTAAAGCATGGCGAGATCTAATACTCGGCTTAAAATCACCCAGATCATTCAACTCAAACTACTCTGAAAATTAATCACATTCGACAGGAATTGAACAAACAATAAGCCAACAAGAAGCTATTATATACCTCACCAAAAATGATTCTATATACCCAACCAAACACAATAAAACAGATTAAAAAAATAACTGATGGTAAAAAAAGTACCTTATAACGGTACGGGTTAGAAACACATAACCACTAAAACATGAAAGTATTAGAAAACTTATCTATAATTCCTTTTCTAACGTACATTCGACCTCGCCTCATACGAACCCCTTCAACATTCAATGTATTATTATCTATATAGTATCTATAAAAATGTAAAATAAATCACGTTAAATAATGATTTTATTTTTATTATATTTTATTTTTGATAAAAAACTAAAAACTGCAATATGTATATTAAAACATATTTATTTTATTTATTATACAGTAATGTAAAGTATTTTCAAATGGTTTGAAGAAGAATGAGGAAGAAAACAAGAGTTGCGTCTGCAGTTCATACGAAGATAATACATAAGACGCATTCTTGATGAAATGCAGTACAAACAAACGACTTCTTACCGATATTTTTATATAAACAAATATACAAAATGAAATGAATGGAACTGTATTTGTGCTCTTGTATAAGCATAAGATTGTTTTAGCAAAAAAAAAAAAATATTAAAAAAATGTACTTCTTTAAGCTTCTTCTTCTGATTATATGCTTTATTACCGCACGTACATCAGTACCCAGTTTACTGAGAATCAGAAATTGAGTCATATCCAAAAAAATGTGTAAATGGTTCTGTATTATTACGAGAGTACGTACAACTGTACAATTACGCAAATTAATTTTATTTAAAATTTATACTTAAATTTTTTAATCTTTAAATTATTAAAAAAAAAATTATAATGTAGGGCATATAACACAAAAGTTCATTATCAGTTGCTTTATTCAAAAGCAGAAATTTTAACCTATAGTATAATATAAATAATTACATACATATATATAGATATATATAATAGCTGATATAGTTTTTAGAAAGCGAACTCATAAGAATTTACCCCAAGCTTTGACTTTGCTGCTGATGAATAATTTTACATATATGTATATATATATTTGTATTTTATTACTTAATGGGAAATACTGTGCAAATATTGTTATATATATACTTATATGTGTTTATTTAATTACTATACACAGTTTGTTATCATGCGGAATGTTATAAAATTCTGATCCTTAACATTTTAGTGACATTGTTAACCCGAATAGTCCAATATTTATTACTACGGATAATTATAAAAAATGTTCTTTATATAAACAAAGCAAATACGTTACATTAGATATGCGAAATTACGTACGTTATCAAATTAATTAGACGCTTAACCCAAATTAACATGAAAATCATCTCATAAACCCAGTGTCCACCCACTAATTAGAGTATAGGTGTATAGTATAGATATATAAAACTTCAATAATTATAAAATAAAAATTTTTTTTACTACATCAGCGTACACATATTTTATAGTACTTTTAATTTTTTAATCACTGTATTATTATCTTAGGAGTATTTCTTGCGAAAAACTTTGGTATATATAACATACGATTTCCTGGTATGTAATATAAACTTTTTAAATAAGTAAAAATTCCGATAATAAAATTTTTATTCTTAAAAATGTTTATCTGACTGAGAATAATACTTTATATCCTGCTTGATATTAAAATATGCTCTCGTACATATTAGTTAAAATAAATAGATATATTAGAATAGATAGAAATAAGTTAGAATAGATAGATGTAATAGAAGTTAAATTTATTTGTTAGATAAGAATAACTTCAGGTATTAATTTTATTTAGCTAGGAAATACCCTTTAGTCTGTACTCACATTTATTATTCATAGAGATAAGTGAATTTCAATAAAGAAGGAAGAAGAAATACATTGTGTTTCTAATGGAATGAACTATATCTCATGAACTAGTCATCTGATATTTTAAGCTAAACGTTAATAAGGCGATACATTAAATAACTACTTGTTTGCAGTTTAAATATTGAATCAGACTTTTTGTCTTGTATTTAGCCTATATTTTTATTATTATTCTCTTTACCATAAATGTTTTTTTCTAAAAATTTTGAATAAAATTTTTTATAAGAAAAATTACTCATCGCATATTTCTTCTAATATTAAAAATTACATCTTTTATGGTGTATTAATATTTTCAACACTTTGGTTCATT
>NC_051846.1:26380381-26390040 GCF_002237135.1 Teleopsis dalmanni
GGATAATAATCCTAGTTAGTAACCAAAATTATAGAAAACTTAAGGAATTAAGGAACTTCTGATCAAGACTACATTTCAAAAATAAAAATTGCAGAAAGCTCTAATAGATTAAATTTCCTATTTTATGATAAAGACATTCCATTCTTTTATAACAACAAAATCTACTAAATGATCTCCAAAGTAACAGAGGTACAGTGGCATGCGTACTGGAATATAAGGTTCTGCATATACATATGTATATTTAGGTTAATATCCAATTTAAGGCGCATGATAATTTTCAGCTTCGAGTACTGCAGGTTCCTCTATGATATCCAACTAACCGAAAACAGTGTCACCTGAGAAATTCTCTGAGTCAAATATCTGGGATGTTTTTTGTGACACACTATATATACTATGATATGAAACGATAGTTTAAATTAATCTAAAATCGTAAATTATACTAATGACAGTGATATAGTGGTAGTAATATAAATCTAAGCAGTCAATTAAGAGTCGGTTAGCTACAATAGTGAAATCTATACTGTTGTATAAGCCTTTTATATAAGCCTGTGATATTAAATACAGAACCTATATAAAGGGGTGGTAGTTGATGGGTCTGCAGGTCGTATTATATAGTGTCTAATTAGACAGTGTTTCGTATCTGAAAGATTAATTGGTATTAAGTTCATCGTGCTCTTGTGATTATTCCGCTTTTAAAGAAGCGTTGAAGACCGATGATGTCTGCATCCAGGAGTCACTCGTTTTCAACTACCAAGTACCACTCTCGTTAAAATTTTACTGCTTGTAATGAAAGTACTTTCACGACTTGAAAGATGGAATAACTTAAGTTACAAGAACAAAAACAAAAGCCACTTTTTGGCAATAACAACTAAAGTTAATTAATATGGAGGAACATTAAAAAAATGTGAAATGTGAAAGGTGTAATAAAGAAGTAACGATCATTTTTAATTTCTTCAACTATTTATTTAATCTTCAGCCCTTATTGCTTCCTTATCGAAGTATTGCCCATTTAAAGGGGCATTTATGCTACCACAAACTCCAATTTGAAAAATACTATTTAGATGCCTTTATAATTAAAAAGGTCTCGAGTTCGCAAAATAACGCAAATTTATATCTATTGAATCGCCTTAAAAAACTAGGGTAGAATAAAATTAAACTTAGTGCTAGCTTAACATACCTTATGTATACGCTTAAGCGCGTTTTACATTTATGAGAGTTCTAGGTTAAGTGAGTTAAGTTCATGTCAAGAAATGTTGTCCTCTAAGTGTCTTCTGGATCTATCTGTGTTAACACCATGCTTGCGGAATTATAGTGATGTTACATTTCGGTATGAACTCTTAAATATATGATAAATTTTGCGGTCACCCCTATATGTACAATAGTTTCATATATACCACTTCGTTTGTCATATAATATGCCTATCTCTTCACCACAATATTGAAAATTTATTTATTAACTGTTTAATTTTTTTTTTTTTTTTTCCGTGATGCACAGACCTCACATTAACTTTCGATTGATAAGTCACGACAACAACAGTTTTTATATATATTTTTATACTTCTACAATATCATATAAATAAAAATAATTAACATTTTTATTTCTATATCTTCTGCAGGTGCCGGTGAATCTGGAAAATCCACAATTGTAAAACAGATGAAAATCATACACGAAACAGGTTACTCTCAAGAAGAATGTGAGCAATATCGGCGTGTTGTCTATAGTAACACTATTCAGAGTCTGATGGCAATAATACGTGCAATGGGTCCACTAAAAATTAATTTCGCCGATCCATCACAAACAGAAATAGCACGACAATTCTTCACTTACGCTTCTGCAGCTGAAGAAGGTATCTTACTACCAGAAATTGCGTTGCTCATGAAGAAACTATGGGCCGACGGTGGAGTGCAACAATCATTCTCCCGTTCACGTGAATATCAATTAAATGATTCAGCCGCCTTTTATCTGAATTCATTGGATCGCATTTCACAACCGAACTACATACCAACACAACAGGATGTGCTACGAACACGTGTCAAGACCACGGGTATCATTGAAACACAATTCAGTTGCAAGGGTTTGCACTTCAAGTGAGTAAAACATGCGATCAACATAAACGAAACCATGTCGCAAATTTATTAACTTATACTTTGCAGATTATTTGATGTTGGCGGTCAACGTTCGGAACGTAAAAAATGGATACATTGCTTTGAGGGTGTGACGGCAATCATATTTTGTGTTGCTCTTTCTGGTAAGTTTGTAAATAATAGATTGGTTCAAAATGTATTATTATAATTATAACAGAGAGAAATAATTTAATATATATAACATATATGTATAATTAAAATTTTTTTTTTCTCAAATAAAAACAATTCTTTATAGTAAAAGTTTGATAGATTATAATAGTACCTTAAAGCTATATACTATTCAAATCATTAATATATTTATATCACTAGAATATGCTTAATACATATATGATTTTTTTTTTTTTGTGTTATAGGATACGACTTAGTTCTTGCCGAAGATGAGGAAATGAATCGAATGATTGAATCCTTAAAACTTTTTGACTCCATTTGCAATTCGAAATGGTTTGTTGAGACCTCAATTATACTTTTCCTGAACAAAAAAGATTTGTTTGAAGAAAAAATTAAACGATCTCCATTAACAATAGCATTCCCAGAATATACGGGTAAGTTCTACAAGCACATATTTTATTTAAAAAAAAATATTAAATAATTTTTTATAAATAAAAACATAGAAATAAACTAAAATGTACAATATCTATATCATTTACTCTACAATTATATAAAACTTTCCCACGGTTGGTGGGATAGTGCTAGCAGCTTCCATGTATATTTGCTCAAGTGAGTCGGTACTATCTGAATTTAGAATACTTACACTCTGTGAGGAATGAATTTACATCACGAAATTGTTTGTTCCAATATCCTTAAAACGTTACAAAAAGCCTATGAACAATTGTATAAAGCGATATTATTCACGTATGAATACTTTATTTTGATATGTGAGTGATATATTGTCAACTGAATAATCATTCAGATCAACTCTCAATGAAAACAGAAAAAACGAAGAATATAGTACTCCCAAATCATGGCAGAGACCTTTAAGGTAGAGCTTTGGTATCTTTATATATGTTGTTGTTTTTGTAGCCCGCGTGGATCTGTTTTGAAAGTCCCTTTGAGGGGTGGTAAACAGCACTTGGTCGCTGAAATTAACGCGTGGCTCTAAAACGTAAAATGGTTCAGTACACAAAGCTTAAAGCTATAGTTTTATAAATTGTGCGTATGCACTACAAAAGTGATTTATAATTGACCGCGCCAATTGTTGTCGTCAATTGATAGTACCTATTGTCTTTATATTGTTGGTCACCTGTCCCTTCCACAGAAGATACAAATGCTCTTTACCGTGTTTTTGACCAACGGGTACTGAATGGAACACATTTCTAACAAAGTCGGCAAAGTCCCTGAATTTTTCTACTTTTAACAATGTCGATATCGCAAAATAGCTCCTACAGTTTTTTTTGACAACATGGTTGTTGATTTAACTTAACATTGGCGTTATTTTTACTTCAAATTATTCACCGGTTTTTTTAACAGATCACATATCTGTTAACTACTGACTGTTGAAGATGGAACTGCCTGTAGACTGCCGATAGATAAACTTGCCTGTAGTTTCTGTGAAGTTCAAACTGAAGTGTATAACCATATTATCTCTTCATATTCCGTATTTGTTGAATTTATGGGGTTTAGACTCTTGAATTTGAATATTGTTAAATTAATAATTTTGAATTAATCAGGTTAACTTAAAAGATATTCTTTAAAGGTCAGGGTGAATTTTAGTTTGTCTTAGAATATTAATAAGTTTTTTTGATTTTCACCGTAAATTACGCTTAATAATTTGTGTTACAATTTTTTATTATACTTTTAAAAAATTATTATAATATAGATATTTTGATCTACTTCATAGACCATCTTCAACGTACATAAATAGGTCGTATTAACAATTAATTTTTAATAATAATAATACTATTAATGTTAATTGTAAAATATATTTTTAATATTGATTAAAATTTTTGCTATTTATTTACAGGACCAAATACATTTGAGGATGCTGCTGGATACATTGGCATGAAATTCGAAAATCTGAACAAGAGAAAAGATCAAAAGGAAATTTATACGCATCTAACATGTGCCACCGATACGAATAATGTACAATTTGTTTTTGATGCTGTGACAAATGTCATCATAAAAAATAATCTTAAAGATTGTGGACTTTTTTAATATTTTTAATATGAAAAGAATATTCATTCCATAATCAGATTTTATTTTAATTCCAAACTTGACAAGTCGTATTCTATTTTAAATTCTACTGATACATTCGTTTTAAGAAGTTATTACATTTAACATAATATATACAAACTATTTAATAATTATAAGTTTACACTACTAAGTACATAAACAATGTCATATATATATGTACATATATATGTATATTAGCTTATACACTAATAAATGCATTTTATACTTTTATTTTGATTGCCACAATTTATGATAATGAAATATGAGAAATAACATTTTTTAGTTTACATATGCGATTGTAATTTTCTATTTGTCAAGTGCTTTTTTGAATACTACAGAAAGGTTATGAAAACGCCTACTAAGCACTACTTAATGTTATTTTAATATATTTATTTAATAATATAAATGTTGCATAGTAAGACAGTAAACTTACAGTAAGACGAGAGTAAGACACTTAGCTGAACATTTATGGTTAGTGTTTTGAGAATAAATAATGGACAAAATTATTGTAATACAATTAAAACAATATATGGAATTGCGAAATAATGTTATTATTATTTTAAACTTATTCACAAATGATTATGTTGGATAGTAACTGTTATTTTAGTTTGTTTAGTTTGGCATTTGTTAAATATACAATTTGTACACAAATTAACTTTGCAAAAATTATTAAAACAAAAGCAGCTCATTTATCGTACGACGTAAGTCTTGTGCATAAATTTAAATATAAATAAACCGAATTTTATGCATATTAAATATGCAAACAAAATTTGCTTTATTTATTTATTTTAAATTAATTTTATTTTTCAACACTTTCATTTCTTTTTTATTTTTTGTAAAAGAAAAGTATTTAAATTAATATATGTATATTAAAATAAATATGAAGAACTTATTCACAAATTTTGTAATATTCTAATGAATAAATGTGTGTGTATGCTCTTCAATTTGGTATATATGCTAATTATGATAAAACCATAATATTTACAATTAATATATTATATTATATATAAATTTAATATAGAAGAAACTTAAATATAATAATAGTTTTAACTGAAAAATAGTAAAAAATAAAAGAAATTTAGATACTATGAAATTTAATGTTTTTTTTTATCAAGTATTTATGTAACACATGACTCACTAGAGTATCTTGCAAATAATCTAGAACAGTATTGTTCACAAAGGGGGAAAATATTTATTGCCGTACTTCTTTTGGAGTACACTAAATAAAATATATTAAAAGTTAACTACATATATAATAATAGGATTGCAGTAATAGTAGAAAGTGTATTATTGTGGAACTTCGATAAGAATAGTAAGCGGATATTGAACTAGAATATAGATTCGACCACTCTGTGTTCTGATGCCGTATAATGAGGAGCTACGATAATTATCAATACTGTGAAAAATGCACAGTATTCTTGTAACATATATGTTATACTTGATGTAATAAGGCAATTTTATATAAAATTATGATTGGCGATTAATGGATGTAATTGAATTATTTAATTAAAAAAATAACACGTTACTGTTAAGTTTACGTGAACTCTGCACCATTATATGCAGCAGTAAGAAAGTGGTTCACTGACTTCGTATATGGCTATACAAGCTTAGTTGAAAATGACTTTTCTGTATGAACAAGAACTTTTGAAAGATGAAAACATCATCAACACATCCAACATCATGGTATTGGATCGGTAAAACGTCGTATAAAAGTGAGACCTTACTGAGATTGTGGGTGTTCCACTTAGTCGCATTTGGAAAATATTACTTAAAAATAGAAGAAGCATAAGCTATTCACACTTCAAAAGACGCATTTGTAGACCTGCTGTACCATTTTACTGAGTAATATAGTCACCGAAAAGCAACACCTTCTGTCAAAGAAGATACTTTTTTCAAGGATGTAAGGATGATCTCAAGCAAAAAAAGATAGTTGACAATATTATAAAAATTTTCAGCATATTGTCTCGTCTTATCAATATACCTACTGATAGCAATATAACGTTGAGATACAATAAAAATAGAGTATATAGTTTTACAATTGTAGATATAGAAATAATATTTTTTTGATAAACAAATCTCGTACTCAGAATAAATCGTACTCCAACAGTGGTGGTATTCTGTGGTTTATAATTATAGTCTGTCTTATAGTATGTCGTTATGCTGGGAGTTTGAGTGAGAAAGACATATTTTAACATTATGTTTCTTAGTTTTGTTCACTCAAGTGTTAAGATGAAATTGAAATGCATAATAGAATTAGAAAAGGATAAATATATAAAATTTTAACCCACATTCAATAATTTTTAAAATATTGGACGTCACATTGTTGTCTACGTGTGACATTATTGTAGCGCAATTTTCTATCAAGTTTTTTAGCAATTGGACGCAACTAATTAGGCCGCTTAATAATAATACGCCGCTGTTTAATAATAATCACTTTAACCTCAAAAATAGAAAGTTACTATATACTCAAATAATTAGGCTAGCACTACTGTAAGAATATGTTACATACAGCAAAGCCAAAAATACTGCTATTAAGCAATTACAGATAGCCTGGCTATAAGATTATTTAAGATTCCATGGTATATTAGAACAATAGATATACACAGAGATCTAAGGATCGATCAGTGAAAAAATATATCAGGCACAGAGCCCTAAAATTATTCACAAAACTTGATACACTGACCAACCACGCCCTAACAAACCTCAAGTCCACCTCAGAACCCACAGAAAGATATGCTGACCTACGGTCCAACATCAATTAAAAGATATAATAAATAAACGATATGAATTCCTGCATAGTTAAAGCCTAGTGTGGGGCAGGAATAAGCCCCCCAGCCACAAAAGAATAAAAGTGCGCAATAGCACTAACTCAAGAAACCACAACAACAAAAAGACTGTTTTTATAGCACTTTGCATTTGATTATAACTTCTACGATACTAATGCGGTATAATTCTTAATCGCACAAACATCATATCGATTTGTGTGCGTACCTGAATTTTCCTTTATTAGATTATATTAACACTATACATACATTAGAGGTCGGCAATTGAATAGCCCCTACCTGTATTTAGTACTTACATATGTGGCAAAAAAATTTCCTAGAATTTGCAGTTTATGAAAATAAAAAAAAAATTAAATTTAAATTAAAATTAAATTAAAAATTAAATTTGAACAAAGTTGTTATATATATACACATTATGTGTCAATAAATTTTATGTCAAAATAAAACTTTAAAAATTTATTTTAAGGAATTGTGCATTTAAGAATTAATTGTTTTACTCTTATTTCTTATTATACAGTCGCTTTCAAAGTTTTGAATTTGAATTCAATATTGCTTTTTACATTATTGCTTATGGCAATCATTTTCATTCCTTTTAACATTGAACGCTTACCCTTAAACGGAAATCGACTTTGCTTTGTACTGTCAGTCAAAGAACAATTTTGAAGTGTCGGATATTGTGTCGGCCATTTTGGCGTAAACTTTATTTCAAACATTTCTTGCGCTGCATTAACTTTAGTTTTTTTGTTGTTTAAATTTTAGTTAAATTGAAGTATTAACATAGAATTATTCTAAAATCAAAAATCAAGTAAGTAAAATGGAAGAGAAAATCAAAAATTTCTATATTTCGTCTGAATGTAATAAAATATATTAGTTTGTATAATTTTACAGACATATTCGATACCTTTTTAAATATTTTATTTATAAGCAACAATAAAAAGCTTCGCGCTACGAAAAGCAACAATTAAAAGCTTTCTCGCTACGAAGAGCAACAATTAAAAGCTTCGCGCTGGCTTTTTTTATAAAGCTACATGAAAAATTCAGCGGCTAAAAAGTATTAAAACTAAGCACTCATTAATAGGCCAAAAACAAAATAATTTAAAATTTTTCTTGACAGTGGAATAAAATTAAATTTTTATTAAAAATAAACAGTAAATATAACAAACTTTTTGTTTATTGTTAGAAAATGTTGGCATCCAAGACTTTGCGTTTGCTACCTGTAACTTCAAAAAATGGAACAGGTTCAGCGATGCAGTTGTTGCAAATGATATCACCCGGTATTAATGTCGATCGAGGTAATTTATTCATATTTCTAAAATCTATGAAAGACTTATAAAATAACTTTTTGCTCTTTATAGACAATAATCCAAATGATTTCATCAAAAGTGCACCGATGACATCATATAGAACTGCTTCTGTGCGTTTGTTTTGTTCTGCTGATGGTCCCCCACAACAAGCAGGAGCTAAGGCATCGACTAAAGCATCACCACCACCGTCCTCATCGTCATCACAATCCGCTGCGACTGTAAAGGCACAATCTTTGGATGATAAAAGTCCAGCAACGCAACTGCTTTCACAATTGCCAGACAAAAAGCAGGTTGAAAAGTATTTTTTCCGCATTGTGGCATTTATTTGGGATACATCACATTGGGCTTACCGTATTCTTAAGCATAACGTCGATGAGCACATTATTAAGAATAAATCCGTTCAAGATAATTACAAGAAGTTTCTTGAGAAAATGGAAAAGTCCAAAAAGGATTAATGGGTTTAACGGAAAATACAGCTAACAAAGAAATACATAAAATTCATTTTTAAAATTTAAATTTATTTGTAAACAAAACACAAATAAAAATAAAATAAGCGCAAAAAAATGTATAAAAAGACAAGTTATTTGGTAAAAACTAATTAATTCTTTGTTCAATCGTACATATCTGTTAGTTGCTTAAATATTAGAGAGAAATGTAACTTTGTAATAATTTTGCCAAAAATTTGATTATTTTATTACGAGCTTCAACCAATTGTGGTGGATCAGTATGGATCGGTTCATACATATTTGCGCAGTGTGCAGTTCCTAAATTAATAAATATTAAATTTAGTCTCATATAAAATAAAACATATTACAATATAGAATAATACCTTCTATATAAATTGTTGGTGTTTTTGGATTTTTACTATTGATTAAACCAAGTGCATGCCAAGGATCAATTGAACCATGTACGTACAATACATTAGTAGTTTCAGGCTTCAAAGCACCATAGAAGGTATTTGTATTAGCTACAACTTGATCGAGATATTCTGCATCCATTCTGAATGATGAAAATACCCAAAAAATAAAGTAATTAAATAATAATATTCTTTATATAAACAAATAAGTAATAATGAATAACTAAATAATATAATAATAACCTATCTGAGTATATATCCATGCATTGATGTATGAAAAAATCTGCTCCAAAACGGTCGCCGAATGTATCACTTTTATTTGTTGATGTTTGATAAAAACCAAACTCATTACAAGTTTGATATGTCCATTGCCGAGAACCACCTGCGCACTCAGCAGTCCAAG
>NC_051846.1:26390140-26422725 GCF_002237135.1 Teleopsis dalmanni
TTTTTTTTTTGTCAGGAAAGATGAATAAATGATGTAAATGAATTATATACATTTACATATACATAGATCCAAATACCACTAAACAGTTGTTTAAAGCAATTAGTAATCGTATGCTGTTTCATATATCCGCAAAAACGATCCGCATATGTAAATGCTTCAATGAAAAATGCGATCATTCAAAAAATTATGTTTCCTATAATTGTGCATTAAACAACAACTGACCTGATTCGGTGCAAATATATCTACATAAAATTATGGCTACATTTCTGTTAACAATTGTTTAACTATTGACCTTATCTAAAAGTCTAGAATTACTGAACGGGCAATAAGTTCGTTGTTTACTATTAACTTTATGTATTTAGTGTTTTCGAGCGAAACAAAATTTTATGCAAATAAAGATTTCAGTTTCAATTCTTGATTCCCATATATTTTTCCAGGCTTTATTAGTCATGTTGATATCTAGCGTTATTGTTTTAGGAGCTCTGTCAGACAAGACTCTGACACAAATGTCGTGTGCCAGAAAAAATTTATGTAAATCTATCCACAACGATAAAATTGAAAATAACATTGTTCACCTGAATTTAATTAAAAACCATAAAAATTCAAATTCGAATTTAATTCTGAATGTTTAACAAGAAAATTTTATTGTTGTTCTCGGTTTCAAGTAATAATTTGAAATCGTTAAATTTTCAAAATTCTTCTCAAAATATAGCCTACTATTTATTTAAGCTTGAATATGCAGACGGTGATTTTGGGGCTTAATGTGAAAGAAGTACTTAACATTATTTAAGATTTCATAAGTATGACTTTGAAAAAGATTTTCCTAGAATTAAACAAAATTAAATTTAAATTAAAAAAGTTTATGTGACTTATTTAAAATTATTTATTTTAACTTGTAATATAATATAATGACGTTGTGTTTCTATTTGAAGAGTGTTTTTGGAATATACTTCTCAGATTGATTGATGGCATTGAATTTACAGAAGTTATGTAAAATATTAAATTAGTTAAATTATTTTATTTTTTAAATCATTAATTTTAGTTCTGTTAGGCAACAACTAGACATGACTTGCGTTTATCTCTCGTGTATCTCATTTAGCGTAATAATTCTGCATTAGAAAATCTTGTTTTAATTTTACCTAAACTCAAATGAATTCCAAGGACTACTGCTTTTCGATGTGTAGTCTTATTAGCTAGCAAAACAACAGTACCAAGTAAATGATAAATCCTCAATAATTTTAATTCTGATTGTTTTTGCTCTTGTTCCGCTTAACAGAAAAACACAAATTCGCTGTTACAATTCATTATAATAAATTCATAATTGTCCGTTAAAATAATATTCACAATAATTCATTTGCATTTCGCAAGAAAACCTCGATTCCGTTGTTCTTTTGTATATGTACGAATAGTTGACGCCATTACTGACGCCATTTCAGCAAATGCAAGACCGCAAGATTTAAATGCAGTACTGACAACTGCAGTCATAGGTACACCCGCATGTGCAGATACTTTTTTATCTGAATTGTAATGGTGATTGCGGTTGGATGATATAAATGCAGTTAGTTGATCTTGTTGTTGACTGTTAACTACCAGTTGCAGTTGTACTCTTAATTCTTGTTAAGCTTATTTGCCTTGATATTTTTAATAAATTTAATTTGTGTTGTTGTCTTAAAAGCTTACAACATTCTATATAACAATTCACACTGTTAACTGATAAGATATAAAGCGGATATTGCAAGCATGCTCAACTTGCAAGATAAATTAAACCTTCAATATATGTATTTAAACACTTTATCTCAAATATATTATATTAATCTAATTTAATATATTATATGTTGTTCTAAACATATATATATATATATATATAAACTTTTAAATTTAAATACAAGTAACTATCTTGAAATGATTATCAGTTATTAGATAAGTTTAAATTGTAGTATATGTTTGGTAGTATATGACAGTTTGGTAATTTAGTAAGCTTTTTAACACAAATAATTCCGTATAGCAACTTCAAAGCGGTTGAACTGATTTGATATTGATTTCACACAAAAATAAAGACACTGCATGGGTGCATACGTGATCAGCTGCCATAGCAAAAATTCAGAATCTCGTCCCCATGCAGCTTATACTCCAGACTCTGCTTTTTCCACAAATTTTTATTTCTAAACCCAAAGAAATGGTTCAATGCAAAGAGATTTAGTTCCAATGACGAGGTTATCTCTGAAACAAATGGTTATCTTAAAAATTTTGAGAAAAGCTATTATTTGGAAGGCATACAAAAATTGAAATAACGCTGAACTAAATGTATCGAGCTATTTTATCTAAATTATCAAACTATCCTCGTATAATAAACAATTCCACTTTACCTCGATAATTCAAAAATATCATTTGCATTTACCATTACTGATCCTTTATCTTATATTAAGTATAATCCCACTTGTTTTTGACCTTTGTGTAATCATTATTATTGAAATTATTTTTTGGCAATTGATTTTATCATTAATACTTTTTTCAAGTATTATATTTTTATCTTAAAACTACACAATTTCCTATTATGCGTGCTGGCGACTAAATTTGTTCATCACATTATCGGCATATGATATTTATGCCAAACTAATCTCTTGCCACATAAGTCTAATTAATATTCGTATCTCTTCTTATATAAGTCCATACAGAACTTTAACCTTTTGTTATTATTGTTACTTAACATAAATTTAAAATCTTTAATTCTATAAGGCTTTCAAGAATTTGCTGCCACTTCTGTGTTTATCAATCCCTCAGCACTCATCAATCCCGTACAGATTCTACGAATATTAATGAACAAGTTCTTCTTAAGCTTCCATTAGACTAAAAAAAAACTATCTTTAATTGTGAGGGGCTATAATTATATGTATTTGTCATTTTTCTATTGCTTTGAATTTTTGAAATAGCTGTTATACAAATTTATCAATATGAATGAATATTGTAAATATATCAATCATTTTTAAATCTCTTCTTAGATCAAATCGATTTAATATTCGTAATTTATATGTAACATATTACGGAATCATAAAAATAAGATCTAAATGAATAAAAATTATTAAAAAGATTTCATGACATACTGAGATAAAGTTTTGACATATCGGGAAACAGATTATATATTTGAGATATTAAAGGTTCGTTACGGTAATCTAAGCTAAGCTTGATTTTACACTCAAACTATACTAATTTATATATTCGTAATTAATATTAATTTAAGATTTTGTAGCGGTGTTGCAAAACATTTGCTTAAAAAATTGCAGCAATTAAAATATGACATTGATTAAGATTAAAATATATTAAAAATTTGTACGAGTACATGTACATTTTTTAAAAGCAAACAGATCTGTATTTTCTATAATGAAAATTAATTTGTTTTAATTTGTAAAATATTAAATTGTGCTATAAAAAGGATTAAATAAATTATTTTAATATAATATGATATATTTAAAATAAGATATATATCCTGACATAGACATTACCATATATAAATTTGCGCTTCCCAAACTTGATGAAGAGTCTAGGAACTTATGTTACTTGATTACAATAACTTGATGATCGGTCAGCGTTTCATTAATAAGTATATTTAGCGTTGAATTTTGATACTAGTTTATAGTTAACAAATTAAACAATTTAATTAATTATATAGTATATACAAAACCACATTCAATGTTTAGATTGGACGTATACTATGTTTCCATTTCTTACTTGGTTTCCATTGACATACATAAGGTATTTATTGCATAGAAAAGAACTATTATGTGTCAAAAAGTTCTTTGAAAGAGAGAGCTTTAGTTTATTCAGAAAAATTATTATTTATCTCTTATGTATTCAATTAATAAAAACAAAGATTTTATTAAATACTCACTTTTTCAGTACGTTTGTTTACAGCTCAGCTGTTGTTTGTTTACATTTTACAAATAAAACAAAAGACAAATATTTCAAATTTCGGTAATTTCCCTTGTGGGAAATTTCTTTTTAAGGATTGCATTTCCTTAAGGTTATTTTTCCTTACTTTATTATTAAGTAAGTTCAACAGCATGAATTTTTCGCAGTGTAACTTACTAAGGAAGTAGTGAAAATACCATATACTGTTAGTGTGTTAGTGACTAAAATTTTTATCACAATGATTTTACTATTTAAGACCTAACTGAGATTCGTCTCCAGTGAGATGTGCTATGGTATCTACTACAGTTTTTAATTTAGCTTAATAATTTTCCATATTTGTATCATGTAACGAAAAAAAACAAACGCAATTATTTTTATTGAATTTCTTATATTGAAACTACAAAATTTATTCAGAGAATATTAATTTAAAGGTCACTGTCGTGCATTACAAATTAGTCTAAATATATTATCGGTATGCATATATTGTACATACAAATCAATTCATATAAATAGTTCTAAACATGATCGAAGAGATGCATTTCAAAAAGTGACGCAATTGAGATTGATAGTTGCAGACTTGCTGTCAGACAATACGCATAAGATCAAGTAAAGACATAAACGACTCCGTCAAACTCACAAAGAAAATACAAGACATGAACTACAGTGAGTTTGTCAGAATGCGTAGGTGAACTCAAGGTCTGGAATAATTTAAATAAAATTGCTACAGTATGTCATGACAAATAAGATAAATAATTGACTGCTAGCAAAATATGAAGGGCATGCCATGCCACTCTCAGTAACAGATAGTTAAAGGAAAATAAAAATCTTAACTTAGTGAAGTGAAACACTCTACCTTGAAAATTATATGCAAATGTTAAAAAATATATATTGTATGCAAATACAATTATAATATATATAAATAAAATTATAATAATATACTGCTTCGGTTCGAAGGATATTTAGTAGACATTTGTAATTATAATTTTTATATCCTGTGACAAGAAATCTATTTAATACGTAAAAGAAGGTAATAGAAGAAATTTCGTATATCGGTTATTGCTAAATATTCAATATCATCTGGTTTTTTAAAATATAAATGAAAAGTTCTAATTCTAATTTCTAATTGAATTTTTATGTTTTTGTTACTAAGTGTCTCTATTGATTTGCTCTTATTTAAAGTCTAACAATAAGTTTTAGAATCTTAAAAATTAATAACATGAATGTCATATTATTAGTTTATATGTATTATATATATATGTTGTTGTTGTTGTGATTTGGGTTAGTGCTATTGCGCACTTTTACGGGACCTTATCCCTGCCCCACACTTAGCTTTAACTGTACTAGAATTATTATCATTTATTTATCATTTATTTATCATCTTTTAACTGATGACGGACTGAAGATCAGGATATCTTCCTGTGCATCCTAAAGTGAACTTAAGGTTTGTATATATATAAATATTAATATATATATATATATATATACAAACCTTAAGTTCACTTCAGGATGCACAGGAAGATATCCTGATCTTCAGTCCGTCATCACTTAAAAGATAAATAAATGATAATAATTCTAAATGATAATAATATATATATACATATATATATTTGTATATATATTATGTTATAAACTAAATATATGTTATTTTATATATACCTACTATAATGAAATATAAAAGTCATTTGTAAATTATTTTAATGGGGCCTCTGTATAGGTAGCCAGGGCATATTTACTAGATATTACGGGGCATAGATGAATAAACAGGATACTTTAGGAAATCAGGATAGCAGTTTATGATCCATTCAGTGTAGAGCAATTATTAGTAAGCAAATTAGTAATCTTTAGGAAATCAGGATGGCAGTACTATCATTCCGTTTCAGTCTAGAGGAATTGATCAAATTAGTAAGCAAATTAGTAATCTTTAGGAAATCAGAATGGCAGGTCTATCATTTTGTTTTAGTTTAAAGGAATTTAATAAATTAGTAAGCAAATTAGTATTCTATAGGAAATCAGAATGGCAGGTCTATTATTCCGTTTCAGTCTAGAAGAATTTATCAAATTAGAAAGCAAATCTTTGTTCTCAGAGCAAAGTAATCTTTAGGAAATCAGAATGGCAGGTCTATCATTCCCTTTTAGTTTAGAGGAGTTTATCAAATTACTTAGCAAAATTTAATGTAATTGAAATTAAATAGTAGTATATCAAAAATATACTCTGTTCTCTTATTACAATGTATAGAAGAATATTTATTTTATACAATGTATACGATATTACAATAAAATCTATTACATTTTAATATATTTTCGATATAATTTGTTTTATTATTGTCTTTCTATTATTTTTATAGTTCATTCGTGTAGTAAAAAAAAAATTAATTTTTATTATCCATTAAAGCACGAAATGTTTCAGAGTCTCTTAATGTTGAATAGACAATGGCTAGAATATTAGCACAATCAGTCTTGAAGTACCTGTAATACAATAAATACTGTGTACGTGAGGATTTCTAGTCGCACTCGGGCAAATTATGAAATTAAATTGCAGATTTCGAATGCAAAACGCGTGCGCCACAAGCTACAAATGAACAAATCGACACAAACGAATTGCAAAGATATTTGTTTATTACAATTTCCATATTTAATATTATTTGCCATTATAAGTACACTTACTTTTTTATATAATAATTTAACTGTCATTGTGTTCAGATAAGAACTGACGTGAAAATAATACAAACGCCTGAGTACGTGGCAAGAGGCAAGTACTCATAACTTAAACATGCGACGACAATTGGCATTTAAAATAATTCTGAGAACAAATAAACAAGGAAGACAGTTTACTGTATGATTTATTTCCACGACTCTAGAGTTGAGTTTTTATACAAGAAAGTCAGATACACTTTTAATTGAAAACTGTGACCAATAAGGAAATGTAGCCAGTAAATAATTACTTTCCTTTAATTATAAAATTCGTGAGCTTTTTAAATTGATTTATTAACTTTCACCCTTTTGATTTTAATGGCATTCAAAACAATCTCATAACTTTTTTTTTTCACATTCAACTCTTGCTGCTATAACAATTTACCTTTTAAAACGGCCTATTTTTATTGTTTAATCGACGGCTGTTTCGCTTTTGTTTTCATACAATTCAGATACACGTTCCACAGATACACGTTGCCAAAAATGATGATGCTTATCACAGCGTTTTTGCTAACGAGCTTCATATCATTTGAGCCAAATCTTCGCAAATCCCTTTGATTGACTACATTCAGTTTAGAGAAAAACCTATTAATAAAAGATGCCTATGCTCGAAATTTGCTAGTTTAAACAGGGGGGAATATATTAGAAAACTATACGAGTATTAATTTAGCATGAAGTTATGAGATATAAAATTAATCGTTTTAGACTTGGCAATTGTACAGATATTTAATATGCTTTGTATTTCGACGCTGTGGGCTACATTGAGAAATAAGCAGATTTCAATGCTTCCTAATAAAAAAGATACATAACATATTGTTTATAAAATATGAAAGAAATTTGTTTTGCTTTGATAATATTTATGACTTTTGCTTTTATATTTTATATTTTTTAATGTAAATGCAAATTATTTTCTTCAACCAATTAATTTAATTATTTTTTTTTTTGCTTTTTAATATTTATGCTAAGTGATTCATTTAATAATGCATTTCATATTAACTTATATTTATATATATATATTTTTATATATATATGAATATTTTTTACACTTTTTCGCTTTATGCGCATTTAAAACGTGGGAAAGTCTTGGTTTTTGTTCGGAGATTGCACAAGCCCAGGCATTGTGCCGCTTATCAGTTCGAAATTATCGTGAGATATGCAAAATGAATCAATTTATAGGTAATTGATGTGTGAGTTCAAATATGAGTTTAGATTTTAGGTAGCTTTTCTTAATGATTATTTGTCGGTATATTGACCGATAGTGTATAAAAGAATGGCGCAGTTAAATTTTATTAATAAGTTTAGTTTTATTTACATAACTTAATGTAGGTAAAATTTTTTATTAATACCATGAAATTCTCTTTAATAATTATGGAAAGAATTTTGTACTGTCAATAATTGCAAAATGAAAAGTACTGTTTAACAGCGAATAAGTGATTAATTTTGACAAACATAGGTATTTCTTAATAAAGAGTTTTGCAATAGAGTATTGAACTTTAAGATAAACAGTTTTTTATTTATCAAAAACACAGTTTTATTACACTAAAATATTTCTCGTTAATATATTTGACTTGATAAGTCACTACACAATGTTGTCAGTTCAACTGATAATCATCAAAGTCAACTTTTCAGTTGCATTAACATTAACAAATTTACCAAAGGGCTTTTACAAAATATAGATTCATTAATTGTTTCTCCAAAATTGACTCTTCATAATAAAGAACTAAATTAAACATATTATTATTGATTCCAAACTAACCTAGTTTGCATAGTTTTCATTTTGTTTAAAAAAAATATGGGCCAAATGCAAACCATGATGTACAACTTCTGAAAAACCATGATAAACCAGTTTTGATCATCTTTAAGTAATTAGACATGAGTGAATGTTACGAGTTTGTATTGACCCTAATTTTATTTCTTCAGAAATATATGTACAATATTTAGTACTGGTCTTTATGAGCAGGGGTTTTACAGATTTAAATAAAGCCATAAATCGATTAGGCTTGTAAAGATAACTATATCCGTGATAAATAATACTGAAAAGCACGGGTTAAAATTCTGTTAGCTGCTGAGTTAATTGCATTATTTTTTTTCTGAAGTATGTCAAATTAATTAGGCTAGGTGTACAATAAATATATATATATAAAGCAATAAGGGTTCACAATAAATATATATAACAAATACAAACAATAAAAATTCAAAGGGTTCGAATAGAAATGAAAAGACAACAACAAAAATTTTAATAAATTAGTTTACTAAAATTTGGCTGACCATACAACGCTGTTTCGAGAACTGCAAAGTACTCATCCTCAGTCATCTTATTAAATATTCCAATTTTTTTAATTAGTTTATAGCCCGTATATAATTTGTTGGGACTACAATTGCAAGGTTTAGAACTCATGCCTGTCAAATTAAGTTCAATTTCAAATTAAGTGACCTTATATATCCATTGTTTAAATAGTTTAAATATTTGTATTGCATTAAAGGGAATATCAAAACAACCTCAAAGTATATGCCTATATTCTCCATCCGCTCAGCAGTCCAGTGACGCTCATCGACCAATCTGTCTCTGTCCCAGTATATGATAGTCACTCCCTCTTTAAAATGAATAAAAAGAATTTTGAACATAGATTGCTGGAAATAATCATAGAATTGTTGTACTAATGACTAGAGTCTCATGGCTCTGTATCACACCTATCGTATAAGTTAGTAATAGTTTTTATTGATTAATTGTAAAACTCTTTAACTGCATTAAAATGATAAGTGATGCTTTAAATTATTTTCATATCGGTTGAAATTTGGATATAATTGCAATTGAAACTGTATTTATGGAAAAAAAATGCATTATATTCTAAAAATTGAGCATATAGATGTCTTATGCTTAAATATTTTTTTATAAGTACGTCGCTACTAAAAATTTCAGCTATTGATAAAAATTTGATTTCTATCTGTCTGATAAGCTGAGACGTTTCTGCATAACTTGTAACTACAAACCACTGATGGAATAGCTAGCTGAGGCTACAAAGAAGAATTCGACTCATTAAAGACGACTTAAATAGAGAAAGAAGAGAACTAACCATATAAAGGGCACAAGACTTTAGGTTGTCATAAAACTATGTTCCACTTTCTTATCGTAACTTTTACAAATTAAGTTTTTTGATATTTAAAATAAGAACTAAATAAAATAAAATAAAAGCACTACATATTTGGAAAGTATTTATCTCCATTTTTTACCTTATTTTACATCATTTCCAATCTAGAATTAGACAATGTGCTAGCGTTTAATGCATCTAATGCATCCTAATCCTCTACACAAAATAACAATGTCTATTGAATCAAAGAAAATTTTTAACTAAATTTTTAACAAGGTTGATTTTAACCCACGTCGCCTATCTAACTACTGTATATAAATATATGAGTCTCTATATACCATAAAATTAAAATATTTAAATGCAACTTTTAAAGAGCAAATTCCATAACAAAAATCTATGCAGTTTTTATTATACAATCTAAACAAATAATAATTCTTTCCTTATAAACT
Source organism: Teleopsis dalmanni (assembly GCF_002237135.1). Taxonomy (NCBI): domain Eukaryota; kingdom Metazoa; phylum Arthropoda; class Insecta; order Diptera; family Diopsidae; genus Teleopsis; species Teleopsis dalmanni. The sequence continues at coordinate 26,400,276 of NC_051846.1, forward strand.
ATGAACAGTAACTAGTGCTGCTATTGATATAAACAAATTGATATATGAGTTATTCATACTACCATCGTTAATCACATCAAAACTTAAAGTCTTGTATGTTATTTATATATGGAAATATTATCAATTGAATAACTTACAATTTCTTGGAAAAGCCAATTGGCGATAATTGAAAAATGCTACTAAGCTTAAATGAGATATGTTGATAAATGAGTAACAAATAATTAAAGTATATTTAAATTAGCTCGGAATAATGTGGTTACGATTAAATTAATCGTCTATGTCGATACTTGATAGCCACTTTCTAAAAAAGACTTGCATTACTACACATATTTTAAGCTATTTGTTAAAAAATTTGAGAATCTCATACCAAACATATTATTGTTTATATTTGGCATGATGTAAAAAGTTATCTACTATATATTGATCTATGTAATTTGTGTGATCCTCTCGATTATTTTTGTTTTCACAAATCTATATTTAACTTAGACTTGCTGACTATTATTATTATATATATATATTGCATGTATAGATTATAAGTAATAAATAATATATATTTCAAATTATTTTCCGAATTCAATAAGTTCTGTCATACGCAACACCTAATTCCCAAAAGTATACAATATAATGCAAATATGGAAAACTAACATTGCCACTTTGGCTACCACTTAAAAGAGCAGGAAGGTAATAACAACAAAGTCGACTGTATTTTAATCCCTAAAGCGTTTTACCACTCTGCACTAATGGCACCCATTAAAACAGCTTTATTTGGAGTAAGTAAGCTGAGACACATTATAACAGCGTGTTTGGAATCAGCAAAGAACGTCAATCCTTTAAAATAGGCACGACATTAAGCATGGAAAAATTGCAGTGAAACAATTTAAGTCAAAAAAAAGTGCTTTGGCAATTTTATCTGCGGACTGCATCGCCGCACTCAAACAGACAAAGACAGACTTCTTTTATTGACTTTACAGTGAAAACTTAGTTCAAGTGATCTTACCGTGCAACGGCAGAGCTTATTTACGGTATTCGAGCATTTAAATTATTTTTCTCTTTAATGATAATTTCAACAAAGCTGACAGAAACTGTCAATGGTTTTGGAAAATCATTTTGGAAATCTACACTAAATGAGGCAAGTGGGTTGCCACCTGCACGATCAGTCAATTATGAATGAAAAATGTTGGCAAATGCTTGTCATTTTGTCATAGCGCGTAAATTTCACGTGCTCACTTACTAACTGAGATACACAAATATTCAAACTGGAAAGTTGTGAAAAATGTCATTAAGTTGGAAGACAAGGCAACTTCGGCTACGATAGCGGTTTATGGCAATATTAACGCCTTTAAGACAAGTCGATACTTGAAATAGTAACTTCAGTCTATGCAACAACAAAATCATTATTAAAATTTGAAATTTTTTTCATTAATTCATATTGAAATTAATATTTCTTTTCTATTAATTATGTATGTAACTCAGAAAAGTGTTAATTTTATTGATAACTGAATGTGTAAAAAACTGTGTGATTAGTAATGACTCTGTTGACCGTAGCGTGTAATTAATTAGTGAGAAACATTAAAACAACAAATTCGTTACTAATTAAAATTCAAATACAGTAGCTTTATACGCTGTCACCGAAAATGTCGCTTTGGACAGACAGCAAGACAGACACACAACCTTTTTAAGAAATTTGAATTACAAATACTTTAAGGCGAAGATTTTAATTAATTAATTGGACACACTTTTCGATATGCCAAAAACGATGCATACTAAGTGGCTTTTTGCTCTTGATACACTGAATACTTCCCACACTGATTTTGGTTAGACCAATATGCAGCGGGGTACCGGCCAGATTGGGCATTTAAGTCTCACTGACAAAAGAGTAAAAGACTTCTTAAAGTAACCGCAACATCTTAAGCATAAAATATGTAGTAATTCTATTTAAGCGCTGTGTAAACTTAGCAGCGGGAAACAAATTAAAATTAATAAATTAATTTTTTAATTTAAATATGAACAAAGTATGAGTATATATAGTACGAGTTTGTAGAACGCATAAAGTAGTTGTTTTACAACTTCAATAATTACAATATCAGGTCATAATCATAAAATCGATATAAATGTATTTTTAAATTTTAAAAATAGTGTATATTTCGATCATTACTTATTATTTAATTAGTCTTTTCGTTAAATAAGATTAATACAATTCAAAAAAATAATCTTAAGTAGTAATCATAAATCAAATATAATTAAAAAAAGTCAAAATTATTAAAGCAATTTTTCTATTTTTTACAGTATGTTAAAGTGTTTACATCCTACGATAATAATTATAATGCAGAGATCATATACATGATCTAATTATTATTATTATATATTATCTAATTATTATATTACATGATATTATTGTAAGTATGATAATATTACTTACTGTAATTTTTTCTATTAAGAAGCTTAAAGTGTTAAGATCCAAGTTGAAAATCTCTTCCAGCAAGTAAAGTCAAATGTCGTTACTAAATATCAGTAATAATTATAAGGCACAGATCAAGAGAAAACTACTAACAATCGTAAATAAGTATCTGAGTTGAAGCATGTATTGCTGCAACCCCCTTATAAAAAGATAAAATTAGGCTAGATATAATGCCTGAAGAACACATCCTTATAAGAAAAATTATATTAATCGATTAAAATTATTTTTAACGTCTTTTTTGACGAGAGAAATTAAATTCGATGAAAGTTATTTTTAACATCTCTTTTGACGAAAGAAACAAAATTCTTAATATATATTAATGTTTTCATTAGAGTGGTATTTCGAAGAGTATTAAATCACAAAAATAATATGTTATTATTTTATTAATTAATTAAATTTTTGGTTGATCATACAACTGTATTATCAAATACCTTTCATCCGATCAATGCAAATAACAAAAATATCGCTGAGTGTGCTAAAGAAGGGAGAACCTAAATACTTAACTCTGATTCTGGACAAGCCTGGACATAGACACAAAAGGTGTTCTGGTGTCTTACTTCAAGCACCGGTAGACATGTACTACAGGAGACACTACATGGTAGGACGCACTTAGCCCCATGTCGTCCTATGGTCTAGTGTCCTGTTAAAACAGATATTAACCTAGGTACCTGGTTTGCTTCAGAACATGTTCACAGAATACATTGTTTGTTTTATTTTTTTACTGCTGATAAAGTGTAATTTTGGGTTTTAAGCACTTTATTTCAATAATGACTGTGTTCACTTTGGTGATTGAGCCATTTAAGTTAATTTATAAAAGTATAAAATACTTTTTTAAGCTTAATATGATTAGGTAGAGATCCCTAATTAGTACAATATATGATGTATTTATTTTTGCTGAGCTACTTGCAATGGAAAATAAATATCTATGGTCTTGTCTTGATTCGTACTTAGTTGTTGTCATTTATATTCCTTTTATCCTTGTTAGCCTAATGCGGACTTAGGTCCTTAGGTCATATTGTTTTTATGAATCAGGTTGCTTATCTCCCATGTTTAATATAAACGGTTGATATAATACGAAGAGTCGCTAGGATGCCCAGATTCTTTTACTAAATAATTTACTAAACATAAATAATATAGTTATTGCTAATTTTCGTGATAAACTAAGCATCGCAGTTACCTGATATTGAGGCAGTATATAAAAAAGCATCCAACTCAATAAACAAGACGTCGCGCATATAATTTAAAAATTCTCATTACTTTTTGATTAAATGTCATATTGGACATATTAAATTTTTTTAATATAAGTTGTTACAAAGAATTAAAAAGAACAAACTTTTAAATTTTAAGTAGTTCTCAAGAAAACTATAAAAAGTGATATTGTTTTTTTAAATTAGACAATTGTATTGATTCATTCGTTAACACAGAAGCTCTGTCGAAGATGGCAGACATCCCTCACTTAGGGGAGTTTTCATTGTATTATTATAAAGGACTATCCTACTATCAACATTATATATTAAACAATTAATATTACCAGTCAAAACTGGAATCGCACTGGCTTTATACTAAAACCACTTCTTAAAACATAAATACATATAGTTTAACATTTAAGTGTTAATTATGATATATGACATATTTTGACTTATATCGTTCATAAAAAAATAAAACTAAAAGTTCTACGTTAATTAATTAGAATTAATTACAATTAATTTAATTAAATTTAATAAATTCCGACAAAATTTGCTTATTTCTGTGAATAAGATCATTCACTGACGTGAAAATATTTCAAATTTGTAACTAATTCTTCATCTATTCTTTAAAATCTATATATTTACTGATATTACAAATTATTATCGATGCATTTATAAATAATTGAAGTAAAACTAATAAACTTTTATTGTCACTAAAATCGGCGCAATCAATTCTATAATTCAATATATCTGTAGTTATTTTACGTTTTGAACTTTTCTGTTGTATATAAATATTAAAAACGGCAAAAAAGTCTGAAGTAAAAATTGAATAAAAATACTTTATAGGCGTTTCTGCATATAAAGCAAACATTAAACCAAGATAAACTTTGCAATTGTCTGTTTCAGATAATCTGTGATTTAAAAACTCCTACAGGTCAAACGAAGACATCAATTACTTTGGCGCAAGGCAAAGGATATACGTTAAAGAAGTACCGACTACAAAAGCAAAATCTGAATAAAAAACATTATGCATTACATGCATATTGATGCACTGCATCAAGTGACCTCTCAATTTATGTGCTTATGCCATTTAAACACATAAAGCGAACAATCCGAAATAATTTCAAAATAAAAAAGAAACAAATATGTCGATACTCATAGCAGTCGCACATGCTCCTTCCTCGTCATCATCCATTGAGGCGCTTATGCACTTCATGCGTTGATTGTTTTATTATGATGATGTTAAATTACAATAATCCAGCAGTTGAATCGTAATCGCATTTGTGTGGGTTGTCGTCATCATAGCCATCCCATCTGTGCCTTTGGTAACTGCAACTGCTCCGGCAGCATAAGGAAAGCAGCAATCTCATTGCTATGCTGTTAGCTCTCCATGTTTGCTTAAGCAATTCAACAAAAGAAATTTTAAGATTTCTATCTAACTTATTTTTTTAGTACATAACACATGCACATTTTTTTTTATCATTATCTACTAAAGATACGGTTACGCTATGGAAGATATCTTTTTAGATATGATGGGCTTATATTTTTAATATCAAATTCGTTAAAGTTCCTTACTTTTCTTTTTAATAATAATATTTTGTGATATTAAAAAGTAAAGTCTGATTTACAAACAAATTGCAATCACTTACTTATTATAGAATCGTGGGACTATAGTTACGAACGAATACTTTCTTTCTATAATAAGTGTAGACAATTGTACAAAATGTTTTAACCACTGAAAAACATTCCATTCAGTAATATCACATCATTTCTGCAACAAAAAGTACTATTACTTATAGAAATAATACTGCATTAAGAGTGCAATTCTTTAAAATAAAAATAAAAATAAATATAAAAATTGATAGCTAATCTATACCTAGACAGAAATTGATAGGTAAAACAGATCGCGTAAACATTGATTTTCGCGTCAGCTAGAATTTCAAAGTTCTCATCTTGGTCGTAAGATATAGGAGCACTGCATATCTTATTTAGAACCGAAAACTTCTCCATGATAACGCGATGGTGTCATAATTATCTTACAAATTGGCACAAGAGTTAATAACCACAATAGAAATGTTTCAATTTCAGTTATTAATTATGCCATTATCTTTCGAACAGACTTTAATAAGTTTAATATTTAGAAATATAAGTTTTATATCAAAATCTATAAAAAAAAACCCAAAAAATGAAACAAGTGAGGATTCAATAAACAGTTTTAAGGCAAAATAGAGAAATCTCTATTTACGTAGTTATTTAGTCTACTGTCTTTTAAATAGACGTTGATACCATTAAAGTCGCTTCCAATCTTAAACTCTTAAATCTTCATTTAATTAAAACAGCATCTTTGTCGGTATTTATAGAAAAATTCAAGAAATAAACGACCCAATATCCTTTTAACAATTTAATTTATGAATCGTAGTACTCTGTTAAGGTTCCTCATAGTTATTTATACGCGACAACCAAATACTTCAGTCATACTGATATGGATGATGAATGAGTAGTATATAAGTGCACATAAATGAGTTCAGCCGTACAATTCTGCAGTCCATAGTCAGTGTTTGTTTAAATTTGTTTGCTCACAACTAAGATTGTAAATGACGATTGATTAACATTCCAAAAGTATTATAACTAAAGTACATAACTTTCGTTTTAACTACAAAAACACATTCTTTTCCGAGAGGTTAAACCTTAGATTTTCGGCAGGTTAACTGTTAAAAAATAATGACATGTATGACACGTGTAGTACAATAATTTTTCTATGTTGTTGTATGAAAACTACTGTTCCAATCCCTGCCACTGCGATTCACAGCTAAAGGCTAATATATGACCAATAAAGCCAATAAAGAGTGTCCTCATACTTTCTCAGCAACCAGATTAAGTGCTACTTGACCAATTTGCTCCAAATCTAGAACCTCTGACTGGGTACACAGAAGCAAATCAGAAGTTTCTAGTTTTCTAGGGGCCAAGCTTAGCTTATACTGTAGTATCCTGTAGAATATTTTCACCGGTGCTGCAGGAAAAGATACCACAACACCTGCTGTGTCTATGTCCAGGCTTGTTCAGATCTAGGCTTAAGCTTTCGGCTTGCTCTCTTTTTAACACACTCGGCGATATTTCCAGGATTTGATATGACCAGACACTAGCCTTAATTAATCATGTATTAATGCTTTTGGCTGGTTTTAACATGACAATTCTTCTACCCACTATAGTAGAAGATTGTGAAATCAAAACTGCTTTCTTAGCTAATTGAGGAGGATTTGCTCCTCTCTCTCAACCTAACCTGGGATATAAATACCTATTAAATACATTTTTATTTAGTTGAAAGTCCACAACGACATCGACTTAGATTTATAAAGGTGTTTAAATTACTATTAATTTGTTTTTTAAAAATATTTATGAAATCTTTTTTAATTTTTTTTTTGGAAATATCATTGTAATTGTATGTGATGGAAAAAATCATTACTACAGAATGACTGAATTAATGTTTAATTATTATTTTACAGCATCGAATTACACTAAAATTTAATATCTTTGTACACAATTCAGTTATGGCTTACGAAAATTTCGAAGTGTGGTACATGCATTAGGCCTGTTAACCTCAGTTCTAATGGCAATGTAAGAGTGCAGCACATATCGAAATGTGTTGCAAGCGTTTTAAACTTAACTGCGTTAACACCAGGCCAAGACAATCGTGCATTGTGTGACGTTTCCGATGGTGCTAAGTCGTAACCAATTCTCCTACTTTGGGCATGATCTCCGCTAACAATCAATAGAAAGGTTAAGATATTTTCGCAATCAACAACAAAAGCAGCAGCAACTACTGCAATGTGTAGCACAGATTGCACCTTCTAAAACGACTGCTACCTGTGATAGCCCCATTATGAGTACAGGATTAGTTTCATTTTTCGCCAACATTGCAGAGGTTTTTCTTCGTTTCGTCCGGTCTTAGCAATATAAACTGTTGAGGTTGGTTTTTGAGGTTGAAAATAGAAAAGATATAAAGAAAAAAACTGGAGTCATTTTAAAATTGTTGCACGTAGGAAACGTGTTGAAAATCTCTGTACGTGCCGTTGCACATAAGTGCGGTTATGTGTAAGTACGCGAAAAATAAGTGCAACATTACATTTTTTTTTTACATTGCAATTTAATAAATATAAATATATTATACATAAACATACTCATTTATATATTTATATACTAATTTTTACATATACTCTTATAAGTTCAATTAAGCCTTAAGTAGTGTTTATGTGTAGGTATTTTGATATTTATATATATATAAAATATACAATATTAAAATCATATATTAATTTCGAAATATATACATTATTCAAATAAAAATAGATCAAAAATTAAACACTCCTATTAGTTAAAAAACTTTTTAATTTAAATAAAATAAACTGAAATCTCAAAAAATTAATTAAATTTTATTATCCAAAAGCAAATTTGAGTTCAAATATATCTTAAGCAATAGCAGCGCGTTGTTATTTATTGCCCATCACTGCCGTTTTGCTACAATTATAGGCGTTATTGGCTCAGACAATCAAGCCAAATTTATATTGGCTTCCAAGCCATAAAATAAGCCTTTTGGCAGTTGGTAATTGCTTAGCAATTGCTTTTAACAGCGCCGCGGCGTTTTAGTTTTACTTGTCCGCAGAATACCTGACGGAATATTGCCGCCAAATGGACCGCTTGCGGATTTTGTTTACATTATTAAAACTACAAGTTATTCAAATGTTATTTTAATAAATTCAAATTGATTTTTTTTATTGCTTTGTTATATTAAGAAGTTTAATAGAAATAGCGCTTTTTAAGAATATTCATTTACATATTATACGAAATGAGAAGTAATTAAAATCAGGCGTCGAAATTGATAAACCGGAGGTATGCAGTTCCATGACAAATTCTGTCCAATGAAATTTGTCTACTCAAAGTTTGTTTTCAAATCTTTAAATTTTATAAAGACACACAATAACCCTATAGACCTAAGTAGATTCGCAGGATCGCTATTATAGCCACCCGTACTAATGTTTCGTGATTACATGTGAAGAAAATTATATGCCATACTGTACAAATTGTAATTAAAAGTTCCAAATAAGACATTTAATGTCATTAAGATGAAATAAGTGACTACACAGTTACAACAGCCACATCTTCACGTGTACCTAAATAGTACGAAAAACACTTCATTTGCTATGCCACATTTATTATACTCTCTTGTACTTAATATTTGGATATATTGATTAAAATATAAAAAGATATTAGATAAGACAGACTTGCCAACACCGCGTTATCGACTCTCAGAATAGTTACAGGCTCCTCAGGGAGGTATGCAGATCTGAGGTCAATTATTGCTTAGTCTGATGAAGTGATAAACAATAATCTAGTCAAAGCGCAAAGAGGGGTTTTGAAGAAATCTCATCATAACAAATATCTAAGAACCTCAATAAACAGAGTGCTAATAATAGTTTTTTAAAACTATTATTTTATAATATTATGGCAAAATTACTTTAGATACGTTAATAAAATCAGTATGAAAGGTGTTAGCTGGAGCATCAGCATTAATTAAAATATATTTTTAAATAATAAAAGTTGCTGAATAAAGTTTCATGTGAAGTCGTTTCCTAGTAATATTTGCATTCTTTCCATTTTTAATAAATTAAATAAATATTTATTCTGTTTATTTACATAAATATAAAGTACAGCCCATGAAAAATTAACTTTAATTAACATGCTCTATTTAGCCCGTTTATTACGTTTTTACTTAGGTTATATTTTATAACTATTTATATCTTTTGAGTATTATAATTTATTGTAATTTAATTTATAGTCATTTGAATAGGTACTCTAATCTGTGCAGCTTTTAAAATTAATATCCTCAGCTTCATATAAATTGCCAATATTCAATAACTGGATTTATATCTTCCAATTTATTTAGAACTATTATTTCTAATCAAATATGCAGATCTTTATGAACACAATTATCGATTATTATCCAAAAAGAGATACATAATTAACTGAAGGGATTTGTTTTGGAATAATTGTAATATATTGATATAAGAATCATTTACTCTGCCCTCAGCTACACTTCATATATCCATATTGGTAGTAACATATAGAAGTTGTGGATGCGGGAACTTCATAACAATGTATGCATAGATGTATGTATGTATGTATAGACAATTAATATTTTGTTTATATATTTATTCATATTCTTTTTGCACTTGAAAGCCAATTGACACATTTTAAAAAGATTTTTAAAAAATACTAAAGAATCATATGAAAAATGACAGATTACATTTAGATTTACCAGATCATAGTACAGCGAAAAAAGGCTAAAATGCTTTCTTTCTGTTTACATCGTTTTCAAAATTTTTACAAAAAAGTAAAATAATGATAATTTAAAGAGATCAAAATTACATGGATGTTAATCCATAGGCAAATAATTTTTTAATATTATTTTGGTTTCTTCATCCGGATAATAATATGGGATTTTAAATCTAAATGCGTTTCCTGAGTATTTCTGAATTATAAATGCTAGTTCAGAGATATACTCAATTTGTGAGGAACACTGTGTAATTTGAACTTTTTTCCAGACGGCATTATTTGTGAGTGTTATGTATTTAGCTTACTTGATGGTCAATTTGGCGGCTTTGCGGTTACGCATAGATAGATTACTTTACATTTCGAACAATAATGTTATTTTTTGATAATTAAATATAATCGTGAGTAATTCTATATTATTGATACATTTATTTTAATATAATACAGAAATCTGTAAAATAAGTGCAAAACTATTTGGCGTCATTATAAGAATTTTTCATCGGAATTAATTTTTTCCTGTATCGCAAAGAAATGAGGTCGAAAGATAATGTTTTTTTGTTAGAAATGCTGACATCAAATTTAAAAATTCAAAACACGTACCAGTCTTAAATTTTAATATATAAAATTATCAAAAAATCTGTTTTCTTTTTTTAAATAAATTTATAAAATTTATTTTTATATACATATTTTTTTTAAGTTTTAATGAAGTTGACTCGCACTTGCACCATATTTTGTATCTTTGCCACATTTGCGTGTTGCTGATAGTGATCAGTAGTTTGAACGATTTAAATGTAAAGCAATTAAGCACGAGTGCGATACACACTTTGGATTTAAATGCTATGTGCACCTTAAAAATGTACATCTTAACAGACGTAATGAAATCAATTTAAAGACATTTAAAAAAAAAAGTAAATATTTTTTATGCTACAATGTATATGTGGAACAAATTTTAAAAATGTTTGAAGAATAACACAACTCTATTATTATCATAAATTAATTTCACTTAGACACAGAATGCATTAAACACCACAACTTCCAAATGATACTCGTATTAAATTTCAACTCTCAAATTCAGGGACATGCAAAAATGTTAGAATCTTCCGCTTAGATAAATATTTGCTGAAATATTTACGATTGTGTGTAGTTAGTTATATCTTTGCAGGAAACATTTTATTGCGAGATTTTATATGGCATATTTTCATGACCATACGTTTGCTTATAGGCACGTAGAACACAGTCACTTGTTTCTGTGGCGATGTGATAATGTTCTTGTTGATGTTGGGCACAAGATTCTGTTTGAAATACGATGGAAAACCAGGCTAGATACGTGCCAATGTTCTAACAGCTCTGAGGCGTACACAGTTTTATGAATGAATTTTCTTGGTTTGTCTGTTTCTTAATTAAATTGTTTGCGCAAGAATGCATAACCTTTAACCTGATATATAATATATTTCAAAAATATATATTCGCTGTTTAGGTATTAAAGTAGATTTTTTTCCTGTGCTGTAAAGTGCATTTAAGCCATTATTTTTTTCGTACGCCGACTACCAATTTAATTTGCTGACTTGCGTGGGTTGCGAACCGAAACAACATTTACTCTTAACTGCGTAGGCTTAACCTAAACATAATCGACACCATCCTGTGGTCTTCAGTTTCGAATGGAACAACGTATGAATCGCAGACTGCACATATCCGTACGCAATCTTATGTTTCTGCAATCAATTTAATGACAACATCTTTAATGTTGCTTAATAGCACAGTATGAATTAAGGTAAACAATACTTAAACTTGATATTGATGCCAAACAAAAAAAAAATCTTCTTGAAACGAAGTAAATGAAATAAAAAATAACTAAGGATAAACCCTAAAGTGGGTTCCACTAATAAATCGCAAATGTTTTTTTTTGAGATCATAAAAAGATAGACAAATATAGTTTAAAGACTTTATAAACTTTGTCAACCTTTTTAGTACTTGGTGGAGATTTTTTAAAATAAATTATTGAACTTATTTAATATATAGTATACACCCCGGAAAAGATCTGATCTTTTTAAACAAAAAGATGACACCAGAAGCCATAAGGCGTCATACTGTAGTGAGAAAGTTGAAACAATATACCGCTATTTAACCATGATTACTCATTAAGCACACAGCTGCTAACAATTTTAATGTTTTATCGATGCTTTATGTTGCTTATGATGACTGTCATATTAATAGCAACAATTATCTTTTATAGTAACAAAACTAGTGTTTCAAAATCATATTTTACTTTAAACGAAATGCACTTAAATATTAATTTTACCAACACTCCCCCAAATAAACTTTTACTTTACACTCAACATTACCGTTGTATTTCCGTTTATTAATCTATCCTGAATGAAGTGCCAAAGTTGCGAAACAAAAACTTCTGGCAACTCACCCAGGAGTGATCAACAAATGTTACACAATAAACCTCTAGCAAGTAACGTTATTCGAAAGCCTTTTATAAAAATTGAAATGCAAAGTATATGAGAATTACAAATTCGAAGCGCCGATTATGATATGAATATCCTTTTACTATAAACTATAGTTTTAAAATCATCTCTTACCTTAAATGAAATGCACTTATTAATATTAAATAAAAACTAATACTTAAATATTAATTTCACCAACACTTCTTCGAATAAACTTTTATTTCACACTCAATACCACTGTTGCTTCCATTTATCAATGAATCCTGGATGAACTGCCAAAGTTATTAAAACAAAAACTTATGGCAATTCACACACGACTGACCAATAAGCGATGCACAATAAACGTTATTGTCATAAAAGCCTTTTATAAAAATTGAAATGCAATGTTTATAAGAAATCACCATACCTTCTTTGTTGTATTTTTGTTTATTGGAGAATCCTGAACGAAATGCCAAAGATCTTAAACGACTTCTGACAATTTGCTCAGGAAACATCAACAAGCAACAATTAATAAATGTTGCTCTGACAGAGGCTTTTTATAGAAATCATAATGCAATGTATATGAGAATTATTAGTTTTCATACAACTGTGAAACAGACAAAAATTTAAAAACACCCTATAATTTTTGAATTCACATTTAAAACTTACCGTGAGTTTAGTTTTTGGCTCTTTTGTAAATCAACGGATATTTATTTACGTATAAAGAGGAAGGCTTTTAAGTAAAACTTTTGAACGTCTATACATGAGATATGATTTAATGTTTATTCTGGAATTTAAATTTCGACTTATCCATATTCGTTTCTAAGGATAAGGTGCTTTTAATTCATTAATAATAAATTCTTATTAACAGTTCAATGAATTGCCGATTTACGTCGTTAATTGCTACAGCCCTTATTGCGTTCACAAAATTTAGAGATTTGGAATAATGTCTTACTGGAGCAATATCGAATTTCAAACAATTTTAATTGAATTCAATTGGAATTGAATTAAGACGTAATCTATGTAGCCTATAAGTATTTAAAAGACGTTATGCAATTATATTTTTTAATAATATAAAAAAAATCTAGAATTGCTAGAGCTCAAAGCAAAAATGGACTGGAAATAAGCATAATATGAGTTTATTCTTGGACATTCCCCGTATCTTCTTCACATATTATTTTTACAACGTAAGAAATACCATGAGGTCTGGAATGCAAGCAGTATCACTGCTTGGCGCTCTTCTTGTTCTGAAAGTTTTGTTTAAAGTTTATGGAATAAAAACATTAAACCGATCTTAAAAATGATTGTTACCGAAATATGCTATATTCCTATCTCGTGTGGTATCTTCTTGTTTTCTCAATAAATATTGCTAGTCCATATCTGGATATTTACGTAGTTTTAGAAAGTTGATTGGTTTATGTGGTGACTCAGTTGGGTGTCACCTACTAATTGATTGTTTAACATACGTATGCAATTCTTGGTGAAATCCAATCCGTGCAGTTTAAAAGTGTTAGCAGATCATTGTTAGTTTCTAGTAGCTTTCCAATATTATTAAATTTGCCTAGGTTTTCTCACCAAAGAGCAGGCCATGTACGCAGAAAATGATACATAGGTTTCGTATACATTAATGTTATCTTCCATTTCCTTTAAAAATTTATTAAATTATTTATTTAAATCAATTTTCTTAACAATTATATATGAAAGCTATACATAGTGTACTATTAATTATATTTCCTTTAGAGAGGAGAAGGGTATATTATTCGATGTATATAGTTAATGAAAAAATATGCTTCTGTTCTGAAAGTTGTTCAGATTCTTGATTGAGGTGTCAATTAAAACTTTAACATATTTGCATTTTTAATTGAATTTCTACGGTAATTTATGCAATTTTTAATTACGAGTACTGATTTTGTAGCATACATCTTAAAACAGCTCGTGATGTAAGCTTCACTTGGCGCTTTTAATATTATTAACTAATAATATTAAATATAATACAATATTAAGTACCACAGACATAAGCAATTATAAAATGATCAATTTAATTAAATACTGAATATTCATAAATGCATGCCTGTACATACTCATATGTATCATAAACAAGTCAATTAAATATAAATTTAGAGTTATGTATATTCTGTTCTAATAAACTTATTTAAGTACTTGTTTTATAACAATTTAGAATTAATGACACTTTTTATATGTTCTTAAATGTAGTGATGCGTAATAAATAAAAACTAATAATTTCGTAATACATTTATTAAAAATGATTTGACCATTTTGAAACCCTAAGTAAATTTAATGTTTTATTTATATATACATATCACATAATCTAACTATTGTATATGGTACTCTTTATTATGTGAAGCCTGAAATTAAAGTGAAATGAAGTGAAATTCCAAGTTTATGACATTGTTCTTAATAATCAAAGAAATAAGTTTAAGAAAGGATATGTCACAGCACTTTTTTGATCATATTCATGTATCTTTTATATGCTCTCACAGTACCAAAAGTCAAAAGTACTATCCAATACGGTCGCTATGAAGTTTTATTAATCATATTCGTGTTTTAGTTTTTGCATAAAATAATTCATTCCTTACTTAATTTCTTTGGTTTGAAGACTAAGCTCCACTTGCTTTTGACTTAACATACTAATACTTGTAGCATATCGTAGTAGACTGCCCAAACTCACGCAAATAATGTTTTGAATACTGATTAAATATTTTTAAAGATATAGACATAGACATCTTTAAAACTAAAAACGAGTTTAAAATATTTGCAAGGTCAACAAAATTTGATCAAATGCTATGAAATGTCACTTCTATATAAAATACTTTCAATGTACACCACTTGCCCTTTGTTGCATACGTCTATCGAAATGTACAACAGAATCTCCACAAACACCTCAAAATACTTTCGCGGCGAAACTGTTGTGCATTTCAAACGGACATTATCACTAAATCGCCTACATAACACTTCACACCATTCGATGAAACATTTTAAAGTATATGAGAACTATAAATATTAAACAAACATTAAAACTGATGTAAGAATCTGAAAGCGTGGAATATTTAATATGTTAGAGTTAACATATTTTTCTAAAACAACAAGATTAATCTGAACTTATGTTTTATTGAGTTGGTACTACACTCAATCACATACACTATATATACATATTCCTACAGAATGTATTTTCCTACCATTCTCAAACATAAAATTGTCTCTCATTTTAACTATCACTTCCACTTGCCAATTTAATCCACACATTACCAATACACAGTGCTTTTAACTAAAATACTTTTAAATAACTTCATCCCCATTTATTGTACATACATCTATCGAAATGAGTAACAGAATTCCTGCAGAGACCTCAAAATACTTCTGCAGAAACCCTGTGACTCAGACCGAACAGACTTTATCCCTAAACCAACTACACAACACTTCACATGCTTTCAATGAAACATTATATTTTAACGAAATTGTAATTTAAAGTACATGAAAATTATAAATATTAATTAAACAGCAAAATTGAGATAGGAATTTAATAGACTAGAATATTTTAGTTTGTCTATATATATATTTTTTAAACAAACCGTGATTAATTCGAATTTGTACATTTAATTAGTTATTACATTTGACTAGAAACACAAATGTTTATATTTCAATAAAATATTTTCCTCATAATTAATTCCATTTTTAAATACAAAATGTTGTTTGCTTTTGTTAATCACTGCGTCAGGTGAATTAAATCTATCCGGTACCAAAAATACTTTCAATTTATGCCACTCACTCTTTGTTGTATATACGCCTATCGAAATGGACAATTGGATCGTTCCAATGTCCTAAAAAATCACATCTAAATCACCTAGAAAGCATTTCACACACACACACTACAAGTGCAATAATTTATATATATACTATTCTACAAATGTATTTTAAATTCGTTCAAAATTATAAATTATTCGCAAATTGTCAGAATAATCCGTCTAGATTTAAATTTTTGACACAAAAGTACTTAATTCTTAAATACTGAATTACACCAAAAATTTTTGTTGTATATTTGGAAGAATCTGTAAATTGATTTTGAAAATTTAGAACAGAAAAATGTTTGCCTCTATCTTTTTATTATGGAAAGATATACACTTTTCTCTAAACAAATTAAAAATTTTTTTTGGATAACATAGCATAGTAATATAGTTTAAAATTTATGTTTTTTACTTAGTCTATGTATGATGGTTCATCTCCAGTAGTGTTATTACATTCAGAATAATCAAATAAGTACTTATCATCAGTGGTCGAATGATTCCTAAGACCACTGATAATGAGTACTTAACAATATTCGAAACCGCGTTGTATGGTCAGCCAAACTTCAACAAAGTAACTAAAATTCTCAAAAATACTTAAGTCTCAAACACAAATTTGCGTTTTAAATTTCACAGGATTTGATGATTGACATCTACAGTCTAAAGATGTACTTTCAAAAACTCCTACATCTAGAAAATCTAGAAAAATGATGCGGTCTACTGAAAACTTCCTTCAATAAAAATGATAAACAAATATGTATAAACAATCAATAATTAAATAAAAATAAAAGTAATTTTTATTATTAGTTGTTCTTATAACTAAAAATTAAAGTGTATTGATAATTTCCTCATGGTATTATAAAATATTTCAAATAATTATTATTTCTAAAGAAATATTTTATTTTATTTAGAGGACATGCAAGTTTTAGTAAAGTGAAAAGTTCCAAATTTATGGTTGCTGGACTATGATTTTTGTTTTTTGTTTATTATTTACTAGATGAGTAAAAAGTCAAGTTCTGAAATGAAAATTTTGTGCTTTATCAACAACCGATGTCAATTACGGATAATGCTTGAAAACTCAATCATGCTCATATGTATTTCAGTTCTATAAATGTTATCCATTCAATTTAACTTAATTTTTTTGTGTATTTTTTAGTAAATTCCTATTTATTGTGGGCAGCATTTGGACAAGACTCCAGAAAGAATCAATTATTTTTAATCAATTAAACTGAATTATCAACTTTTTACGAGTATTTCTGTTAGTGTCAAACCAGCGTAGGTGGTATTTTCAGTTTCTGATAAATTTTGTCACCGAAGTACTTACAGTCAATACGAAGACGTTCCATATATCTAGCACGTTCTATAAGATTACTAATACAAGATAAATTCAAAAAATTCTTTTTAAAATGACGCATTAAGTATTATGCCACCTACTACCTCTGCAATAAATAACCGTTTCTGTGAAATAATTTCTGACACTTTGACAAACGATTAAAATCAATATAAATCAACTGACGGCTATACAGCAAAAATGCTACAGAAATGCAGCTTAACTGCTTTTTTATAACCCTTTAGGAGCACTAAATTTCCTTTAAGCACACTTCACAATTATCAATCAAACAAGTCGCCTTTAATAATAACGTTTCTGCATGTACGCATTTATGTAAATAAATAAACGAGAACAAGTTTCCGCGGATTTGCTGTCAATGCATCATATTTTAAGCATAAATTATCACAAGTTATTATCAATTATATTAACGCAACATAAACAATATATAGTCAAGCCCAACATCCGCTGCTGGAAAAATCGATGACCACAGCCAGAACGGTAGCCAACTTTGGCAGCTGGCACATCAGCCAACATCAGCCAACATCAGATCTTCCTGAAGAGCATCTTGCCCGGCTACTTATGGTATGAGTACCTGTTATATAAACAAGTTAAAATTAAATCAAACACAAGATTGATGACTGCGTTAGCCGTCATATTAAGAGCAAATAAAAACAGATAAATGAAAAGTGAAAAGATGTTGACGCCACAAATGAATGGACCCTAAAGAAGCAACTGCAAACAGTGCAGCAGTAGCCATCTGAGTAACAGCAACAAGATACGAGTATACAACCAAAACAGTATCTGTTGCATTTAAGTATTTCAAGTAATTTTATTGTTTTTTCGAAATTGTTTTAAAGTTTCCAGTTTAATACGTGTTGTTAGCATTTTCATAAGGTAACAGCCACGTTCACAGTAGCAGCAGTGAACAACATTAAAGGCATGATTGAGTTATTAAATTCGAATTAAAGTCATTTAATAAGCCTAAAGCCATAACAGGCTACACCATAATGCAAGTTTGCTGGCAATAACAAAAATTGGTAACTACTCATCGTAAGTGCTGAAGAAGTTCGTCGTTCAAGTCTCTTGATTGAAGCACACGTAAAATTTAGTTTTAATTTTTATTTTGCTGGTAATCGTATTTGATACTACCAATGCGAGATTAAGCAAATTGAGCTATTAAATCCTATATATTATTAAAGGTTGCACTATGATGATGAAGAACATCACAGTACAATTTCTGTGCATTGTTGTATCGTGATAGACCATAATTGCAAGTTATCAAGATTTTCCTTAACTTAATTTAATAGTTTTTCATAATTTTATAGCACTACTGATATGAAATTTATATGTGAAACAGTGAAATGTGAAACAAAGCAAAATTAATGTGGGTGGTAATTCTACATTTCAAGAATAAACAATCTAAAATATGAATCAAGATATATCCATAAAGTATCAGAAAAGTTGCTGGTTAATCCGTAAATACAGACATAACCAAATTCTTGACACATTTCTCAAATATCTGACATCATATTTATATGCTAGAAACTTATTTTGTAGTAGTATTTCCATGAAATACTACCATAAGATTACTATCGTAAAAATTCTACCGTGAGAATTTCAAACAAAGTCTCATTATTCGCAGATACAAATTATTTTTTTGTTGTTTACCTAATCAAGCTACGGTTTTATCGATTAAAGTCTAAACGAATTAATGTTAAGTACAGCATTGTTATTTTCAAGAATATCTAAGCCGTAATTGGAATACTTTCATCATTTACTATTAAATCAAATATTTCCAGATAATATAAGGCAGAAATCGGCGTACTTAATCGACTTTCTGATATCAGACTTATTGGGTTTTCGTTAAAGAAACAGAGAGAGGAATAAAAAGCAAAAATTTTAGGCATCTATTACAATGTTATGAATACTTTACTAGAATTGTCAGTTAATGCTTCGATAGAGATTTTCAAATCGGCATTTACTTTCTTCAATTAGATATTTATCGGTGATACTCCCAATCAAACTGGCATACGTTCAATAAGATCAAGTACTGGGAAGTCATTATCGAAAACTGCGTCAACAGAGCCGAGCTTATTGCAGTATCTTTAAGATACTGGTGCTTAAAAAATCACTCAGGTAACTGCGTGTAACCAACTAATATCAACTATTAGCAACTACGATCTAGAAACGAATCATTTAGATTGTAGACTTTTTGCACCAATTTTCTTGCCATTGAATAATCCTTATCTTGATGAATTATGATGGTTTAAAATCACTTTTTTTCAATAGTCTGGGTATACTCGTTTTTCTTAAAAATTTTGTTAATAAGTTTTCGTTTTTTTTAGTTATTATTCCCCATTTTCAGAGAAAAGAACTTTTCCCAAAAATAGTTTTATCTTTTCCTACGATAAGAAAAAATTCTAACCATTGTATCGGCATTTCGAGCATTTCAACTCCCAATTCCTTTCTGATATTACCTAATTTGAAATTCGTTCATGATGCAATCTAAAACGTATACGGTCATATTACATGTATGGTATGTACTGACTTGGGTTTCAAATGCTTTTCAAATATCGTAAAAAGGTACCGTCTACTATACTACTGTTTTACTAGTTGGAATTTTCAGATTAAGTTATATCTGTTCAAAAAAAAAAAAGAAGTTCTACAAAGTTAACTCTTTTACAAAAAAAAAAAAAGAAGTTCTGCAAAGTCAACTATTTTACAAAGAACTTTAATGTATTCAAATTCGGTTTGCAAAATATTTCAATCGGTCAGTTGAAAACCTTCAGTGCATCACATATGTCGTCTTCAGTCAGTTATATCAAGCTAGCTTTTAGATTTATTACATCAGTTATTAGATTTATAGTCCTATTGAGACTCAGATATTTTTTTATTCAAGTGACAATAGCAAGACATTATGGTTACGTTAAAGGTCGCTGTTTCTTATGCTTGAAGTTGCGTTTACTATATAGCGGATGACTTCATTTCGAAAACGCTATATGACTTCTAAACTTGTTTTCTTGGCGCTACATTAAATTTAGTCATCATATATCCCGAAGAGTTAAAGAAATTGTTAGTGCATAACTGATTTGCAGAACTAATCCTGAAATAATATGGAATCTATATATGAAAAATGAAATACAGACGATTTTACACTCAACTTGAGATGAATAACGTTTTCTTAATAAATTACTAGAGAGGTTTCGATAATTCTATTTTTTGATTTCGTTCTAATAAAATGTAACAAGTGAATTTGTTAATGAACACTTACCTCATCTTGAATTACTTCAACGTAATTATCGTCACTAAAAATAATAAACATAGAAAAATTATATGTTAGATATTTATCTAATTTCTGAGAATGTTATCTACTTATTCAAACAAGATTTATTGTCTTGAATCTTCTGCCTACTGGGTATAATGCAATGTCTTCACACATATTTCATCAAATGGAACTCGTTATGGCAATTATTTAAAATAAAATAAAAGTATCTGCGTAGCATCGCTCCTGTAATATCTGTTATAGAAGATTTTCATTGCCTAAAGAAAAAATTAACAGGAATTTTTTAAGTTTCACAGCAATCTTAATTCTTTGAAGCAATTCAAGTTAAAATTGCATGTCTATTAAATGTTAGCTCTGGCATATGAAAACTGAATGAAATACCCCTGTTTTAAGTATAGTGTATTATGCATTTTATAAAATATTATTTTTACTATTTTATTATCGAAATATGTTACATTTAGTTTAGATTAACAATAGTTTAAGAGAGTATCTTTAATTTTACTACTAAATTTTAATCATGATAACTGCAGAACATACAGTTTCTGTCACTTTAGGGCACAATGGTTAATATTTTGCAGTACCAAAATTACTTATACCCACAATTAAACAGTAATTGATAGTAATAGTAATAAACAAATATACGATATTAACAAATGAATGAATGATTTATTACTATTTAGTTTTATTTTTCATATTTTTGTCCTTTGAACTATAGAGTCAATTTCTTTTAGAAGATTCTTTTTAGCTTTCTCAACTGTTTTTTTGAGCATAAAATTGCAGTGTCGTTGTTATAATTAAAACATTTTAGATTAAAAAGTATAAGTACTTATCTTGTTTTCCTCATAATCATCTATATTTGATTTATTAATAATCGTTGTGCTTCCCCTTGCACAATTACTGAGATAAATGGTATGATAAGCAGTAATTTTTAAACGATGTATACTTTTGTTATGTGAAATGTGATTTAGAGATTAGGTAAACATCTATCTGTTCTAAGTACAATAATATTTTTAGTTCTTTTTGAAAAATGAGTTTTGGTTCGATTTCCATTAAATGGCCCGTAAAGTAATACCCATGATCGAATAACAAGTTTTTCTGCAAGGTTACCTAGTCGCTTTTGAAGGTTTTTATTGAAAGAGAGTTAAGGCTTTAATTGTTGCCACAATCAGCCGGTTTCACCAGATTCTTGTTTATCTGTCTTTCGTTTCTTCTTACATCTTAAAAAAATGATAACTGTGGAAAACGATTATCATTATCCTTCCGTCAAATCCCTACAGAGATGGAATCCATAAACTGAAATTGACGGAAATTATACCAAAAACAAAGTTGTTTTTATTTATTACAAAATCAGCCTTTTTATTTTGGTTTGAGCATCTTCCGCATTTTAGAACATATATCCTTTTTGATCTGAACTCTCGAACTCATGTATGTACTGTACTACTAGAACTTTTCTGAAGAGCTTCTTTTCATACATTTCATTTCAATTACTTGCAAAAAGGAATACGTCTAAAAGTCATTTTTGCGCTGTGACTAGACGAGGTACTGTGGTGTCTCTGTTCCTACACACTTCTACACACTACACACTAAATTTGTATCTTAACAAAAAATAATTCAAAGTATTCATTCCTATAGTTTTTTT